>NC_092872.1:511479389-511796056 GCF_028372415.1 Notamacropus eugenii | reverse complement strand
GCTCCCACTTACAAGTCCTGAGGGGTGACTGGGCAAAGCTAACAGAGTGGGGTCCTTAGGGGTACACAGCACTTGCCCCTATCCACCATAAACAACTCCATCCCCTGGGTCCTAAACCATCTCAGGAAAACACTGCAAAAAAGCACACTCACCTCTCTTGCCTTGTTTGTCAGTCTTTTATCTTGCCCTGGGGCTGAATTCCAAGCTCCAGGGTTCCTCCTCCCACAGGAGCTGTCAGCTCCTGCTTCCTGCTTGAGTCTGGAAGCAGGCAGCTCTCTGATTTTGCTCTCACCTCACCAAAGTTGGCACTGAGGCAGTTCACTTCTGCTGGGTCAGTCCACAGGCAGTTCTCTACTTCTGCTCCATGGCTCCATTCCAAGCTCCCACCTCTTGTGCCTGGGTTCTGCATAGAATATAATCTTAGGGCATTCATTCCTCTAGCTCAGTCAGAAGCCAGCTAATCCACTCTAGTGGGACTCTGGTCATCACCACCTTCTGCTGCCTTGTTTTATTCCCCCAGGTACTGCTATGACCTGTCTCCTCTGAAGTGCTGGTAGAGTAGGGAGGGGGAAGTAGAAGTTATGCCCTTAAGGGCTCTACTCTGGGAGCCCAGGAAACTGCTCACATCACTGCTACTTACCTGTTTTCCCTCAGGTTGCTGCTGTTCCTGGGGCCCCACAGAATAATAGGGATCACAACTGGGAAAAAATTAACAATTATCCAAACCCCCAAACTTTCCTTTTAATTTATGCAGATGATCTTACCAATTATGCCATAAGTAGCTGCAAGTACTCTGATACATCCAGGATGATCTGCTAGCACAGGTTCTTGGATCTGCTTTTCTAAAAAGAAAGCAACTTTTGAGGGGTCAACAATCTTAGAACCAAGAAAATTTCTATTAATGAAGGAATTGCTGAACAAATTATGGCCATATGAAAGTATAGAATGTCACTGTATCTTAAGAAATGATGAATGTGAAAAATTTAGCAAAACACAGTATGATTAAAGGTAGCATAACGTAATGAAATATCTATGTATTTGGAGGCAGGAAAAGCTGTTTATGTCCAATCTCAAATACTAGCTATGTAATCCTAAGCAAATTGCTTAACCTCTCAACCTCAGTTCTTCATCTCTAAAATAAAGAATTAAGTTTACATCTTTTTTAGCTACAAGAGACCATAATACAATGTTCAACTTTATGATAACAAGTCTTTAAATAATTATATTTTCTTCTTATTCTTGGATGACAGACATAGCATTTGGAGTTAAGTTTATACTTGAAGCTTTTATAATGCAGAAAAACCAGCTAGAGTTCGTGCTCTGCTGATATAACCTTTAAGAACCCAAAGTCACCTCCTTGCCAAGATGAGTCATGAAAGTAAAATTTTGATGTAAGATATAATTCCCTAATTCATTTCAAATATTATAGCATGTGTTTAATAAGAAAACAAATTTCCCAAGGAAAAGTCATTTTAATCATCTATTAAATATGAATTTAAATTTTTGTTTATTCTCGTACATTATGAAGAAGTACAGCACTTTGAAAATTATAGGGCACAATTTATTGGTAAACAAAAAGCACTGAAAGGAAGAAAGTGCCTATAGATTAGTCCTGCTTATTTTACAGTTTTAGCACCAAAACAAATATCTGTATGAACCCTAAGAGAATTAGATTCCAGAGTTAATTCTTCTATGGGTTTTCAGTTAATGGATTTGAAATCCTTTAATGAAGGATGCATGCTGAGCCAAGTTGTACTCATTTATGTTGAGCTATAATTAAGTCTATGAATAAGTAATCCAAAATGATGGGGACCTATGAATTTATGTGCATTCAAAACAAGAAAATTTTGTGCTCAAGCTCATAGAATAGGAAATAAGTAAGTGAAAAGATCCCTAAGAGTATGTTGCTGCTTTTACCAACAAAAGGTTTGCATAGACCTTGACTTGTATTTTCTCCTTTGGTCCTTCCAACAACTTTATGATTAAGCTACGTAAGGTATTATTAGTCCATTTTTTCAGATGAAGAAGCTGAGACTTAGAGAAGTTCAGTAACTTGCCTGTTGTTACTCCAAATGATGGTTACCCTTCATTTTCAAAGTGGACCAAAATGACATCACTCTGCTAGAGTCAAGTTACAGTGTGTCCAGCTGTGACTGATTCAACCAAGACAAGCTCAGAATACTCTGCCACAGACTGGATGCAAATAGTCCATGTGAACATTTGGGGTGGATTCTCTAAATTTGTACATCTTGTAATTCTTTTGAGTTATGTCAATTCTACTTTGCTCATGGAGTACAACACCTCTTTTAAGTCTCTTAAGGGTAAACATCCACAGAGTGGTGAGAAGAAGTGATACAAGGACACTCCCAAGGTCTCTCTTAAGAACTTTGGAATTGATTGTGTGACATGGCAGACACTGGCACATGACTGCCCAGCAGTTCCAGGAGAAACACCAGGAACAGAACAGAGGTAATGAGCCTTATGGAAAATTTTGTCAAAATTTGGTTTCCTGTAAAAGTTCATCAGCACTGTGCATCAATTTCATGATAGCATGCTTGCCTGAGTTCTGGATAATGGACAGTGCTCTTGTGCTTTCCCAGTCACCAATAGAGTGAAATACGGTTCTGTGCTTTCTCCCATGCTTTTAAGATGATGTTTTTAGATGATGTTGTCAAATGCCTTCATTGGGAATGAACCCATCATCAAGATCAGCTACCATACTGATGGTAAATTCTTCAACTTGAAAAGATAAAACTCAAGGCCAAAGTAGAGGGTATGTTGGTACATGATTTTCTCTCTGTAGATGTTTGTGTACTCAGTGCAGCCTCTGAAGTTGAGATGCAACAAATTATGGAAACATTTCTCTGCTCTTTGGTCAATGAATGTCACTGGCATGAACATAAACCAGGTTTCTACTGTTTTCAAGCCTCATATTTTTCCCACTACATAATACTGCCTCGGTAAAACATTTTGTTTTTGTTAGATGAAATCCAGGAAATAAATTTGAAAATAAATTTTAGTAAATTGTATTCACATGATCTGAGCCTCTTTGTCCGGGTTCTTCAGGGCCAGACTCTTATAGTTAACCATCCATGTCATTATGGCTAGGAGAGTGGGGTAGGGCACCCAACAACAAAGAAGACAACTGCTAACTAGGGTGATAAATAGTAGGAAAGTAATGGGCCATGTGACCATGGTTGCACCTGTGAAGGTATGGCAGGAACATTGAAAAACTGGAAAATTTGGCTCTGGCAATGCCACTTATTGGTCAAGTTGTCATTACTCAAAACTGTTGTGAGTATCAGTGTGACACAAAGCATAGTGGAGCAAGTGGCATTCCTTTCATGTTCTGGTACCACAAAAAAAGGCAATATATGTGACAAAAAGTTTGAAAAAGCAGCACCCCACCTATCAGAAAAGATTCAGTGCAGATGGTGCTGCCTACTAAAGGAGGCACACTTTGAATGTGCCCAGTATAGACCGAATACATGAATATATTCCTTATGTGCTACTACTATAGCAAAACAAAACCAGAAATGAATTGTACCAGCTATAGGTAAGGGCTTCATATTGCTTTATTTCATTAGTACCTTTTGACATAATGATCAATGGTAATTTTGATGGTAATTTTGATACTACTATAAAAGTTGTTATTTGATTCACCTATGCAATGGTCAAAAGAACATAGTACTTCCCCCTCCCCCCTTTCTGAACTCTATGGAATAAGATAAGAAGACTTATTTAAATAGTATTAGCAATAATGATAATATGCCAGAAGTGGTCTATCATTTTAATGGCAACAGATGACATATACCTGGATGACAACTACAAAACTCAAAATATTTTAAAGAATTTAACAGATAAAGTGTCCTGGAGCATCATTACATAAGCATCATTACATAAGCATCATTACATAAGAATTGCCTGAACCCAGGACTGATCCCTAAAAAGTAAAAAATTATGGTTTTCTGTCACCACACTGAATATGCATAATATTCAAAATACATGGATTAAAACATTTTTAAAATATAGAAATCTAGTAGAAGAAATTAAAGCAATGTAGGAAAAGATTCATATCACCAGTAACAATTCTATCCTGTCTGCTGTTGGATTTAGTCCTAAGAAGTTTTCAGTGAGTCTATAAAAGAAGAAGAAGGAGGAGGAAGAGGAGAAGAAAGAGGAGGTTTATACTATAAAAGTTGTCCACTATAAAAGAAAGAAGAAAGAAGTTGTCCTTTTATCTACTTGCACAAAACTTGTAGAATGAAAGAGCCTTTTTACATTAGGAGGCCTGTCTTTGGCTGTTTTTATTTCTGTACCCATTGATATAAAAAAAATCAAGGTGGTTACTATAGGTGTGAGATTTCCTTAGAGTGAAGGCAATTAGTCTATAGAATGACTAAGATTACCCCTAGGGCAAATCAGTCATTCAGCTAGCATTATAAGTACCCATTATGAGCAAACCCTTGTGCCTAAGTTTTGGGAATACAAAGAAAGATGAAGGGCTCTCCTTGCTCTCAAGGAGCTTGTAGACTAATGGGAGTAGTTAATAAGAAAATAGCTAGTGGGGTGAGGAACCTGCAGTCTCAAGTTCACATAGGACTTTAGGTTCTCAAGTGGAACCCCATGGTTGAATCCATACTTCACAGAACAAATCCCCTTAATAAAAGGATTTGTCTGGTAAAACTTGGACTGAGTCAAAAGGCCACACCCAAGGACCTAGAAGGCAATGTGTGAGCTACCCTTGAGCTAGGACAACATTGATACAAGATAAATGAGAGGCAATCTCAGAGGGAAGGCACTAAGATTAAGGGGGCCTGGAAATAGTTTCTTTTAAAAGGTGGGATTTTAGCAGAGACTTGAAGGAAGCCAGGGAAGGTAGGAAGTGGAGATAGTATCCCAGGCATAAGGGAAAACAAGTGAAAAGACTCAGAGACATGGAGTACCTTTAGAGAGAAACTGTAAGGAGATCAGTGTCATTGAATTTTAGAGTGAATGGGGGAAGGAGGTAAACTGTATAAGACTAGAAATATAGGAAAGGATCAAGTTTTGAAGGACTATACAAGTCAAACAAAAGATTTTGTATTTTATTTTGTCAGTAGCAGGGAGCCACTGGAGTTTACTGAGTAGAGGGGCAACATGGTCAGACATTCACTTTAGGAAGATTAATTTGATATTTGACTGAGATGAGGAGAGTCTTGAGGTAGGCAAACTAACCAGCAGACTATTGCAATAGTCCAAGGAGTGAGGGAATGAGAGCTTACATCAGGGTAGTGGCAGTGTCAGAGGAGACAAGGGAGGTATGTGCAAGATGTTAGGAAAGTAAAATTGACAGGTCTTAACAACAGATTGGGTATGGAGGATGAGAAAGATTGAAGAGTCGAGGATGATACCTAGATTGCAAACCTGGGTGACTGTAAGAACGATTATGCTCTAGATAGTAATAGCGAAATTAGGAAAAAGGTAGGATTTGGAGACAAAGATAACAAGTTTAGTTTGGGATATATTGAGTTTAAGATGTCTATGAGATATCCAGTTCAATATGTCCTACATGCTATTGGAGATACAAGGGTGGAAGTCAGGATAGATGGATTGGATGAGTAAATTTGAGAGTCATCAGAATAGAGATGATAAATGGATCCATGGAAGCTGATGAGATCACTAAGTGAAATAATATAGAGGGAAAAAAGAAGAGGACCTAAGACAGATCCTTAGGGTGTACCCATGATTAATAAGCATAACCTGGATGAAAATCTAGCATAGAAGACTGAGAAGGAGTAGCTAGGAGGGCAGAAGGAGGAAGAGATAGTTCTCTTACCCTTGAGGTTAGGGACATATTATCGGGTCTGAGGGAGAGAACTCTACTAGAGAAAGTGACCCAAGTTGTCATAGATGCATGTAAAAGTTGTCAGTAGAATGTTGTGCTAAATCAAGCCAGTCAATCAATCAACAAGCATTCATTAAATGCCTGTTTTGTGGCAGGCACCATGCTGGATGCCAAGGATACAAAGACAAAAATATAAAGTGGAAGGGAGGGTTCTAGAACCTGGGAGAAGAGGAAAAGCTTCATGTGGAAGGCACACTTTGAGCCGAGTTGTGAAGGGCGCAAGGGCTGCAGAGACAAGGAGGGCATTCCAGGCATGCGGAAAAGTAGTGCAAAGGCACAGAGTGGGGCAATCAAATGTAATGGGTGAGAAGCAACAAGAAGACAAGTCTGGCTTCACGACCAGAGTGGAGGGAAGATACATACACACACACACACACACATATGTATGTATACACACACATATACACATAATGGAGAGAGAGAGATTTATACGTGTTTGTGTGTATATAATACAACAAATAAAACAAAAAGGCAAAAAAGTCAGATCACAAAGAAATTTAAAGACACAGAGAGTTTATACTTGATCCTCAGAGCAATATGAAGTTATTGAGGTTTATTGAGTGGAGGAATGTTATAAGCAAACTGGTGCTTTAGGATAAGCATTTTGGCAACTATATGGAGGGATGGACTGGAGAAAAAATGGGGCTTGAGTAAGAGACCTCAAATAGGAACCAATTACAAGAATTTAGAGGAGAAATGGAGAGGTTCTGAACTAGGGTGATGGCCACGTGAATAGAGAGATGGAAAGGAGTATAAAAATGCAGAGACAGAAATAAAATTAGGCAAGTCAGAGTTACTAGACGTGATTCAAGGGTAGATAAATCAATATGCTCTAGGTCTGGGGCCTACAATTTTAAAATATGTGCTATGATTTTGGATAATAATCACAATACCAGTTTTCTGGAATTAGTAAAATGGTGACCATTCCCATAGTACTTTTTTATTATATCCTTTGAAATACATACCTGAAGCAACAAAAATTAAATTGGAAAATTGTCAACTTATTTTCCTAGATTGTTCATGAGATTTTCTCTGTATATTTCAATACTTCCTTATAAAGTTGCATGGTGTTTTCCTTAAGCAATTATTATAATAATTAAATAATCTAGTGAAATTGCATAGCTAAATAGCCACTGTGCAATCTTTGGTCTAGGAATGGCCCTTCTTGTGAAAAGTGGCTGTACCTTTGTTAATGAGCTCATGAGTAGCACACACAGACACACAGACACACACAGAGACACAGACACATGCAATCCAATCCTTCTGAAAGAAACACACATACACACACACACACACATACACTGTTCTTAATTGTTCTGATTGTAGCCCATGTTTTATTCAAATCCTTGTTTTGCTCTATTTAAAGGGGAATCTGAGAAGATTTGAATCGAGGTCTTGCTAAATCGAGACTTTCAGTGCATGGTCTACATCATTTGACTCCAACCTTCCTTTCTTGTCAAAGATTCATCAGTGCAGTGCTCTAAATAATTTAACCTCCTCAGAGTTTCCCCAGCATGATTCATACTTTCCCACCTCTACACCCTTATTCTGTCTGTCTGAAATATTCTTCCCCTTTTCCAGGCTCCAAGATTCTTCAAGGCCCTATTCAAATGACCACTTCTCCATGAAACTTTGTAATATCCACATCTAATCAGAAGTCAATACTTACTAAAGATTTATCGTACATAAAACATTATTATGGGCACTGGAAGAAACTGGAGTATAGTGATTTAGTTGGCTATGACCCTCTAAGAATGTCCCCTTTACTAGTAGAAGATACATGGATATGAATGTCATTTCTAATAATCTAACTTTTACAGAATCATCAGAAGTAAACAGTCAGTTCATTCATTCTATTATCTCTCAAGCAGTAAAATTTGAAAAAGATAGATTGCAGGTAATTCATAAGTATCATCAGGGAGTACATCTAGATGGCACAGTGGATCAAGTGCTATTCCTGGAGTCAAGAGGACCTGAGTTCAGATCTGGCCTTTGAAACTTACTAGCTATGTGTCCCGGGGCAAATTACTTAACCCTATTTACCTCAGTTCTTCATTTGCAAAATGAACTGGAGAAGAAAATGGTAAATTGCTATATTATGTTTGCCATGAAAAACCCAAATGGTGTCACAGAGCCAGACATAATGGAAACGACTCAACAACAACAAATCTTCAAAGAGTTTAAATCGTTAATAATAATGAAGTTTATATGTTTGGGAATAGGGTGTTGGTATCATATACTAGACATGTGATTTAGGTATAGTTAACTATTGTTAACTCTAACAATTGTTTGCTGGTCAGTTTACTATTTTATGTTATATGAATCATCACCTCCTGCCATCAGTTCTTTGATATATACATATTTACTTTCTTCTTTTACCCTCCAAAATTCCAATTCTATCCACTCTGCTGCTGGAATTATGGACTATATAAGATTGCTGAAAATGTTATTCAGGGGAGCCAAGATGATGGAGTAGAAAGATGCACATATACTAGCTCTTCCCCCACAGCCCATAAAATACCTGTAAAGAAGGACTCTCAACAAATTCTAGAGCAACAGAAGCCACAGAACAATGGAGTGGAGGAGATTTCTAGCCCAGAGTGACCTGAAAGACTGATAGGAAAGGTCTATTGCACAGGATGCACAGCAGAGTCCACCCCAGCCATGGCTGCACAACACTGGGAAAAGCAGGACCAAGCAGGCTTCAGGGACAGAATCTCTAGCAGCAGCACTGATCCCTCAACCCACAGGTGCTAAAGTTCAGTAAGAGGGTTTTTTCAGCTGGCCAAGAATGTAGCAGGGTGTCCCCATAACTCAGGCCTCCTCGGGTGGCAACAGTGGAGGCAGTAGCAAAGGTAGCAGTGGACCAGGGCTCCCAAGGAAGGCAGCAGCCTGCATCCATTGTTGAAGGCCTCATTCATAAAGCCCCTGAGGGAACTGAGCCCCGTATGGCTGCCCTGCCCCCACCCAAGCAGCTGATCTTAATCTCACACTGAATAGCAGTCTTGCCCCCACCTAAAGCCCCTGGGGGATTGGAGCAGCTCATCTGAATCTCAGTCCACAGTGCTGGCTTGGTGGAACTGGAGGCCAGGTAGTTGTGGAGAGGAAACTCAGAAGTCAAGTAACTGGCTGGGAAAATGCCCCAAAAAAGGGGGAAAAAAATAAGACCATAGAAGGTTACTTTCTTGGTGAACAGACATCTCCTTCCATCCTTTTGGATGAGGAAGAACAAGGCATACTGTCACAGAAATTCAAAGCCCCTGCCTCCAGGGCCTCCAAAGGGAACTTAAACTAGGCTCAGGCAGTAGAAGAACTTGAAAAGCAAGTTAGCAGCTTACTAAGGGAGAACCAAAAAAATGCTGAGGAAAATAACACCTTTAAAAAGAGGCTAACTCAGTTGGAAAAAGAGTTCCAAAAAGTCAATGAGGAGGAGGCTTTAAAAAGCAGAATTAGCCAAATGGAGGAGAAAGTTCAAAAGCTCACTGAACAAAACAGTTTGTTCAAAGAGAGAATTGAGTTCAAGGAAATGAATAACTACAAAATATATCAAGCAGTTAAAAAACAAAAACAAAAGTCTGAAAAAAATAGAAGATAATGTGAAACATCTCATTGGAAAAACAACTGACCT
The DNA here is from genome assembly GCF_028372415.1 of Notamacropus eugenii. NCBI lineage: Eukaryota > Metazoa > Chordata > Mammalia > Diprotodontia > Macropodidae > Notamacropus > Notamacropus eugenii. The sequence goes on along the minus strand of NC_092872.1, from coordinate 511,786,541 downwards.
GGAAAATAGATCCAGGACAAACAATTTAAAAATTATGGAACTACCTGAAAGTTATGATCAAAAAAAGAGACTAGACATTATCTTCCACGAAGTTACCAAGGAAACTGACCTGATATTCTAGAACCAGAGGGCAAAATAAATATTGAAAGAATCCACCTATCAACTCCTGAAAGAAATCTGAAGAGAGAAACTCCTAGGAATATTGTGACCAAATTTCATTTTCCAGATCTAGGAGAAAATACTGCAAACGGCTAGAAAGAAATAATTCTAGTCTTGTGGAAATACAATCAGGATAACACAGCCTCTGGCATCTTCAACATGAAGGGATTAAAGGGCTTGCAATAGGATATTCCAGAAGTCAAAGGAACTGGGATTAAAACCAAGAATCACCTACCCAGCAAAACTGAGTATAATATTTCAAGGTAATAAATAGTCATTCAATGATATAGAGGACTTTGAAGCATTCATATTGATGAAAAGACCAGAATTGTATAGAATATTTGACTTTCCAACACAAGAATCAAGAGAAGCATGAAAAGGTAAACAGGAAAGAAAAATCATAAAAGACTTTCTAAAGTTGAACTTTTTACATTCCTACATGGAAAGAAAATACACACATATAGTACAGGTTGTGTTGAATGAAAAGAGATAATATCTACACAAAAATAAAATAAAATAAAAATTAAGGGGTGAGGGAGGAAAATACTGGGAAGAGAAGGGGAGAAATGGAATGGGGCAAGCTATAACTCATAAAAGAGATAAGAAAAATCTTGTTCAGTGGAGGAGAAAAGGGAGAATGGGAGAGGGAAAAAGTGAAGCTATTCTCTCCACATATGGCTGAAGGAGGGAATAACATGCTCACTAAATCTGATATGAAAACCAATCAAACTACAGGAAAATAGGAGAGGAGGTGACAAGTGGAATGAGGGGAAAGATAGAAAGGAGGGCAAATGGGATAAGGGAGTAACTAGAAATAAACACTTTTGGGAAGGGACAAAGTCAAACAAGGGAATAAAAAAGTAAAAAAAATAAAAAGGGGATAGAGTAGGATAGAGGGCAATATAGTAAGTATTACACAACATGATTATTGTGGAAATCTTTTGCAAAATGACACATATTTAGTCTATATTGAATTGCTTGCCTTCTCAGTGGGGATGGGTAGGGAGGGAGGGAGAGAAGTTGGAATTCAAAGTATTAGTAATGAATGTTGAGAATTTTTATTGCATATAACCAGGAAATAAGAAATATAGGGAATGGGGTATAGAAATTTATCTTGCCTTACAAGAAACAAAAGAAGATGAGGATAAGGGAATGGTGGGGTGTAATAGAAGGGAGGGTATATTGAGAGAAGGAGTAATCAGAATGCAAGGTATTAGAAAGCAGGGAGAGGGGAGTGATGGGGAGAAAAACTGGACATGTTACAAAGTGATGTAAAAGCAATTAGTATTAAAACAGTTGACTGAATTAATTACTGAGAATAAATCAAAGATATCTTTAGTTTGGAGAAAAGAATATTAGTCTAAATTTCCTAGAGGCAGATAACCTCAGGTAAAATTTGGCATTGATGGAAAAGTTAAGGTTTTAATGATAAATTTGATTTTATGATTGCTATTTAATCAGGAACAAGAACATATATGGAAAGGCGTGTAAGCCACTTAAGACTTGCCTCAAAAGACATTCCTTAGCCAAAGTGAAATTATAGTCATATTTGAAACCTGGTTATTGGAATTTGCTATTTTAAGATGCTATGGGGCTATTAAGTGACTGTTCTTCTGAGTCTAGCTTCAGGTATGGATAGTAAGAAAGGGGATTTGAGCCTCCAATCCATGATGCCAATAAGCCTGTGAGATGCTGGTATGAACTGAAAAAGGTGATCTCATGGGAAGGGTGGGAGAGCAACTGTTCAGCATGGGTTGAGGTAGGATTCTCCTGACTCAATTTCCCCACTGACACCTGGCAGATTTAAGCCTGAATGATTTCAAGTTGACAATCTACTCCTACCTGGAATTGGCATGAAATTGGGGATATACTGGTTCCCTGCAATGTCCCTACTCTTAGTGACAATTTCCTATAGCCAAAAAGTTTGTAAGCTTAATACCAGATCCATTAAATTATAAATTGTTGGTAGGGGAACATTTGAGATTAAGTCTAAAATTAAGCTATTAGGCTTAGGACTTTAGACCAACAACAATAAGTTAGGGTCCTTTAATTTTTATTAATACTATGGAGACGATTATGCCAAGGGCTTGTGAAGTTAGCATACATAAATATTATTTGTGTCTCAGTTGGTTAATATTTTTAAAAAATTTCTTTTGTGGCCTATATTGTAAATGCTTTAAAAAGAAGTATCACCTGACCAAAAGTTGGAATTGTTTTATGTGATATTAACTGTGTTAAAAATGAAAAATAAAATTAAAAAATGTTATTCAGGCCCCACTGGTTTTTTTTTTGTACTATGGAAATGTGCTCCAAGCATGTAATAAGCTGGTTTTTAAAATATCTCCGTGTTGCTAAATATGATTGATGGTAGCATCTATCCACTAATCCTTAAATATTTTTATGTCTGTAGATAGTGAGTTCTCTTGTAGTCAGGTTAAGCTTCAGCTGCTTAGGTTATATTTAGGAGAAGGTATCTGGGAAGCATTGCCAATGGGTCAAAATGGCCCCCTTGACTACCACCTAGCCTCTAACCCAGGAGAAGACAATCCAGGACCTTGTGCCCCAAAACCCTAAGAGTATCAACATCTCCTAGGTCATTAATCCTATTTCCATTCTGATCCCCTTAGTTACTATCCAGGCTGGCAACACACATGGAGAACAACCACAATATCCACATCGCCCCTAAATACTGACCAGTAAGGACTATGTTAACCCCAAATGCTTTAGAACTAAAGTTTCTTCCTTGCCCCCAAAGGACTGGTCTTCCTACCATCCTGCTTCCATAACTAGTATCTATTAGAACAGCCCTTTTGGACATACAGTTTGTTAACTGCTTCTTCATGTACTACAGCCCTTTCTTCCTCAGAAACCATAGTTCCCAAAGAATCAGAAAAGAGGATTCTTACCACCAAAATCTTTGTCACTGTCAAATTGTGCAGTATTTGACTCAGATATATTTAGAAATGGCATCTTTAGAAAGGACTCTTTATCCTATGCCTTGTTTCTGAACCCTAAGGACCACTTGTTCTTTCCACCTGAATTACAGCTGAATTTTCCTATATATGCTATTTCATCTCATTAGCATCTTGAAAGTAAGAACTGTCTTGCTTTTCTATTCTATCCTTAGTGCTTAGCATATTTATCCATCCATCCATCCATCCATCCATCCATTCATAATTGAAACTCATACTTAAATAAGATGACAATTGTAAAATGTATTTAGCACAATATCTAGCACATAGTAGGCACTATATAAATGTTTATTCCCTTCACTTTTCCATGTCAAAAACTTGTTGTAAGGATCTAATGAGATATTATATGTACTATACTTTACAAATCTTATAACACTACATAAATATTACCTCCTATTATTCTTTTTTTAATTATTATTTTGTTCCATTGACATAGCCTTCAGGAGAACAGGGTCACCTCTGCATCATTGTGAGACATTAGAGGAGAAATTAAGTGAAAGGTTGTAAAATTAGACTCACAGATTTGGAAAGCATAGTTGAGGTCATTTGATATAGCCTGTGCCAAAATAGAAATGTCCTTTACATTATTTCTGTGAAGGGGACAGCTATTCTTACCTTAGGAGTTCTTATAGTTCATCAACAGAAGCTGAAAAAATATTAAAAAAGAGATACAAGGAGATAAAATCATGAGATTCATCTTATGTATACAGTTCAGTTCAAAATAAAGGATTCTGTCATTTAATTCATTTTTATGTTCCAGTCAACTAGTTTCTTAAAGAAAACTTATCCTACCCTTCTTAATACTGTTCCTCTAATGTCATCTTTCCTATGACATATTTCTTTTTGTTTCAGAACAAATAGTAAGTGGCTTATTGCCATTTCTTGTAGCTTTATATTCCTTCCTTATCTTTCATTTCAGAAAATCATGAAATGTTTCTATATTTAAAAGGAAGGATGTAATAAAAAGAAAACTATATTTGGAGCCAAAGGATCTGAATTCAAATCTTGACTCTGCCTTTTACTCCCTGTGTAATCTTTGGCAAAGCTGTGTTTCATGTGAAGGATTTGGAATAGATGACCTCTACATTCTATTTTGATACTTTTAAAGCCGCATGATTATTATGATTTAATTCTCTGGCAGAATCTGTGTGTGTGTGTGTGTGTGTGTGTGTGTGTGTCTGTATATTTCACATACTATGGATGTTAGAAAGCTCGTATTCTGAGGCTGTTATTTTTTAAACAATGGACAATATGTTCCATCCATAAGAAATACTTTATATCTTCCCTGAAGTGATTAAGAATCCATGTAATTATTTAGAAACCTTGAAAACCGTAAGCTGCTTCTTTTTGTTCTTCAGAAGTCTGTGGTTGAATTGTTTGAGCATTATTAATATGATAGGAAGTCAGATGCTATAATAAGAAAACCGGAATATCTCAGAGAAAAAAATGAGCATATAACTCCACTTTACTTCTGTCAAAATCCTTCTAATTCCCCCCAAATATTGACAAACTACTAAAAAATAAAATTAAGAAAAAGGAATGATGAAATATTTTGTAATTGTGTTCACTATACCTTATGAGTGAATAATAAATTTTTAAGAGAAAGAGCAAAAGTTGCACATAGTTATAAGGCTTCCCATATTTTTCAGATATTTTATTGTTATATGTTTCATCATCAATTCACTGCATATTTCACTTAGAGAAAATACAGGGAGTAAGTAACTCTTACCTTGGGGCAAGGAAGTATGAGTCAGGCATATGAAGGGCAAAACAGCTGAAAATCCAATTTATTCAGGACCACAGTACATTCATCCACAAGTCACCCAGCTGTGAAGTCTTCCCAGACATTTTACTCTTTCTTAGAATTTGCTTGGAAAAAGAAACAGGTCAACTTGAGCAATCATAATATAGTGAGGTTGTTCTGCTTAGTATCATCTAATCAGAATTTGTTTCTTCCTATCATATTTTTTTACTTTAATATTATTTGTGTATTCTTTCAATCAAGGAAACAATTTATTACAGTGTCAGAGAAGGAGGGAATAAACTTCAAGAAGAAATGACCTATTGTAACAATATACTAGCTATCCAGTAATACTGGACCAATGGCCAAATGTCTTGCAGCTTCTGTTATCCATCACAAAAGCATGAACAGTGAAGTAACCCCTCCTAAGATCACCTCTCCTAAGATTACTGAGTAGAGAAGAAAGGCCAGACTTGTGAATGATTTGTGCAGGCAACCTGGGCTTTCATTCAGAATTTGTTGAATTTGTTAAATTTTTATTGTCTTGACCATAACATTACCACTTCAGCTAAATTTCTTACCTAGTTCCTTAGGTACATGATAGATTAGAAAAGGAAAAGGAAATTGTTATTAATTGTTAGCACAGTGCATGGTACATAAAAGGTACTTAAGAAATACTTGTCAATAACAGTGAGAAGTGGTAGTCTAACAACAAGGTGAGACATAGCTAGGAAAAGCAGATAGATTGACTCAAAATGTATGACCATGACAGTCTGGTCCCAATAAGTCATGTATCAAACACCACTATGAAAATGTGGCTATCCAGATGAGAGGGAGATAACTTAAGGCATTGGAAAGGGTGCTTTGCTTATATTCAGAAGACCTGGACTTAGCTTATGGTAGGTTTTTCCACACATGATCTGTATGAATTTTGAACAAATAGTTGCCTCTCTCTGAGTTTCAGTGTACTTACCTGTGATGTAAGGCTAATAATGCAGGACTGATATGAGGATTCAATTTGAAAGCATGAGAAATATCTTGCAAAACACAAAATATTATACAAATGTAAGTCACCATCTTTATTTTTATCTAATAAAAATTTAGTGCAACCATTTTGGAAATGAGAGTAGATTTTATGTCAATAGTTATTGGTATTTTCCTCAGTTACATTTTTTTGGCAGTAAATTTATCCAATTTTTTTCCTTGCGCACCTTTTGTATCTTCTCTTACTCTAGGTACTTAGAGAGAGATCCTTTGATGTCTTTGCAATTGTATTATCTCCAATAAGTGTATCTTCTACTATATACTACTTCTGTGTCATTTCTATCCCCTCCACAAACATACCTGGGACTGTGAGGTTAGAAATGTAGTAGGTCCTTTGTTCTTATGACAAAAAAAAATTTGTTAAAAATGTCTTTGCGGAATTTCCCCTATCTTTCTTGCATTTATTATTCTTCTTCCAGTCTCATCTTAAAATACTTCTACCTCCTTCCTCTGCTGCTTGACTTTCTCCATTGCTTCTCTTTATATCATAAAATAAAATTATATAATCATAAAATTATACTTGTAATTTTCCACCATTGTTTTCTGAAGTGTGGATGAATGAGTTTCTATCTTAAATTGCCATATTTCTCTTCTTGGCAAATAAGTCAAATATTTGTACAGTGAGGCACTTTTTATGTTCTTATTGCTTCTTTGTTGCGACAATGGATTTATCAGTTAAACTTCTTTATAGAATGATTGTAAATAATGTCCATGAACTTTCCATCCATATCTATCTATATATCTTTTTGTGTTTTTTTTTATTTTTGTAAAATGCCATCACTTTTGAAATAGGTCAAGTTAGAGCTGTTGTAGCAAGCACCCCAACATACACAGGAGGGCCTACTGTACAGGTTCTTAGATATGCTTTTCTAAAAAAAGCAAGTTTTGAGAGGTCAACAATATTCTTTAATTACAATCAGCAACAGAAAAAAAAAATACAAGCATAGAAATAAAGACCGAGAAGGTTTCTAACCATCTGATCATAAGCAATACATACATCACAGATTAACAGATAGATCTATGACCTACATACATACATATATAACCTACATACATACCAGAGAGAGAAGCACCAATACCTGGGTTTTCAAAGGCAGAGGGCTCCTTATCAGCTGCTCAGACTCTCATCTAGTCTACAAACCTTCTTCCAAAGAATAAGCCCCAACGCAAAACCTCACCTCAGAGTATACATAGATTTCAAGATTCAGAGGGCATCAACCTTGTGACCCAGTGCTTTATTAATTAACAAAAGGTGTGGGTGTTCCTACAAAATCAAGCTCCCCTTAATGGGATACAGGTGAGGCCTATTAATGGGCAGAGGAAATCTTTAACTCTAATTAATATTACAAGAGTTGCTTTCATTGAATTTCTTTTTCCATCTTTCTTTATGGTTTTTTCTAGCTTTGTATTAATTTCAATATTTGCTTGAATAGGTCAATCAGTTATCAGCCTATAAACAGATGACTAATTAAGTTATTAGTGTGTATAAACCAGTCAGAATGATGAATCAGTATAAAATACACTTTTGTTGGTGTCATTCAGTATTTGTCATAGTAAATAGTGGGTAAGTAGGTGGAACAGTGGATAGAGTGCCAGACCTGGAGTCAGGAAGACTCATCTTCATGAGTTCAAATCCAGCCTCAGACACTTACTAGCTTTGTGACCCTGAGCTTGTCACTTAACCATGTTTGCCTCAGTTACCTCACCTGTAAGATAAGCTGCAGAAGGAAATGGCAAACCAATCTAATATCTTTGCCAAGAAAACCCAAAATGGGGTCAGGAAGAGTCAGACAAATCAGCATAAAATTGGGAACAAGACTTGAGTTTAAATTTCATATTTTTCACTTATATCTATTTCGCTTTGGGCATGTTGCTATACTTTTCTGTGCCTTAGTTTCCTTAACTATAAAATGAAGGGATCTTATTAACTATACAAGGAATATTGGATTATCTCTAAGATCCCTTCCAACTTTAAAGCTAATTTCACTCTCTTCTCATGAAAGACTTCATGAGATACAGACCAGAGAATTCTATGTAATCTACAAATCATTGACCTCTTTGATTCCTTATACATGAATCACATGTTTATTGTCCTCTTCTGTAGCAACTCTTGTACTGCAGACACAAAGTATCAAAGTATATGAATTTTTTTTACTTTTCAAGATTTTATCAAGTTATTTTTAGGATTTCTCTATGTCTGTATCCATTGCAACATTTGTTAGTACATAATTTAAATGTTTTAAGGTTCCACGGATGTCTTTTTTTAATAGAACATTCATTTCCAAATTTATCCCCCCCCACACACACACCCACACACATACACACATGCATGCACACCAGCAAGACTTACCTTGTAACAATTTTTTTTTAATAAAAATTTAGGAATATAATCCAACACATCAATGGAATATAAACCACTCCACACCCATTGTCCCCCACCTATAATAGCTAATAATACTTAATATTTATATAACATATACTTTGAGTCAACCACTGTGCTAAACACTTTATAATTTTTATCTCATTAGATAAGGTTTGTACAACCTGTGGTCTGCAGGGTGCTGATGGACTTGGGCTTCTTGCTGTAGGCCAAAGGATTTCAGAGAAAAATTAGAGGAAAACATCCTTTGTATGTAGAGGAAATGCTTCTGCATGCCTCAAGTGGCAGAAGTTGTGCACGCCTACATTAGAGACCCACAAACCTGGGAAGTAGGTGCTATTATTATCCACAGATAATACTATAGGTGAGAAAACTTGAGGCAAACAGAAGTGATTTGTCAAGAGTCACATAGTTATTAAGTATCTGAAACCACATTTGAACTCATGTCTTCCTGACTCTAGGCGAATCTCATACACACTGTACCACCTAGTTGCATGTCTTCTCCAAAAGGATGAAGGGTATTTTTTTATTCTTCCCAAAGTTCACATTTGAAAATTATTTAATGTTCATTGTCATTCTGTTGTTCTTTCTATTTACATTCTTGTAATGTTGTGCAAATATTTTCCTGGTTGATATAATTAATTCCTATATTTTGCTATAGTTCTGTTCTATTCTACAAAGTCATATTGAATTAATGAACTAATGAACTCATTGTTCCTAGAGAAATATAGCGTTAGATTACAAAGAGCCTCTGGTCACAATATTTACTCTGACAAAAAAAAAAAAAAACTAGAGTGGAGTTGGGGGGGAGTTTGAGGGGGTTGGAGCCAAGACAGAGGAGTGAGAGGACCTACTCACCTAAGCTCTTAGGCACTCCCTCAGATACGTCTAGAAAGAGAATCTGACCAGATTTTGGAGGTGCAGAATCCAGTAGCAGATAGATTGTGGTAGATTCACAGACCAGGACAGACTAGAAGGTCGACATGAAGTATCTGTTCCTCTGGGGTGGAAGAGCCCACAGCATATAGTACAGCAGGTTCCCCGTGGCAATGCCAAGCAGGAGAGCCCCTAGGCAGCCTGAGGCAGCATGGTGGAATGGCAGAGTGGTAGCCCAGGGTGGGAGACCAGCTGAACAGAGCAAGTGACAGGTGAACTGGGAGGAGAGGAGCCCCGGGGGTGGGTGGATGTGGAGCCCTGCAATCATGAACACCAGGAGCTCAGGCTTGTCTCAGAGGAAATGGGAAGACAATAAGGCAGCCAGGATCACCAAATCCTGAGATTGCTTTTGCTCCAGCTCAGCTAGGAGATCTCTTGTGACCAAACCAGCCCTCCCCCACACTTTGCAAGCTAGCCCCAGGGTTAATCCAGGGGAAACATAAAACAAAAAGAAAAAAAGGCATCTGCCTTGTGCTTTCTCATACCAGCCAGCTCAACACCAGGTTCCAGGCTGAAAGAACCAGAGGCCACAGTACACAAAGCATCATCATCATCATGGGTAAGAAGAAGCAAAGAAAGAAGGAAAAAAACATAGAATCTTGCTATGGGGAAAGGACCAAAACGTGAATACCAATGAGGTCAGTATTGAAATTCTACTCCCAATTGAAACTTCAGAAGGGACTATGAACTGCTCACATGCACAACAAGCTCTCCTGGAACATCTGAAGAAAGAAATAGAAGAAAAACTGGCTGATGATTTTAAAAGTATGAAAAAAAAAAGAATTTTTTGAAGATGATAGCTCTTTAAAAAGGAAAATTGAGCAAATGGAAAAGGAAGCAGGAAATCTAATTAGGAAAACTGAACACATGGAAAGGGAAATACAAAAACTAACTGGAGAAAATAATTCCTTAAAAGGAAAAATTGGACAGATGGAAAATGAGATGCAAATGTCAGCTGTAGAAAAAAATTTGATAAAAATTGGAATTGGGTAAGTAGAAACTAATGAATCTATGAGACATCAAGAATCAGTCAAACAAAATCTAAAGAATGAAAAGAGAGAAGAAAATGTAGAATCTGTAATTGGAAAAACCACTGACCTGGAAAATAGATTCAGGGGAGAAAACTGAAGAATTATTGGCCTACCAGAAAGCCATGATGAAATAGTCTGGAAAATATTTTCCATGAAATCATCAGGGAAAACTGCCCAGAAGTGCTAGATCCAGAGGGCAAAATAGTCACTGAAAGAATCCACTATTCACCGCCCAACAGGATCCCAAACTAAAAATACCAGGAAATATTGGTGCCAAATTCCAAAACTATCAAGTAAATGGGAAAATACTATAGGCAGCCAGAAAGAAATCATTCAGATATTGAGGAGCTACAGTCAAGATCATACAGGATCTTGCAGCTTCTACATTAAAAGATGGAAGGAACTGGAATATGATATTCTGTAAGGCAAAGGATCTGGGACTACAATCAAGAGTCAATTACCCAGCAAAGTTCCTCATAACATTTCAGGCAAGGAAATGGACATTCATTAAAACAAGGGATTTCCAAACCTTCCTGACAAAAAGGCCAGAACTCAATAGAAAATTTGTTCTTCAAACACAGGTCTCAAGAGAGGTATAAAAGGGTAAACAGGGAAAAGAAAAACTCATTACTCAATTTGGGAAAACTGTTTACCTCCCTATAAGGGAAGATAATACTTGTTAATCTTGAGAAGTGTACATCTATTATAAAATATAAAATGGATATACATAGATAGAGGGAACAGGTATAGTGTAAATGATGTGATGATAAAAATGTGATTTAAGCATGCAAAGGGATTGTAACAGGAGATGTGAAAAGGAGGAAAAAGAAAATGGTAAATTACATCACAGGAGGAAGGACAAAATTATATTACAGTAGAGGGAAAGAGGGGAGGGAGATGAGCATTGTTTGAGAGGAACTCTCATCTGATTTGATTCAGGGAGGGACCAATAAACTTAATTAAGTGTATAAATTTAACTAGATCTATAGGCAGTAGTAGGGGTTGGGGGAAGAAAGGAGCGGGGAAGCTAAAAGGGAGGGAAGAAGCAGTAAGGGTAAAAGGGAGTAAAAGGGAGGGTGGCTGAAAGAAGGAAGGGGAGTGGGAGGAGCCAAGATGGAGGAGTAGAAAGATACACATATGCTAGCTCCTAACCCACAGCCCATAAAATACCTGTAAAGAAGAACTCCTAATAAATTCTGGAGCAGCAGAAGCTACACAACAACAGAGTTGTTGCAGAGAGACCTGAAAAACCAACACCAAAGGTCTATCATGCACTGGACCCAGAGCAGAGCCCAGCGCTGCCTTGACTGTGGGACAAGGGCTCCCAAAGCAGGTAGGAGCCTGGATCCATTGTAGAAGGGCTCTGCATAAACCCCCTGAGGGAACTGAACCCTGTGTGGCGGCCCTGCCCCCACCTGAGCACCTGAACTTAATCTCACACTGAATAGCAGCCCTGCCCCCACCAAAAGCCATGAGGCTAGGAAGCAGCATTTGAATCTCAGCCCCCAAGCAATAGCTGGGCTGATCTGGAGGTGAGGTGGGTGTGGAGAGGAAATTCAGAAGTCAAGTAACTGGAAAATGCCCAGAAAAGGGAAAAAAAATAAGACCATAGAAGGTTACTTTCTTGGTGAACAGTTATTTCCTCCCATCCTTTCAGATGAGGAAGAACAATGCTTACCATCAGGGAAAGACATAGAAGTCAAGGCTTCTGTATCCCAAATATCCAAAATAAATATTCAATGGGGTCAGGCCATGAGAGAGCTCAAAAAGGATTTTGAAAATCAAGTTAGAGAGGTGGAGGAAAAACTGGGAAAAAAATGAGAGAAATGCAAGAAAAGCATGAAAAGTGGGTCAACATCTTGCTAAAGGAGACCCAAAAAAATGCTGAAGAAAATAACACCTTGAAAAATAGGCTAACTCAATTGACAAAAGAGGTTCAAAAAGCCAATGAGAAGAAGAAGGCTTTAAAAAGCAGAATTAGCCAAATGGAAAAGGAGGTTCAAAAGCTCACTGAAGAAAATGGTTCTTTAAAAATTAGAATGGAACAAATAGAGGGTAATGATTTTATGAGAAACCAAAATCACAAAATAAAACCAAAAGAATGAAAAAATGGAAGATAATGTGAAATATCTCATTGGAAAAACAACTGACTTGGAAAATAGATCCAGGAGAGACAATTTAAAAATTATGGGCCTGCCTGAAAACCAGGATCAAAAAAAGAGCCTAGACATCATCTTTCATGAAATGATCAAGGAAAACTGCCCTGAGATTCTAGAACCAGAGGGCAAAATAAGTATTCAAGGAATCCACTGATCACCTCCTGAAAAAGAGAAACTCCTAGGAACATTGTGGCCAAATTGCAGAGTTCCCTGGTCAAGGAGAAAATATTGCAAGCAGCTAGAAAGAAACAATTCAAGTATTGTGGAAATACAATCAGGATAACACAAGATCTAGCAGCTTCTACATTAAGGGATTGAATGACATGCAACATGATATTCCAGAAGTCAAAGGAACTAGGACTAAAACCAAGAATCACTTACCCAGCAAAACTGAGTATAATACTTCAGGGGGAAAAATGGTCTTTCAGTGAAATCAAGGACTTTCAAGTATTCTTGATGAAAAGACCAGAGCTGAAAAGAAAATTTGAGTTTCAAACACAAGAATGAAGAGAAGCATGAAAAGGTAAACAGCAAAGAGAAATCATAAGGGGCTTACTAAAGTTGAACTGTTTACATTCCTACATGGAAAGACAATATTTGTAACTCTTGAAACTTTTCAGTATCTGGGTAGTTGGTAGGATTATACACACACACACACACACACACACACACACACACACACACACATACACACACACACAGACAGAGACAGAGACAGAGACAGAGAGACAGAGAGCACAGAGTGAATTGGATAGGATGGGATCGTATCTTAAAAAAATGAAATTAAGCAGTGAGAGAGAAATATATTGGGAGGAGAAAGGGAGAAATAGAATGGGGTAAATTATCTCTCATAAAAGAGGCAAACAAAAGACTTTTTAGTGGAGGGAAAAAGAGGGGAGGTGAGAGAAAAGCATGAAATTTACTCTCATCAATTCGACTAAAGGAAGGAATAAAATGCCCACTCATTTTGGTATGAAAACCTATCTTACAATATAGGAAAGTGGGGGAGAAGAGGTTAAGCAGGGTAGAGGGAATGATGGAAGGGAGGGAAATGGGAGGAGGGAGCAATTTGAAGTCAACACCCTTGGGGAGGGACAGGATCCAAAGAGAGAACAGAAGCAATGGGGGGCAGGATAGGATGGAGGGAAATATAGTTAGTCTTACACAACACGACTATTATGAAAGTCATTTTCAAAACTACACAGATATGGCCTATATTGAATTGCTTGCCTTCCCAAAGGGAATGGATGGGGAGGGAGGAATGAAGAGAAGTTGGAACTCAGAGTTTTAGGAACAACTGTCGAGTACTGTTCTTGCTACTAGGAAATAAGAAATACAGGTAATGGGGTATAGAAAGTTATCTGGCCCTACAGGACAAAGGAGAAGATGGGGACAAGGGAAGGGAGGGATGATAGAAGAGAGGGCAGATTGGTGATAGGGGCAATCAGAATACTGGATGTTTTGGGGTGGAGGGAGGGGACAAATGGAGAGAAAATTTGGAACCCAAAATTTTGTGAAAATGAATGTTAAAAGTTAAATAAATAAATTTAAAATATAAAAAAAAGAAGGAAGGGAAGATTGCAGGAGGTGGTGGCCAAAAGTGATAACTCTGTAGGGGGGAGGGAGATGGGAGAAGTAAAAGCACAAACATTGGGAAAGAGAATGGAGGGAAAGACATAGATTGTAATCATAACTATGAATGTGAATGGAGTGAAGTCTTCCATAAAACAGGGATGGATAGCAGAATGGATTAAAAGCCATAATCTAACAGTATGTTGTTTACAAGAAATACATTTGAAACGGGGGGATACAGACAGGATAAAGGTCAAAGGCTGGAGCAGAATATATTGTGCATCAGCTGATGTAAGAAAAGCAGGGATAGCAATCCTAATCTCAGACAAAGCAAAAGGGGAAATAGGTCTAATCAAAAGAGATAAGGAAGGAAACTATATCCTGCTAAAAGTTACCCTAAAGAATGAAGCAATATCATTACTAAACATATAAGCTCTTAGTGGTATATCATCCAGATTCTTATAGGAGAGGTTGGGGAAGTTGGTGGAAGAAATAGACAGCAAAACTCTAATAGTGGGGGACCTCAACCTCCCCCTCTCTGAACTTGATAAATCTAACCTCCAAATAAACAAGTAAGAAGTTAAGGAGATGAATAGAGCTTTGGATAAGGTATGCTATATTTCTGGAGAAAATTGAATGGGAATAGAAGGGAATATACCTTTTTCTCAGCAGTACATGGCACATATACAAAAATTGACCACATATTAGGGCATAAAAACCTCACAATCCAGTGCAGAAAGCCAGAGATTGTCAATGCATCCTTCTCAGATCATAGTGCAATAAAAATTATATGTAATAAATGGCCATGGAAAGATAAACCAAAAATTAATTGGAAACTAAATAATCTAATCCTAAAGAAGGAGTGGGTTAAACAACAAATCATAGAAACAATCAACAACTTCATTCAGTTGAATGACAATAATGATATTGTCATTGATAATACCTACCAAATCTTGCGGGATACTGCAAAAGGAATTCTTAGGGGAAGCCTCATGTCTGTGAATGTGAAAAAGGGGAGATCAATATGTTAGGCATGCAGCTGAAAAATGTTGAAAAAAAAAACAAATTGAAAATCCCCAAGTAAATACCAAATTAGAAATCCTGAAAAACAAAGGAGAGATTAATAAAATGGAAATTAAGAAAACTATTGAACTAATAAATAAAACTAAGAGTTGGTTTTATGAAAAAAACAATGAAATTGATAAACCTTTGGTCAAATTGATTTAAAAGTAGAAAGAAGAAAACCCAATTACCAATATCAAAAATGAAAGGGATGAACTCACCTCTAATGAGGAGGAAATTAAAACAATATTTAGAAATTACTTTACCCAAATTTATGCCCATAAATTTGACAATCTAAATGAGATTTTAAAAAAATATTTTAGAAAATATAAATTACCCAGATTAACAGAAGAGGAAGTCGAATACTTAAACAACCCATCTCAGAAAAAGAAATTGAACAAGCCATCAATGAACTCCCTAGTAAAAAATCTCCAGGGCCAGATGGATTTACAAGTGAATTCTATCAAACATTTAAAGAAAAGTTAATTCTAACACTATATAGACTATTTGGGAAAATTGGGGAAGAAAGAGTCCTCCCAAATTCTTTTTATGAT
This sequence comes from Notamacropus eugenii, assembly GCF_028372415.1. NCBI lineage: Eukaryota > Metazoa > Chordata > Mammalia > Diprotodontia > Macropodidae > Notamacropus > Notamacropus eugenii. Next base: position 511,770,931 of record NC_092872.1, on the reverse strand, counting down.
ACAAATATGGTTTTGATACCTGAACTAGGAAGAGCCAACGCAGAAAAAGAAAATTTTAGACCAATTTCTCTAATGAATATAGATACAAAAATTTGAAATAAGTTTTTAGCAAAAAGGATACAGCAACTTATCATGACAATAGTACGTTATGATCAGGTAGGATTCATAACAGGAATACATGGCTGGTTCAATGTTAAAAAAAAAAAAAGCTAGAGCAGCCTCACATATATGGAGTGAAAAATTTCCTCTTTATTTTTTTTTCTGGATGAACTGTGTTGTTCATTTGTTAACATTGGTCAGTAGCACTATAATTCATTCCTGAAAGAAGCTTATCTAACACATGTATTTTCTCTGTAAGGCACATCACAGCCTTCTTAAGCTTAAGAAAACTAGGAAGATCTTCAGTACTATGATGGTGGATAATTTTAAATATTAAAATCACCAAAAAAACATAAACATTGAAAAAAAAGACATGGCAGTAAATAGACTTTGAAAAGGCACTTATAGTATGAAAGCTGAAACAAGAAGGCAAAGTATCCATCACAGTATTTCACCTTGGCATGTAAGTTTGGTGGGCAACTAAATTTGTTGTTGCTGTTCTGCATGCATCTGCAATTGGCTGAGAAAGTGCTACAGGTATTGATTTTGTAGTTATAAACAAAATTTTGTGAGTAGGTGAATTCAAAAATACAGAATTCTTTTATAATAAAGATTTCATGGAATTATTTCTGTCTCTCTTAATTTTTCATATTTGTCATTTTTTAATGATACAACAATATTCCATTTTATTCACGTAAGACCATTTGTTTACCATTTCCAGAATCAGTTGGCATCCATTTTGTTTCTAGTTCTTTGCTTGCACAAAATGTAATGTTATGAATATGGGTTCTAAGAGGTAACATGGTATAGTGGACAGAGAATTGGCTTCAAATTCAGTAAGTCCTGTAATCAAATCCTGCCACTGACATACACTAACTGTATGTTTCTCAGCAATTCCTTTAGTCTCTAGTTGTCTCAAGTAATCATCTAAGAATATAAATGAAATAGTATGTCTATACTGGTAAAATGGTAGAGGATTCTTACTGAGAGTTCTCTGTAATGATAAAATTACAAGTAAAATAAAATAAATACATTTTTAAAAGCACATTTCTCTCTGTCTTGTATCTTCTTGGGGGAATATATCTATGAGAGGGATTGGTCAAATGATATGGCTTTTGGTCACTTTTTTTTCCATATAATTTCAAATTGTTATACACAATGGCTGAACCATTTCAGAATGCCACCAATAGTATATGAGTTTCCCTGTCTTCCTACAAACTCTATATGATTTGTATGTCAGACTATTATATATATTGACAACTCTGTTATTTCTTCATTGTGAATAATGTTAGTTTAGAGTTTTAAATGTATTTTTTTATCATATAGAAAAAAAGTCCATTTTATGCCTAACTTGTTAGGATTATTTAGCATAAATGAAGATTGCATTTTGTCAAGGGCTTTTCCTGCATCTACTGAGATAACCATGTGGTTTTGGTTGATTTGTTTTTAATGTGATTAACTATGTTAATCATCTTCCTAAAGTTCAACCATCCTTGTAGCAATTGTACAAATTCAACTTGTTCACATTCAACATTCCTTTAAATAAGTTGGTTTTTCCTGGAATATTATTTAAAATCAATCTTCTCATTCTCTAAGGCATAAAGTATGCCTTCCTGGATCAGATATTTGTCTCATAAAAAGAGTATGGCAAAGTACTTCCTTTTTTCAATTATTGAGGATAATTTGTGTATTATAGTTATTAATTATTCTTTAATACTATCACAGAATTCACCAATACCTCTGTTTTTAGTTTATTTTCATTACCATTATATTTAGTTAAATGTCACTGAGATTCATTTCTTTAGGATATTTCGTGTTCTATTAGTTTGGATCATATATATATATATATATATATATATATATATATATATACATATATATATATATATATATGTATATAAAACTTCTAATACACTCACCATAATTTGTTGACTCATTCTCTAATAATTGGGCACAAACATTATTTTCACCATTTTTCTATTACAATTAATGTGTGTATGTATGCATTTGAATACACAACATACATTTTATCCAAACAGAAATACATACACATATATACATATGCACATATATGTGTGTAGTTATAGCCATCCATGTCTATATCATAGCCATATTTGTATCCATTTTTATATGTATACACACATGTACAAACACACAATATACATATGCATATCTATGTATCTATGCACATACGTATATGCATGCACATATGTACACATGCATACACATCTACATATATGCTTATATATGTATATGTATGTACTTCTATATTTATATGTACATATATACACATACATGTGTGTATACATACATATGAAATTAGAGCATTAGGCCTGAAGTCAGGAAACCTCATCACCTTGAGTACAAATCAAGCCTCAGATACAAGCTGTGTGACCCTGAGCAATTCATTCAACCTTCAGTTATCTTATCTACAAAGTTATGGAGAGAACGAAAAGACAAACCACTCCAGTATCTCTGCCAAGAAAACCTCACATAGGGTCACTAAGAGTTAGACATAATTGAAATGACTGTACAATAACAAATACATTTCTATTTCATTTAAAAATGTTAATTCTTCTAAGATTTAATCACGCATAATAGTTTCTGTTCATTGCTTTAATTTCTTTTCTTTACATTTTTTGAATTGACCATGTCCATTAAAAAAAAAAGGGAAACAATTCTGACTCTCCTACCCTTCCCTTCTTGTCTCCTTTCCCCCACTTCTTTCCTAGTTCATGTTAGCTAAAAATGGAGCTATTTTGTTAGCTTTTTAAAAAAACAATTATGTTTTGTTTTTATTTATAATCTTTCTTTTCATTTTATTTATTTCTCCTTTAATTTTCAAGATTTCTTCCATTGTGCTTCTTTGGACTTATTAATTTGTTGATTCAATAGTTTTCACTTGCTTAATCAACTCATTAATCCTCTCTTTTTCTAATTTGCTAATGTATGTTTCTGGGAATAATATTTCTCTCAGATAATTTCATTACCTTCAACAGACCAATTATGTTTGTCTCTTCTTTATTATTTTCTTCTGAATAGTTACTAATTGTTTCTCCCATCTCTTTTCCATCTTGTTTCCATCTCCCATCTCCCATCCCGTTTCTTTCTTACTACATTTGTACATTTCGTCCCATACTCATGTTCCCTTTTGATATTTCTTTATTTATTTTGGTGGACTTTTTTCTGCCTCATAGAAATATATGTAAGTGAACTCTTACCACTTTAGGTATTTATAAAAGTTACCTCTGAGAACTCACATATCCCCTGTCCTGGGATGAGATACTTGGAAAATAGTTTGTGCTCCCAAATAGTGATCTCCTATTATGCCCATCCACTTAGACAAAGTTTATTTTAATGCCCTTGTCTCTCACTTCTCATAATAAATAAAAGCGAAGTGGGACATTGTAATAAATAACTACCATAAGGTATTGAATGTTTACTTCTCCCTTCCCCTCTCATGACTTTCTTGACCTCTTTCTTCAAAATGACCCAATACCTTGGAAAATTATTCCATACTCTGGCCCCTCCTGCACCCCCCATTTTAAGGAAAGGGGCCAGAATAGACATCTCCAATCCTTTATTTTTTTTTTGAGATTTACTCCTGACCCCAGGCTTCTTTCTCCACTATGACCAATATGGATACCATCAACCTTTATCCTGCTTGCTCTTCAACTTCCTTTCATATGTTGTTTTCCCCTATTAGAATGTAAGATCCTTGAAATGAGAGAACTTTCTTTCTTTTTGCTTGTATTTAAATTCCCAATACTTTTCATAATGCCTGACATATAATAAATACTTAATAAATGCTTTTTGATTTGACTTGATTTGATAACTTCCTATTCACAGAGAATGTTGTTCAAGGGAACCATTTTAATCTCCCTTGCTGGGGAAAGATATTCCTTCTAATCATTCAATGCAGGTCTCTCTTTTCTATTACCTTTAATGTGCTTTGGGCCGTACACATTCCACTCCACCCCTATTTCTTCCCCCCCCCCCAACTATTATTACAAAACTAAAGACATTGTTATCCTTTTTCTACTCACTTCTAGAAAATTTGAGCATATAAAATAAGCTCCCATATGTCTCTTAATTTCATATCCACCAAAAAATGGCTTCCTACTGAGTATCCCCACCAGAAATTATATTGATTCATAATTGTTTAATATATCTATTTAATTCTCATTTCCTTTCTGAAGTATTCTGCAGGTTTTTGGTGTGGTTCCATGATCTCTGAGGCATCAACAGAACTTTTGTTTACCTTAGGAATTCTTGGTTTATTTTTGCTTTCTAGTAAAAAACTGGTTCAGTGGATTATGAGTTTTAAAAAAAGGTATTTTTTTGACTCTCTGGTTCTTCTTACTTCTGCTACACAAATCCTCAAGGACCCAGAGGTACTGAGTTTCCCTGAATTGGTAGATATGGGGTCCAAGTTGTTTCATTTCTCAGAGTAATTCTGGGAATATATTCTATCTAGGTTTTAATCTCAAACACAAATCCCTCTGCCTTTCTCTGTCTCTTGCTGTCTGTCTCTCTATCTGTCTGTCTGTCTGTCTGTCTCTCTGTCTCATGATATCTTCTATCACTTCTCTCTTACAATTGTGCTTCCTTTCCCTCACATAACTTGCAAAATGAATTTTGTCTCTTGTTGCTTGAAGTGGGAAATAGAGACTCAGTTACTGGTGGAGCCAGGCATAGGCCCCCACAGCTGTGTTCTGAAACCTAAACTTCTAAGGTTGCTTTCTCTGACTGTGCCTGGAGTAAGGAAGGAAAGAAAATAGAAAAGAAAGAAAGAGGGAAGGAAAGAAAGAAGGAGGGAAGAAAAGAAAGAAGGTGGGAAAATTACTAAGGAAGATTTGTACATCATTGCCTACGTGCTGTGCTAAGTGCTTTCACATATAATTTCATTTACCTTGTGTGGTGTTTATTTCTTTTTATCTTGCAGATTCACCTTCAATTAATGTGGTCTTGGTTCATATTGGCTTGAGGTTTGTTTGTTTTTTTAATTGTACATGGAAATAAACTACTCTGATTTCTTGTTGATAATGTGATCTCATAGTAATTATTTCCTGATGAGATTGTTTTTTGAAAATACTTATCCTGAGCACTGCGATTTGAAATGGCCAAATGCCCCATCAAATGAGTTTCCCCCTTTACCCTTTGAATTAATGATAAAAATCAACCCCATCATTCCCTTATTAGTCTCTCTAAAGAGAAATTGTGCGCCATCTGTCCACTCTCCTATGACTTCCTTCTGTAGTCTAGTTTTATTTTTAATGAAAATATCAACAGTAATCTGGTTCAACTTTTCTAGTAGTATATTGCCTCTTTGGTCACTGGAAAAAGGTTCTCACACCAAGAACAGAAACAGCTAAATTAAAGTTTACAGTCTAAAAACAGTGTGTTTGTATATGTGTGTGTGTGTGTGTGTGTGTGTGTGTGTGTGTGTGCATGTGTGTGTTTAGCACTCTGTGTTCCTTTTTCTACCTCTCTGATACCCTCACTGCGTATCCAGAAAGGAGTTGCCCAGAACTGTGAATCATTTTTATACTGTTTTTGCTTCTTTGGCTTTATTGTGGCTAAAGATTTCATCATCAAGTGGTCAGCTTATGGGTGAAGAGACTCTCTAACTTAGCCAGGCTTTTCTTTCTTTCTTTCTTCTTTCTTCTCTTTCTTTCTTTCTTTCTTTCTTTTTTCTTCTTTCTTTCTTTCTTTCTTTCTTTCTTTCTTTTCTTTCTTTCTTTCTTTCTTTCTTTCTTTCTTTCTTCCTTCCTTCCTTCCTTCTCTTTCTTTCTTTCTTTCTTCCTTCCTTCCTTCCTTCCTTCCTTCCTTCCTTCCTTCCTTCCTTCCTTCCTTCCTTCCTTCCTTCCTTCTTCTTTCTTTCTTTCTTTCTTTCTTTCTTTCTTTCTTTCTTTCTTTCTTTCTTTCTTTCTTTCCTTTTTCTTGGGAAAACAGTTTCAGTCTATTGCTAGAATGTTAACTCTAATCTCTTTCTGAGTGGTAGAATCTATCAGAAGTTGACTTCCATTGACATGACTTTTGAGAATTCAAGGTCATTCTCAAGATACAAAGAGGCATCAAAGTAGGACAAGGTACATACAATATAGTTCTATTTTATTGGTTATAATATAGAGAAAAATCATAGAGGATTCTTCTCTAGAAAGCAGAGTAGGATAAGTACACCCCACCTAGGTGGGGTAACTCTTCTGCCCACAGAATTACTTTAAGCAACTATGCTCACTATGGTGTAGTGGATTGAGAGCTAGCTACAGAACCAGCAAAAGCTGGGTTCAATCCCACCTCTGTAATACAAAAGTTTTGTGATCCTGGACAGGTAATTTAACTTCTCAAGTTCACTTAAAGAACTCTCAAAACTATAAATTATGGAGAAGCTGACTCTCTGCATTGATGGAGTTTTCTGATGAGTCAATAGTTACCTTGAGAACCAATAAGACCCAGGTCCAAGTTACACTTCTGTCATATAGATACTCTGTGATGTTGACCTGAGCAAGTCACTTAAATTCTCAGCTATGTAGGCAACAGCACAATGGAGAAAACATTGTGCCTAGAGTCATCAAGACATAAGTTCAAATTCAGTCTCAGATACGTACTGGACATGTGATCCTGAACAAGTCACTTAACCTCTGCCTCAGTTTCCTCAAGTGTAAAATCAGGCAAAAGCACCTAAATCAGTGGTAGGAGTTTCTTCAAACAGGCATCTCACTATGGCAATAAAATCATACATCTATTCCTTTTCCTCTACAGTTGTATGTGTGTATACATATATTTATGTATATACACAGAAACACACATGTATATAGCTGTATCTATATATCTTTGATTTAATATGAAATTTATTCATTGTATACCTGCATCCTTCTAACTTTTAAATGAGGTAGTTGGTACCACAGTGAAGATAGCACTGGACTAGAGTCAGGAAGACCTCTGTTCAAATTGAGCTTCAGACATTTACTGGATGCATTACCCTCATTAATTGCTTTCTTCCTCAGTTTCCTCAATTGTAAGGGGATGATAATTGCACCTTCCTCTCTATGTTGTTGTGAGAATTAAATTAGATATTTATAAAGGGCTTAGCATAGTTCCTGGTACGTAGTAGGTACTTAGCAAATGCCCCACCCCCCCTCAACATTTACCAAATTGATTTATCTGTTATTGGTAATCTCTCATTCCACAAATTACCTTGTTTTTCTTGTATATGTTAATGTGGTTTCTCCCTATTAATATGTTAAGTCTCTGGAGGATAGCCATTTTTTCCCTTTTTCTTATACGTATATTGTCTATCATAGATACACTAGTGTCTAATGATAAACACATGAATACACACATACACATATATACATATATATATATATATACTACACATATAAGATTTCTAATATATGTTAACTGAAGACTTGAATTGAAGGAACTCATTGTTTATGAAGGAATTTTTTGCATGTGGGCAGGGGGCCAGGTGGAGACTACTCTTTTTCCTGAAATGTTGTTTTTTACTCTAGGGCCCTCAGAACTCTTTACTCTGCCACCCAGATTTTATGATATCATTAAGATAAATAGCAGGAAACAAAACTGCTTCAACTTGCAGTTGTTTATCATGAGTTATTGGATGATATTGTTGAATTCAGTGGGTCTTGGCAAGTCATCCCCTAACAAGGAAAGATTGATTCCCAAGAAAAATCAAAGTTACTATATTATATGGGCTATGCAGACAATACCACTTGGGGAAAATGAAAAAAAAGCTGCTTGTCTAAATGTAGATGGCAGATCCAATTTGGAAATAAATAGACAAAGGAGGCAAAGGTTGTTGATATAAATGCCTGCCCTGCTTTTAGTCATTTAATACAACATTATGAAACAAATGCAACGCTGTAACAGTGGAAGTTATTACTTTATGAGGGTACTGCGTTTCCTGCAAGGTTGTTTTGGAATCTTTTTTTTCGCTCTAGGTTCTCTAGGATTCATGATTTCACTGGCATGGGTTATACTTCCAAAGATACAGATCTTACCTGTTCAGTCCCTTGGCAGATGGGCATTAAGAATTACTCTTTTTGAAAAAGATTCATCCTCTAGTGATTCTAAGTGGACATATGCACAGTCCATTGCTGGGCTCGTTCTGGATGCCTCTCCTTCTTGATATAGCATATTCCATAGCTAGAGCTTTACTGTCATAGCCTTTGAGAGCACAGCACCTCCATAATTTTGTGAGACACTAGAAATTGTCTTTGGCATATTCCTATTAAGCACTTTACTTCAAAGCATAGATACTCCGAAAGTAACAATAAGAGAAATGTAGAAGCTAGAGCTATTATAGAGAGAATTAGATATCTAGTGATGATAGCTATCATTAGAAATGCTGGTACCCCGGGACAAGCAACCCATGATGTATTTTCAAATCAGCTTTGTAATTGATGGTGTAAGTTTAATCATTTCATTTTTTGGGGTGGGGCAGCAATTAATGTCTAGACCTATGATTGTTTTTGCTTTGAGGGAATCCTAGTGAGGAATCTTCCCCTTTGAATGAAATTGTTCACCTAAGAGAGTTACTTGCCTGAGTCACTGAGAAGACTTGCTCATAGTCACCATAATGGAAATTAAAAAAAATTCCCTGTTCCTTGATAGGCCTCAGGTGGAGGTCTATTGAAGGAGGCTTGATTGGAGGAGACTTTAGTCCTATGAAGGCTCACACCTTTTGCTGATTGCAAATGAGGCACTGGGTCAAGAGGGATCCTGCCTTCCAGCTCTGAAAAAGAGTATATATACTCTGCAAGTATATATACTTGCTTTTGGGCTTGGTTTTTGGAAGAAGGTTTGTGTCCCAGATGACTCTGGCCAGCCATTTTAACAACTCCCCCAACCCTGCCTTTGAAAAGCCAGATGTTAGTGCTTCTCTCTCTGGTAATGATTTATATTGCCTATGATCAGACAGAAGCCCTGTCTGTTGGTCCTGCTTGTATTTTCTCTGTTGGTATATGTGTCTGATTAAAGTGACCCTTCAAAAGTTGCTTTCCTGATGATAAATGTTGGGGAAGATGTGGGAGAGTTGGAACACTAATTCATTGTTGGTGGAGCTGTGAGCTCATCCAACCATTCTGGAAAGCAATTTGGAACTATGCCTAAAGGGCTAGACACATGTGCATACACTTTGACCTTTCAATACCACTTCTAGGACTGTATCCCAAAGAGATCATAAAAATGGGAAAGGTTTCCACATGTACAAAAATATTTATAGCAACTCTCTTTGTAGTGGCCAAGAACTGGAAATCAAGGAGATGCCCATCAGTTGGGGAATGATTGAACAAGTTGTGGTATATGAATGTATTGGAATACTATTGTGCTATAAGAAATGATGAACAGGAAGACTTCAGAGAGGCCTGGAAGGACTTATATGAACTGATGCTGAGTGAAAGGAAGAGAACCAGGAGAACTTTGTACACAGTAACAACCACAATGTGTGAGGAATTTTTCTGGTGGACTTAGCCCTTCACAGCATTTTGAGGACCTAAAAAATTCCCAATGAACTCTTGAGGCAAAATGCTTTCCACATCCAGAGAAAAAACCATGGAATTGGAACACAGAATGAAGCAGATTATTTTCCCTTGTGTTTTGTTTTATTTGGTTTGTTTTTTCTCATGATTTCTTCCATTCATTTGAATTCTTCCATGCAATATGACTAAGGTGAAAATGTATTTAGTAAGAATGTATGTATAGAATCCATGTAAGACTGCACACAATCTCAGGGAGTAAGGAAGGAAGGGTGAGGGAGGAAGAGAAAAGCTAAGATTTATGGAAGTGATTGTAGAAAACAAAACAAATAAATTAATTAATTAAAAAATAAAAATAAAAGTTGCTTTCCTTTTAGAAAAGCAGATCTAAGAACCTATGCAGCAGGACCTCCTTTGTTTGCCAGGGTACTTACTGGTATAGTCACACTAGTATGGGACCTGAACTCAGGTCTTCCTGACTGTCGTTGTCCTATCCACTAGGCAAAGATGTCTCTTATTGAAGGAAAAAAAACAATTAGTAACTAAGACCGAATGATCTATTGACAATTTAATTAACGTTTTGATCCGTTTCACTAACATTCAGATTTTCTAGGGTAAAAGGATAATGTTAGATTGTATTATAAATAATGACAAAATGAGCAAGCAGGTGACCACCTTACCTGATGGGTCAGGACAGTGTCTAGACAGTTCTGAAGAACTAGGATAGCCTTTCTGAATTCTTAGCCATGCTAGAGGAATGTCAGTAGATGAAGTTTTATGCTGATGTATTATAAAAATTATGGCAGCCAGTTTAACAGATTGACAAATAGATGGAAATATTTCCTTTGGGTTTATCAGAAATCAGAGATTTATATTCATTGTTGCCTTGTGGCAAATGATTATATCAGTAAAGGAGCACAGGAAGAGTACAAAGAGTAAAAAAAAGTACTTTAATTATAATTAGCTTTTATTAAGCTGTTGTGATGCTACAGCTACATAATGGCTTGAAAGTGACCTGGATTGTCAAAGATTGTACCAGAGAGCTTAAATTTCAGTCAGATCTCGCAGGTTCGAAGGGTTTTGAGCACTGGAATGACAACAGACAGTGAAGCCTAATAAATTTTGGGAAGTGCATTCCCGGAAGGCTGACCACCAAGCAAGTTTTTCTAAGCACAGTAACCCATGGAAGACCATTTATGAAGTTGAAGAGAGGCCCTCCACATGGATGAAATTCTGATTCACGAAATATCCAAGTAATTACATAACATAACATCTTAAAACAGGGGAAAAATTCAGAGTAGTCCCACCAAAAATCCCTCAGAGAACTAAACTAGTCTCAGGTCAATATATCATTTTAGAAGGGTTAACTTTTGAGTTTCTCTGGGATGACTCCCAGGTCTTAGAGAGCAAATGGAGGTTCTAACTGACGGTCTCCCTCTATACTATTTAATTAGACTTATTTTTCATGATTTGTCTAGGGAAACTGCTTAAAGCTAATTCAGTCACTAATTATAAACAAACATATCTTCCTCTATTCCCAAAATAGATACGATTTTCTAGTCTCTATTCCTTAAAATTGCATGGTTTTAGCCTTTTTTCAACAAAAATCTATATTCCATAGCTTCTTGAAAATCTAACATAGTATGAAACTCTATTTTTCATTACAGGAAATTAGGGGAGAAGGGGATAAGTGGAATGGGGGGATGAGAGAAGGGCAAATGGGATGAGGGAGTAATTAGAAGTAAACACTTTTGAGAAGGGACAAGGTCAAAAGAGAGACTAGAATAAATGGGGGGGGCAGGATAGAATTGAGGGAAATATAACTAGTCTTACACAACATGACTATTATGGAAGTCTTTTGCAAAACTACACATATATAGCCTGTATTGAATTGCTTGCCTTCATAGTGGGGATAGGTGGGGAGAGAGGAAGGGAGAGAAGTTAGAACTCAAAGTTGTAGGAAGGAATTTTGAGAATTGTTTTTGCATGCAACTGGAAAATAAGAAAAACAGGTAGTGGTGTATAAAAATCTATCTTGCCCTACAAGAAAAGAGAGAAGTTGGGGATAAGGGAAGGGAGGGGTATGATAGAAGGGAGGGCATATTGGGGGAAGGGGGTAATCAGAACACATGGTGTTTTGGGGTGGGGGAGGGGAGAGGTGGGGAGAAAATTTGGAACTCAAAATTTTGTGGAAGTGAATGTTGAAAATGAAAAATAAATAAATAACCACAAATAAATAAATAAAAGAAAATCTAACACAGAATTCACATTCTCTTTATCATTCTTGCTTAAATTTCTCCACCACCTTCCCTATTATTGCAGAGGGCAACACCATACTCTTAGTCCCTCAGGCAGGAAACCTAGGTATCATCTACTCCTCAGAAACTCTCAACCTACATATCCCCCATATCCAGTCTATTACAGCATGGTGTCAATTTCATTTTTGCACCATTTTTCAAATATAAACACTTTTCTCCTCTGACATTGCCACCATTCTAATGCAGCCCTGATCACCTCATGCCTGGACTATTGCAATAGCCTGCAGAGAGATCTGTGTACTTTAAGCATCTCCCCACTCCAATCCATCTTCCACTCAGTCACTAAAACAATTTTCCTGAAGCACAGCTCCAACCATGTCATCCTTCCCCCTCAATAAACTCCAATGACTTCCTAGTACATGATCAAATACAAAATCCCCTATTTTGTCCAAAGCTTTTCGTACCCCAGCTCCCTCCTAACTTTCCAGTCTTCTTACTCCTTAACTTCCAACCATGTCTGATTTAATACAGTGACATTGGCCTCCTTGCTGTTGCAGGAAGAAGACACTCCATCTCTTAGTTACAGGCACTTTCTCTGGCTACTCTTGATGCCAGAAATGCTTTCACTCTTCATCTTTGCCTATTTGCTTCCCTGGTTTTAAGTTCCAACTAAAATCCTATCTTGCGCAGGAAACCTTTCTCAACTTCTCTTAATTCTAGCACATTTTTCTCTCTGAATTATTACCTATTATCCTCTATATAATTTGTTTGGATATATTTCTTCACTTTTTATCTCCTTTTATTGAACCATAAGCTCCTTGAAAAGCTGTCTTTTTTTCTCTCCCCAACGCACAGTGTGTGCCTGGCCCATTTCAGGCACTTAATAAATGTGTACTGCCTCTTGGGTGTGTTATTAGAGTATTTACACCTAAAAGGGACATTAGAAATCATGTAGTACAACCCTTTTATATTACATGTGAGGAAAGTGAGGCCTCGAGATTTTAAACGACTTGCCAGTATCTCAGAAGTAATAACAGCCCAGCCATGTCTCAAACTCTGGCTTTCTGCATCCAAATTTAGTCTTCTTTTCATTATGCCAGGCAAGAAACCTTGAATGATTGAACTCACTTCCTCTATTTCACCCTATTTAATACTGCATACTTACTTCAAAGAAAAGGTGGTGATATTTCCCTTGTAACTCTTTCTCTCTGACATTTTCTATATCCAAATTTATCATTCGATCTGGTCCCTTGGGGCTATTGTCTATAAACTTCTAGGAAATTCTTCCTTCTTTCTCAGTGAGATCAGTGCCCAGTTATTTCTGTTCCTTTGTCTTTTTCAGTCTCTCCAACTGCCTGTCTTTGTTGTTCTATCTGTGTCTGTCTCTATTTGTGTCTATCTCTGTCAGTCTCCATGTCTCTTTCTTTATCTGTTTCTTTCTGTCTGTGTCTCTGTCTCTCTCTTTTCATCTAAACTTTTGCCTTCATACTAGGGGACTTGTGACATATTGATGTTTCCTTCAGTACTCTAGCTTCTGATTTTATTAATCCATTCAACTTTCATGACCTATTCCACCCCTCTGCCTTAGCCACACATGGGAATGGTTATGTCCTTGATTTTTCTGCTACTTACAGGTGTTCAACTTCCATGTTCACAAACGATAAAATTCTTTTATTCAATCATCTTTTTATTTATGTAAACATATTCATTTTCTTAAATAGGATTTCATTTATATTTTCTATTTCTTAAATCACCATAATTATCACAAGTGTCCAACACCCTCTCCCTCCCAGAAAGCAATCTAATATGACAAATAGAAATTTTAAAGAGAAAAAAAAAAGTTCAGTGCATTGAAAAAGTCTGAAAGTATATGCGACTGTGAAACTCCTACATTCAGGAAGGGGTAGCTTAGTGTGTCTTCTCGTATGACTTATATCAAGTCTTGTCTAATGTTAAGAATATTTTAATGCTTTTTGCTGTTGTTTCTTCTTTTTTTAATTGAATTTTATGTTTTCAGTTCCAGATTCCACTCTTCTCTTCACACTCCACACCCAAAGAGAAGGCAAGAAATCATACAAAATAAATATCCACATTATCTATGTTCTGAAAAGAAATGAGAGAAAAAAGAGAGGAAAAAAATGTTACAAACTGCCTTCTAAGTCCATTAGTTCTCGATTGGGAGGCAAACAGCTTTTCTTTTAAATCTTGATTATCTTTATAACATTGGTGTCATTGTGTACAGTGTTTTCTTGGCTCTTCTTACTTGACTTTGCATCAATTCATGTTTCCCTAAATTTGTCTTAAGTAATTATCGTCATCATTTCTTCCAATAAAACAGTATTCCATCACATTCATATTCCATAATTGTTTCAGTCATTCATCACTCCACGGGTATAGTCTGTTTCCAGTTCTTTGCTGTCAAAAATAAGAGAGCTGCTACAAATACACACACACGTATGCACACATTCTTTTTTATCTCTTGAGATATAGATTAACGGAGAATATTATTGGGTGAAAAGGCATATGTGCTTTTATAGCTTTGGGGCATAAGTCCAAATTCTTTGTTGGACTAGTTCACAGCTCCACTAACAATGTACTGGGGTGCCTTTTTTCTCATGTCCTCACTAGCATTTGTCATTTTCCTTTTCTGCCATCTTAGTCAATTTGAAAAGATTGAGATGAGACATCAGAGTTGTTTTAATTTGCATATCTCTATTAGTGATTTGGAATGTTTACATATGATTGTTGATAGCTTTCATTTCTTACTCTGAAAACTGACTTTTTATATCCTTTGTCCTATATATCCTTTGATTATTATATGAGGAATGGCTCTTGTTCTGATAAATTTTGCTCAGGTCCTTATGAATTTGAGAAATGAGACCTTCCGCAAAACCTTTCCCCTGCTTTCTTGTTTTTCTTCAAATTTTTGCTACATTGGATCTGTTTGTGCAAATGCTTCTTAATGTTATGTAATCAAAAGCATCCATTTTAATTCTATAAGGATCCCTTAAGTAAACTATCATAATATCTTCAGAAAGTTATGATTTTTTCCCTCATTACTATTCATATTCCTTCAACTTCATTTTCTTATTTTATTGCTATAGCTAGTATGTGTAGCAAAATATTGAATAATGGTAATGATGGACATCCTCGTTTCACCCCTGCTCCAATTAGAAAGCTTCTAGTTTATCTTCCAGCAAGCTAATGCTAGAAGTTGGTTTTAAATATATACTGCTCATCATTTTCAGAAAAGTTTCATTTATTCATATGATTTCTATTGTTTTAATGGGAATAGGTGTTACATAGTATCAAAAACTTTGTCAGTATCTTTTAAAATAATCATATATATGTTGTTTTGCTAGTGATATGGCTAATTATGTTTTCAGTTTTCTTAATGTTGAATCAAGCCTGCATTCTTGATATGAAGTCTGTTTATCATAGAATACAATATTTGTGATATATTGTCGTAATCTTCTTGCTATTACTGCACTTAAAATATTTTAAGGGGGCGGAGCCAAGATGGCGGAGTAGAAAGACACACATACGCTAGCTCTGAACCCACAGCCCACAAAATATCTGTGAAAAAGAACTCCCCACAAATTCTGGAGCAGCAGAAGCCACAGAACAACTGAGCAGACTGAGATTTCTGTTCCAGAGAGCCCTGAAAACCTCTCACAAAAGGTCCATCATGCTGTGGACCCAGAGCCAAGCCCAGACCTGCCTTGGCTGCTCATCACCAAGAGGAGCAGATCCGAGCAGGCTTCAGGGACAGAATCTCCAGCAGCCGTGCAAGTCCCTCCACCCACGGGCCCCAAAGGCTGGCAAGAGGGTCATCTCGGCTTGCCGAGAGGGTAGAGGGGTGCCCCCATAACTCAGGCCCCCTCGGGAGGCAGCAGCAGAGGTGGGAGCAGACAGGGGCTCCCCAAGCAGGCAGGAGCCACCTGGATCCATTGTCAAAGGTCTCTGCGTAAACCCCCTGAGGGAACTGAGCCCCGTGAGGCAACCCTGCCCCCACCTGAGCACCTGAAATTAATCTCACACTGAATAGCAGCCCCACCCCTGCCAAAAGCCCTGAGGCTGGGAAGCAGCATTTGAATCTCAGACCCCAAGCAAAGGCTGGGTGGATCTGGCGGTGAGGTGGGTGTGAAGAGAATATTCAGAAGTCAAGTCACTGGCTGGGAAAATGCCCAGAAAAGGGAAAAAAAAATAAGACTATAGAAGGTTACTTTCTTGGTGAACAGGTATTTCCTCCCTTCCTTTCTGATGAGGAACAACAATGCTTACCATCAGGGAAAGACACAGAAGTCAAGGCTTCTGTATCCCAGCCCACTCAATGGGCTCAGGCCATGGAAGAACTCAAAAAGGATTTTGAAAATCAAGTTAGAGAGGTGGAGGAAAAACTGGGAAGAGAAATGAGAGACATGCAAATAAAGCATGAAAAACAAGTAAACACCCTGCTAAAGGAGACCCAAAAAAATGCTGAAGAAAATAACACCTTGAAAAATAGGCTAACTCAATTGGCAAAAGAGGTTCAAGAAACCAATGAGGAGAAGAAGGCTTTAAAAAGCAGAATTAGCCAAATGGAAGAGGAGGTTCAAAAGCTCACTGAACAAAATAGTTCTTTCAAAATTAGAATGGAACAGATGGAGGCTAATGACTTTATGAGAAACCAAGAAATCACAAAACAAAACCAAAAGAATGAAAAAATGGAAGATAATGTGAAATCTCTCATTGGAAAAACAACTGACCTGGAAAATAGATCCAGGAGAGAAAATTTAAAAATTATGGGCCTGCCTGAAAGCCATGATCAAAAAAAGAGCCTAGACATCATCTTTCATGAAATGATCAAGGAAAACTGCCTTGAGATTCTAGAACCAGAGGGCAAAATAAGTATTCAAGGAATCCACAGATCACTGCCTGAAAGAGATCCAAAAAGAGAAACTCCTAGGAACATTGTGGCCAAATTCCAGAGTTCCCAGGTCAAGGAGAAAATATTGCAAGCAGCTAGAAAGAAACAATTCAAGTATTGTGGAAATACAATCAGGATAATACAAGATCTAGCAGCTTCTACATTAAGGGATCGAAGGGCATGGAATAGGATATTCCAGAAGTCAAAGGAACTAGGACTAAAACCAAGAATCACCTACCCAGCAAAACTGAGTGTAATACTTCAGGGGAAAAAATGGTCTTTCAATGAAATAGAGGACTTTCAAGCATTCTTAATGAAAAGACCAGAGCTGAAAAGAAAATTTGAGTTTCAAACACAAGAATGAAGAGAAGCTTGAAAAGGTAAACCACAAAGAGAAGTCATAAGGGACTTACTAAAGTTGAACTGTTTACATTCCTACATGGAAAGACAATATTTGTAACTCTTGAAACTTTTCAGTATCTGGGTACTGGGTGGGATTACACACACACACATGCACACGCACACACACACACACATAGAGACAGAGTGAATTGAAGAGGATGGGATCATATTTTAAAAAAATGAAATCAAGCAGTGAGAGAGAAATATATTGGGAGGAGAAAGGGAGAAATGGAATGGGGCAAATTATCTCTCATAAAAGAGGCAAGCAAAAGACTTATTAGTGGAGGGAAAAAGAGGGGAGGTGAGAGAAAAACATGAATTTTACTCTCATCACATTCTATTAAAGGAAGAAATAAAATGCACACTCATTTTGGTATGAAAACCTATCTTACAATACAGGAAAGTGGGGGATAAGGGGATAAGCAGGGTGGGGGGGATTATGGAAAGGAAGGCATGGGGAGGAGGGAGCAATTTGAGGTGACACTCATGGGAAGGGACAGGATCAAAAGAGAGAATAGAAGTAATGGGGGACAGGGTAGGATGGAGGGAAATACAGTTTGTCTTATACAACACAACTATTACGAAAGTCATTTGCAAAACTACACAGATTTGACCTATATTGAGGGAAAAGGTGGGGAGGGAGGGAGGAAGAGACGTTGGAACTCAAAGTTTTAGGAACAACTGTCGAGTACTGCTCTTGCCACTAGGAAATAAGAAATACAGGTAAAGGGGTATAGAAAGTTATTTTGCCCTACAGGACAAAAGAGAAGATGGAGACAAGGGCAGAGAGGGATGATAGAAGAGAGAGCAGATTGATGATAGGGGCAATTAGAATGCTTGGTGTTTTGAGGTGGGGGAAGGGGACAAAAGAGGAGAAAATTTGGAACCCAAAATTTTGTGAAAATGAATGTTAAAGTTATATAAATAAAAAATAAAATAAAATATTTTAATAAATATTCATTGGGGAAATTTATAAGTTCCTTTTCTGTTTTTGCTTTCTTTGTTTCAGGTATAAGGATTATATTTGTATCATAAAAAAAAAAAATTGATAGGGCTCCTACTTTACCTATTTCTCCCCCAGTAGTTTTAAGTAGTAATGTATTAGAATGAATTATTCTTTAAATATTTGGTAGAATTAAGCTGAAAATCCATCTGATCCTGGCTTTTAGTTTTGTTTATTCTCCTTAGATATCTAATACATGGCCTATTTAATTTCTTTTTCTCAATTAGCATTATGTAAGTGTTCCATTTCCTTTTTTCTTTTTATTTATTTATTTTTAGATTGTGACATTCATTTCCACAAAATTTTGAGCTCCAATTATTTTCCCCATCTCTCCCTTCCCCCACTCCATAGTACTTTGCATTCTGATTACCCCTTTCCTCAATGTATCCTCCCTTCCATCACACCCTCCCCTCCCCTTATCCTCATCTTCTCTCTTTTCTTGTAGTGCAAGATAAATTTCTATACTACATTACCTGTATTTGTTATTTCCCAGTTATATGCATTAATAATTCTCAACATTTGTTTCCAATACTTTGAATTCCAACTTCTCTCTCTCCCTTCCTCTCTACCCATCCCCAATGAGAAGGCAAGCAATTCAATACAGGCTATATAGGTGTCATTTTGCAAAAGGCTACCATAATAATCATGTTGTGTAAGACTAACTATATTGCTCTCCCTCCCACCATGTCCCTCATTTATTCTGTACTCTCATTTGACTGTGTCCCTTCCCAAAAGTGTTTACTTCTAGTTACTCCCTTCTCCCATTTGCCCTCCCTTCTATTATCCCTCTCACACTACTTGTCCCTTTCTCCCCTACTTTCCTGTAGTGTAAGATAGATTTTCATATCAAATTTAGTGAACATGTTATTCCCTCCTTAATCCATACAGGAAGAGAGTAAGCTTCACTTTTCCTCTCTCACCTCCTCCCTTTTCTCCTCCATTGAACAAGATTTTTCTTATCTCTTTCATGAGTGATATCCTGACCCATTCCATTTCTCCCTTTCTCCTCCCAATATTTTCCTCTCTCACTCCTTATTTTTTTATCTTATTTTATTTTTTTTATGGATATCATCTCTTCTGATTCAACTCAACCTGTACTCTCTGTCTATGTGTGTGTGTGTGTGTGTGTGTGTGTGTGTGTGTGTGTGTGTGTGTATAATCCCTCCACCTACCAAAATACTGAGAAAAGTCTCAAGAGTTACAAATATTTTCTTTCCATGTAGGAATGTAAACAGTTCAGTTTTACAAAGTCTTTTATGATTATCTTTCCTGGTTACCTTTTCATGCTTCTCTTGATTCTTGTGTTTGAAAGTCAGATTTTCTATTCAGTTCAGGTCTTTTCATCATGAATGTTTGAAAATCCTCTATATCGCTGAATGACCATTTATTCCCTTGAAGTATTATACTCAGTTTTGCTAGATAGATGATTCTTGGTTTTAATCCCAGTTCCTTTGACTTCTGATATATCCTATTCTAAGCCCTTCAATACCTTAATTTAGAAACTGCCAGATTCTGTGTTATACTGATTGTATTTCTACTACACTCAAATTGTTTCTTTCTAGCTGCTTGAAATATTTTCTCCTTGACCTGGGAACTCTGAAATTTGGCTACAATATTCCTAGAACTTTCTCTGTTTGAGTCTCTTTCAGAAGTTGATCAGTGGATTCTTTCAATATTTATTTTGCCCTCTGGTTCTAGAATGTCAGGGCAGTTTTCCTTTGGTAGTTTCATGAAAGATGATGTCTAGGTTCTTTTTATGATCACGACTTTCAGGTAGATCCATAATTTTTAAATTGTCTTTCCTGGATCTGTTTTCCAGGTCAGTTGTTTTTCCAATGACATGGTTCACATTATCTTCTATTTTTTCAATCTTTTGGCTTTGTTTTTAACTTCTTGGTTTATCTTATATTCATTAGCTTCCCTGAACTCCAGTCTCTCTTTTAAAGAACTATTTTGTTCAGTGAGCTTTTGAACTTTCTTTTCCATTTGACTAATACTGCTTTTTAAAGCCTCCTTCCCCTCATTGGCTTTTTGGACCTCTTTTTCCAATTGAGTTAGCCTATTTTTAAAGGTGTTATTTTCCTCAGCATTTTTTTGGTTCTCCTTTAGCAAGCTGCTGACTCACTTTTCAAGCTGTTCTATAGCTTGAACCCATTTCATATTCATTTTGAAGGTACTGGAGGCAGAAGCCTTGACTTCCTCTGACAGTATGCCTTGTTCTTCCTCATCTGAAAGGATGGAAGGAGATGTCTGTTCACCAAGAAAGTAACTTTCTATGGTCTTCTTTTTTCCCCCCTTTTTGGGCATTTTCCCAGCTAGTTACTTGACTTCTGAATCCTTTGTCAAGAGGAGGGTCCTAGTGCTCCTCCACCCCCCAGTACCAGTGCTGAGGTTTGCATCAGCTGCTCAATTTCCACAAAGGCTTTAAGCTGAACTGGCTGGAGAATGGACCCAGGCTGCTTCTGTGGCTGCTGTAGCTGCCCTCAACTTACTGCTGCTGCTATGTCTGCCACCACCTAGGGCCAGTGCTGGGGTAACTCTGCTCCCCTCTCTCCCAGCTGGGAAAGCCCTACCACACTGTCCTTTGGAGCTTTCCTTGTTGCTTGTGAGTTGAGGGAATCTGGGACCCTTCCTGCTGGGAATTCTTCCCCGGAGGTCTGTTCAGGTCCTGTTCCTCCCAGTGCCACTTGGCCAGGACTGGGCTCTGCTCTGCTCAGCATCCTGTGGGATAGACCTTTCCTGTCAGCCTTCCAGGTTACGTTTCGCTGGAGACCTCTTTCACTCTGTTGTTCTGTGGCTTCTGTTGCTCTAGAATTTGTTGAGAGCCATTTTTACAAGGATTTTGTGGGCTGTGGGGGAAGTGTTAGAGTATATGCATCTTTCTCCTCTGCCATCTTCAAGTGTTCCATTTTCTGTTGTGTTTATGTGGGCAACTTATCTTCCTTTTCCCATCAAATTTTCTCCAGAGGCCTATCATGTCTAACTTTTATAAAATTCCATTAATCTATTAATTTATTTCTTGTTTATTTTATAGTTAAATTAGTCTAGGTCTTAGAAGAGTAAATTGAGGTCTCCCACTAGTACAGTTTTACTATTTCCTTCCATAAGTAATTTAGTTTTCTTTCAAGAATTCAGATGTTATGCCATTTGGTGCATATATGTTCAATGGTGATATTAATTCATTGTTTATATTATCTGTTAGCAAAAGGTAGTTTTCCTGATTATGTCCTTTAGTTAGGTATATTTTTGATTTCAGTTTGTCTGAGACTGTGATTACTATATCTGCCTTTTTTTACTTTCAGCATAGACATAGCAGATTCTGCTCCATCCCCTTATCTTAACTATGTCTGTATAATTCTGTTTCAAGTGTGTTTCTTGTATTGTTGGATTCTAGTTTCTAATCAATTCTGTTATCCAGTTTCATTTTATGGATGAGTTCCTCCCATTCACTTACACTGTTTTGATTGCTATTCTACTTTCCCCCATTCTCTTCCCTTATACATATCCTTCTTTTTCTTACCCTGTCCCTCCCTGAGTCTGTTTTACTTCTGACCACTGTCTCTCTTAATAAATGTTTTCTTTTATCCTCCCCCTTTCTTTTAAATATTTTCTCTCTAGCTTCTTTCTTGGGTAAGGCATATTTCATATGCCTTATGGAGTGATTGTGCTTAATGTGCATCTTTCTTTGAATCATAATTTGTAGATATTTTCAAGTTATTGTGTTCTTTTGTCATTGTTCCTCGAGGTTCTCTGTAACTATGGTAGCTTTTTATGGTGAGGTTGCTTGTTTCTGTTGTTTTGGATGATTTTTCAAGCCTACTTCTTTTTTTAAAAGAAATTTCTTTTTTTTTAATTTATCATTTATTTTTATCACTTAAAACAATTTTGAGTAATAAATTCTTTCACTCTCTACTACTTTCTCC
The DNA here is from genome assembly GCF_028372415.1 of Notamacropus eugenii. Classification (NCBI taxonomy): domain Eukaryota; kingdom Metazoa; phylum Chordata; class Mammalia; order Diprotodontia; family Macropodidae; genus Notamacropus; species Notamacropus eugenii. The sequence goes on along the minus strand of NC_092872.1, from coordinate 511,748,837 downwards.
TATATTCAAAGAGAAAACAAGCAATATGATATCATTTATACATGTGAAATTAGGCAAAATATTTCAATATAAGACCATATTTCCCAAAAAGGAAGAAAAATAAAGTTTGAAAATTATATTTACTTTTGCATCAGAATTCATGAGTTTTCCCTTTGTAGATGAATAGCATTTTTTTCATAATAATTTATTTGTGATTGTCTTGGACCATTACATTGATAAGAGTATTCAAATCTTTTACAATAGATCATCATTATAATATTGCTGTTACTATATACAGTGATCTCTCAATTTTTCTCATTTCTCTTTGCATCAGTTCGCATAGTTCTTCCTATGTTTTGCTGAAAGCAGCCCCCTTGCCATTTCTTATAGCACAGCAATACTTCATCACAATCATATGCTACAAATTGTTCAAGCATTTCTCAGTTGATAAGCAGCCCTTCCATTTCCATTTTTTGCCACCACAAAAGAGTCCCCGTAAATATTTGTGTACATATAGGTCCCTTTGCTTTGATCTCTTTGGGGTATAGGTTTATTAGTGGTATTGCTGGATCAAAGAGCATGCAGAACTTTATAGCTCTTTGGGTATAGTTCCACATCACTTTTAGAATGGTAGAACCAATTCTATATTTCACCATCAGTTCATCAATATACCTATGTTCCCCTCTTCCTTTCCATTTTTTGTAATTTCTGATAGGTGTGAGGTGGTACCTCAAAGTTGTTTTAATTTGACTTTTTCTAATCAATAGTGATTTATAGAATTTTATATGAATATAGATTGCTTTGATTTCTTTGAAGAACTTCATGTTCATATCCTTAGCCATTTGTAATTTGGGGACTTATTTTTTTTTATAAATTTGACTCAGTTCTATATTTAGTACATATTTCAGAAATGAGACTTTTATCAGAGAAACTTACTGTGACAACATGAAAAAAATGTTATTATTATTTCATTGTTATTGTTGTCTGTACAGAAACTTACCTCAATTTATCTTTTGAAGTTACCACTATCTTTTGCTTACTTAAGGATATATCTCCTACCCATAGAAGAAGTATACGATCTATTTGTTTTCTATATTTTTGTATGAGTTTAATATTAAAATTGTATATCCATTTAGAATATATATGGATTATGTATGCTGGTGTAAGCTTAATTTCTACCAGACTGCTTTCCAGTTTTCCCAGAAAATTTTATCAGTTGGAAATTTTCCCCTCTGTACTTCCTATTTTCTATATTTTTAAAAAATTTAATTAATTTATTGGTTTTTGATTTTCAACAATTCCTTCCATAAGTCTTAAATTCTCTCGCCCTCCCTTTCCTCTCCCACCCCAAGATGGCATGCAATCTTATATGGATTCTACACATATGCTCTTATTAAACATATTTTCACATTAGTCATGTTGCATAGAAGAATTAAAGCAAATGGGAAAAACCATGAGAAAAACCAAAGCAAAGCATAACACAAGAGAAAATAGTCTGTTTCATTCTGTGTTCCAGTTCCATAGTTTTTTTTCCTCTGGATGTGGATGACATTTTGCCTCAAGAGTCCTTTGCGAATGTTTTATGCCCTTGCATTGCTGTGAAGAACTTAGTCTGTCAGAGCAGTCATTGCACACTGTGGCTGTTAATCCTGGTTCTGCTCATTTCACTCAGCATCGGTTCATACAAGTGTTTCCAGGTTTCCCCAAAGTCCAGCTGTTCATCATTTCTTATAGAGCAATAGTATTCCATTACATTCATATACCACAACTCGTTCAGCCATTCCCCAATTGATGGGCATTCTCAACATTTCCACTTCTTGCTGCCACAAAAAGTGCTGCTATAAATATTTTTTGCACATATCGGGCCTTTTCTCATTTTTATGATCTCTTTGGGACATAGCCCTAGAAGTGGTATTTCTGGGTCAAAGGGTATGCACATTTTTGTAGCCCTTTGGGCATAGTTCCAAATTGCTCTCCAGAATGGTTGGATCAGCTCACAGATCCATCAACAATGAATTAGGGTTCCAACTCTCCCACATCTTCTCCAACATTTATCATCTTTTTGCTTTGTCACTTTAGCCAATCTGATAGGTGTGATGGGGTACATCAGAGCTATTTTGCTTTGCATCTCTCTAATCAGTAATGATTTAGAACATTTTTTTCTTTTTATTTTTTTCCAATTTGAATTTGTAATGTGAATGCTGGATTTTCTGTATAAAAAGAAATTGTCATAATGAACTAAGTTTATCATGCTCTCTAAAAATATATATATTAATCAAAGAAATGCAGTTTAAGCATCGGGAGGTCAGTTGTCTAGGCTCATTTCTGCAGAGATTGTGCCTTGATTTTTCTGTAAAATAAATGCACGATAGAAAGTCCAATCAGTACCTGAAAGCTGACCTTCATTTCATCTCTAAGATGATGACTAAGCTTACAGTATTGCTGTGGTTGTTGTTGTTGTTTGGGGGATGGGCAGGTCTTTCCTGGGGTCCTCTCCTTGTTCACTCAGGCAACCATGGCAGCCAAGTGCTAGAAGCACCATTTCCATCTCGAGTGGTGTTTATTCAGTGCCGGGTCTTCCTTCTCTCTCTCTCTCTTGCTTCACACACTGGTAATGCATGAAGTACCTTCAAGTACCAAACAAGGGGCGAGTGGTGCCTCACAAAGTATTCCTTATTGTCTGGACATTTTGTTTTGATTTCCTTGTGAAACTTGGCACAAACACTGTTGTAGTTGGTGCAGATGTAATAAAGGTACCATGCTGCCAACTGATTGGCATTGTGAAACTGGGCCAACTCCAAGTAGGACACTTCCCCATGGATGCTGAACCCATTCATAGCCACTTTGATCAGCTGCTGCACCAGATAATACTCTGCAAGGGTGACCAAATGAGGCAGACAGAATCTGTTTGCCAAGACAATTAATTCAAGTGTGTCCAGGTCCATGCAGGAGGATAGCTGCTTGGTGTACAGGTAATACAGCTCCGCCTGCATCGACAGCTTGTTGATGCTGGGCAAGGTTACCTCATTATTGGTGCTTTCCAAACATGGTGACCATCCAATCACAGCTTCAGATAAGCAGTGTTTTGCGGGCATTTATCACCCCATCATCCAACTTAAATGTCACATCTAGGTGAGAAGGGAACAGGGTCATCCCCTAACCCCGACCCAGACAGCGGCAACAGTGTCCATTTTTGGAGCCCTTAGCCTCAAGAATATTTTTTATATATGACAATACATAGCTTTAATTTCTTCCTCTCAAAACTTCCTTTTCAGATCTTTTCACCATTTATCAATTGGGGAATGATTTTTATTTTTTGTAAATTTCACTCAGTTCTCTATATATTTTAGAAATGAGGCCTTTATCACAGACAGTAGTTGTAAAAAATTCTTTCCCAGTTTTCTGCTTCCCTCCTAATCTTGGTTGCATTGGGTTTGTTTGTGCAAAAACTTCTCAATGTTATGTAATGAAAATTAACTATTTTGCCCTTCATAATGTTCTCTATGTTTTGTTTGGTCATAAATTTCTCCATTCTCCATAAATCTAACAGATACACTATTCCTTGCTCCTATAATTTGTTTATAATATCAACCTTTATAATATATTTTCCATTTTATCAAACCCTGGGCCATTGAGTTCTATTATTTCTGAATCTCTGTTGTCTAGTCTAATCTTCTGATTTATTTCTCTGTTCTTAACCATTACCAGATGATTTCAATAACTGTTGCCTTATATTATCAATTGGAGTCAGATAATATAGTCCTCTTTTCAGTCCTAGTTGTTTTCATCTCCCTTGATATTCTAGATCTTTTGTTTTTCCAAATGAAATTTATTTCCATCTTATTAAGTTTTTCAAAGTTTCCTCTTGATAATTTGATTTTTATAACATTAAAGCTGTAAATTAATTTTGGTAGTACTGTCATTTTTATTACATTGTTATAGCCTAGCAATGAACATTCAATATTCCTTGAGATATTTAATTTGTTCTTGATGTCTTTAAGCAGCACTTAGCAACTGAAACCTTACAAGTCTTTTGTGTGCTTTGGGAAATTGATCCCCAGATATTTTATACATTTTATAAGTATTTGGAATCTGATTTCCCTATCTCTTCTGCCTGTTTTTGCTTTGTTGTTGTTATATAGAAATATTGTTGATTGCTGAGGATTTGTTTTGTATCTGCAACTTTGTGAACATATTATCTCCTCTAGTATCTATGCTGATTCCCTACAATTTCTCAAATATACCATCATATCATTAGCAAACAGGAATAGTTTTATCTCTTCTTTCTCTGTATTTTTATTCCTTCAATTCCTTTTCCTTATTTCTGTGTGTAGAATTTACAGAATTGTATCATAGATTTCTGTTTATAGAATTGTAATAGTAATAGAAGAGAAAGTAGACATCTTTGATTTATTCACATTTTTAAAAATGTTCCATTATATCCTCATCACATATGATGATTCCTTTTGGATTGCTATAAATTCTTTTATGATGATATTAAATGATGTTAAAAAAGGTGAGAAAAATCAAGTAGTTGAGGCTGACACCTTGGCTGTGAACCTGTGGGACTAAGGTGATGGAAGTACCCTTGACAACAGTAGAGACTTTTGGAAGGGAGCAGGATTTCAGGGAAAGATATTAAGTTTGGTTTGGGATAGGCTGAATTTAAGTTTCTTTCTATTGACATCCAGACCATTCAATAGGTAATTGGAGATGTGATCCTAAGATTAAGCATACATATTTACACACATATACACATACATACATATACACACATATACATTTACATAATATACATATACACACACTTATACACATATGCATATATGTGTATATATATACAAATTATATGTACATGCCAGCCATATACATACATAAATAATCCTGAGATGAAGGATTTATACATACCCACACAAACATACATATATGCATACACATATACACATACATAATATACATATACATTCTGATACATGCATATATGTGCATATATACGCTACACATACATATAATATAAATCTATGTATACACACGTATACACATATGTGTGCACATATACACACATATACATACATACATTAAACACAAAATCAGTATAGTGATGATGATAATTGATTCCTTGGGAGCTGATAAGGTTAATAAATGGTGTAATTCTCAACTCACCCACACGCACATCACATATCCAATCTATTTTCAACTTTTGTCATTTCTGCCTTCACCACATCTTTCTCATATGCCTTTTTTTCCTCTTCATTCCCACAGTTGCCATGTTACTGTAGGCTCTCATCACATTCCACTTAAATTGTTGCAACATTAAACTTTCTGCTTCAAATCTTTCCCCACTCCAATCCATCCTCTACTCAATTGCCAAAAGAATTTTTCTAAATTCTAGATTTGATCATGCCACTATGCTTTCCGGAAAATTTGTATTACCTTTGGGATCATATAAAATTTCCTTTGTTTGGCTTTTAAAGTCATTCCTATCCTGGTCCCTTTCTACCTTTCCAATCTTTTTACACTTTCCTCTCTTCTGTGCAGACTCCATGATTCAGCTTCTTTGGCCTGCTTCTTTTTCTTACACATCACTTTCCATTTCCCAATTTCATGACTTTGTGCTAGCTATACCTCATAATTGGAATGCTCCCCCCCTCATATTCCATCTTCAGAAGGAGATATTTCCAATACTACCCCTTCCCACCCTCACCCCCTAAGATAATTTTCCATTTATATTGCATGTATTCTGTTTACACTGTTGGCTAGCCCATTAGAATGTCAATTCTTTGAAAGCAGAGACTTTATTTTTACTTCTCTTTGTATCCCCCATGTTTAGCAAATTAATTGACAATTAATACATTTTGGTTGACTGATAATAAATCACACTTAATCTACTTAGCGCAAGTCATACTCAATATACAATAAAATCTCCCTAAAGACTACACTGATCGTTCCCCCCCCCCCCTCCCCCCGCAAGTATGATGTGCTGGTTTGTTGTTAAACTCAGGTAGTATCAACTCAGTGATGAATCTTATTGATCATCATTAAACACTGACTCCTTTGTTTCGTACTTTACACCTAATAATGAAACTTGTTTTATTTCAAATTTTGGGAGAAAGATGAAGAAGGAACAAATCTTTTAAAATAAGATAGAATTTTTTTCCTGTGATTAATTTTTTTTTCTGCTATCTACATGTGATCCTTAAGGAAGCAGTCAAGTATACAATTTTGCTGCCATATGAAACATCCCATTCCATTCCATTCAAATACATTTTATGCAATGATGATTTTTGCCCTCTGAACATTTAAAAGGAAGAGATTTCTTTGAGTTAATTTTTTTTTTAATCTCCAGGTATGATGCCTTTGCTTTCTCTGATGAACAGATGCAGCTTAACAGATATGAAATTCTGAGGGCATTCAGTGTTCCCACCTTCTTCAGCCAAAGAAAACTGCCACTTTGTATGAAAAATAATAATGGAAAATTGGAACAAGCATAATAATCATAAAATAAAATAAAAATGTTTTCCCTCTTTTTATTCCTCAAGGAGATAAAGGAAACTACCATACAATGAATACTAGCTTATAAAAAAAAGTTGATGGGAATAAAGGAAGTGAAAATGTCTTGTTTCTTTGAAGTCATTTTACATTATACAATACAGGGAAAAATGGTTTGTCTGGCTTATTTTTAAGTAAAATGAAGAGGAGGGGTGCCTTTGATGCAATACATATTAAGTAAGATTTTTCTTAATTGTGGGAGCTTTTAAGTAATTTCTTCTGCATGAAAGGAAGTTGATCAGAGATAAAAGACCCAAATTGCTTCCCTTTCAAGATCTCCTTTAATTTATGTCAACTTTTTTGGAATTGAACTGCCAGCAAAGATGGAATTTTGTATTCCCCTCTCATCATCCATATATTGAAGTATATAATAATTGTTATATTATGCTTTCTTATAAATCTGGGCTCAGAGAAATGATTACAGGATTACCATCATCTTAGAATGTAATTCTGAGCTCTGTGTCCTATTTTTAGAGCACAGAATTGGTGTCCCCATGAAACTATAATATGGCTGAAGGTGTGGAATTTGGAGAGAAAATATCAAATGCATCATGAGCAGACAGTAATGATACTAGAATGGCTTATGCTTATTCTGAAAGGCTGTGGGGAGTCTGGCTTAGATCAAAGGCTAGCTAAAAGCAAGCCCATTAATAGAGAAAACAGTTGGAAGTGTGGTTTAGCATACATGGTCACCTAATGTGAGAATGTCACTCAGACACCCTGATCCTCTCTCCTGCTGATGCCATTAGGGGAAAAAAGAGAAAGCTGTTCCTAGGTGAACAATCCCAGCACCAGCTCAGAGGCTAAGATGCTGTCAGTGTTAATGAAGCACATGCAATTTACCAGTATTTCCACCTCCTCTGAACTGGGAAGATGCATGTAGACTTAAAAACTGGAAAGAAAAAAAAACTGACCCTATTTTCAGTTGACACTGCACATTTGCACAATGACTATATTGTCAAATACCACCCTATGACAAATTTAGAGACACGATGTTGCGCTCTCTCTCTCTCTCTCACTCTGTCTCTCTGTCTCTGTCTCTTTCTCTTTGTGAGAAGTGTTTTAAGGTGCTTTTTTTTCAAAGCTTTTAAGCACTTGAGATGCACAGCCTAAGAAAGAACGCACTGGTAATTGGGAGAAATTATCCAAAGCAATTACCTGAGAATTGACCTGCTCATAATTTCTCTGATCAACATTCTCTTCCAAGCTCACTGGATAAAAAGAGAAAGAGGCATACACATTTCTGCTATTGTTCATCTAAGTTGCTTAGACCACTTTATAAAGAAATTCAGAATCCATGCTAGGAAGGTATATCAAATATCATAGGTAGAGAGATGGAAGGACAGATAGATAGATGGATAGACAGACAGAGAGATAGACAGGTAGATAGATAGATAAATGATATATAGTGTCAATTAAACTCTTACTATGTATCAGACACTATGCTAAGTGCTGGAGTGCTGGAGATGTAAGCAAAGAATATACTCTACCTCCAAGGAACTTACATTCTGTTGGATGAAGACCACATATAAACTGGAGCTGTAAAGTGGGTAAAGGGGAAAGGTACTCATGCAGGGGCAATGCTACTGCAAGAAGAGAGAGTCCAGAGAATTGGGCCCATACTGGTGATGAGCATGGCTAGGGTTTAATGTGGATCAAAGTATTTAAAGTTATGAGAATATTTGTGAAATTACCTAGTTGGACAAACTATAAGGAAATCAAACCCCAAGGAGGAAACTTTCTCTTCTGTACATATGGAAAAAAAAAACCAAAAAAACAAAAAAAACCTTTTCTCTCTATCCCTGAATTTCTCATAGTGGAAGTACCCCCCCACCCCCACCCTGTCCTCCAGCCCTGTGCCTTTTCTTCTGATTTCCTGGTTCCTCCCAGAATCATCACTTTATTTCTCTCCAGACTTTCTCTCCCTTCTCCTTCATGGCAAGTACCCTACCCCTCTTCCTTTTTCTTCCACAAGTTTATTGTTTATATGTATTGAACTCCTCCATTAAAATATAAACTCCTTGAGGTCAGGGACTGTCTTTCTGCTTGTATTTGTATTCCTGTCACATCAGTGACTAGGACATAATAAGCACTTGACAAAGCTTTGCCTACTTGACTTGAGAAAAATGGACATGTTTAGCCCTTATTGTTCTGTTGCACTTTAAGCCTGTATCTTCAACTGACTGATGAATGTTTCCATTTGCATGATCCAGAGACATAGTAAACTCACTTATTTCCCTTCAAGCTCACAATCCTCATAATTTCAGTGTTTTTGTTGAAGGCACCACCATTCCTCCCATAACCTAGGTTGGCAAATTTACAGTTATCCTCAGTTCCTCACTCTTCCTCACCCCCTATATCCAGCCACTTGTGAATTCTGGAAATTCTATTTTCACAACTGTTTTTTCATCCAAGTCCTCCTCCCTTTGCTCATGCCAGAACCACCATAGCACAGGACCTCATCACCTCTTACATGAACTGTCATCATACATTCTTATTACTCTCTCTCCCACAGTCTTTTCCTTTTCCAATTTTCCCTTATACAGCTAATTTAAATCCATTTTTTAAATTGCACCACAGAGGAAGTGATATGTACCTAGAAGCAGCTAGATGGTGCAGTGTGTAGAGTACTTTAATTGGAGTCAAGAAGAGCTGAGTTCAAATTTGGCCTCATATACTTCTAAGTTATGTGACTCTGGAAAAATCATTTAACCTCTGCCTGCCTCAATTTTCTCATCTCTAATATGGAGATAATAATCCCACTAAATTCCAGAGTTGTGAGAATAAACTGAGATAATATTCATAAAGTGCTTTGTAACCTTTAAATAATACACAAATTGTAGCTATCACAAAAATATGCTAGTTGTCATTATTGTACCCATGATTACATATATTTGTGTATATGTACACATACATATACACACATATATACGTGCACACACATGTATATATGCACAATGTATGTAACACATGAAACACATGTATACACATATGTACACACATGTGTACACACATACATATATGTAAAATATACATACATATATTCATATATATGTAGGGGTGTGTGTGTGTGTGTGTGTGTGTGTGTGTGTGCGTATGAAGAAGAGGACTGGAATTTAAATCCAGGTTCACTGACTTCAAATCTACTGCATGAAGCTGCCTTTCACAGTATGTGTAAATGCATGATATTTTTATTACCCTATATAGAGTTTAAACAATGCTATCTCCAGGGTTTAAAATGCATAACCAGCCCTTAAATATGTGGCCATTCTCTTACTGGCTCTCTCCACAGGAAACGACAATTGAAATTCATTTCTGTCAGGCAATACATTGCTCCTGAAATAATGTGTCAGATTCAGATGTTGATTTACGCAGTGTAAATATGTTTCCCTACCAGTATATAAAGCTGCTCTTTGCCCTTGAATAGACAGACAGATGGATGTGAGCAGGCTTCAGCTAATCCAAAAGCAAGAATGTTGCCGGTGAATAAATATAAAGGACATCATCAAAGAAATGAACAGTTAAAAAAGAAGAGCCTGGTCACATAGCAGTGAAGTCAAGTCAATGAACAGTTATTGCCTGGTGACATAAGGAGACTTCAAGGAAGTCACCTATTTGGTTTGGTGGACCCCTATGGTTAATTCATAGCAGAACATGCACAAGAGTTGCACAGGGGGCAGACATGGATGGCTTACCATATTGCTTATATGGATGGTATTTTTGATCCATTGCCTTATTGTCACATACAAATCTAATTGACAAATATACAGCATTTGAATGTATTGACCTCTAAGGCTAATGTAGGCAATAATGTTTCTAGAAGAATTGTAGGTAACAGCTTATATAGTGAAGATAAAAAGAACTTCAACTTAAGTTCAAATACCAGCAGTACTGATCGAGATTGAGTGTAATAAGAGATAAGGAACTGTATTTGGAGTTATAAAGACTTGAGTTTGGATCTTGCCTCTGACACTATAGTGTGACCCACTTAATCTCTCTGAATTTCTATCTTCTTATGTATAAAATTCAGAGGATAGGGATGATACTGCCTCACAGAGTTATTGTGAGACAAATTATATGTACAACCCTGAAAATCATAAAATAGTCAGCTATGATGTTCTTTGACCGAATCTGTAAGACTTCTCATCACAGCTCCTATCCCCTCATTGAAATGTTCTATGTCTAGCCCCTGTGGCAGCAAAGCAGCTCTGGGGGACAGTGGAAAGGGCACATAATCTCCTGATTGCTTCCTCTAGGTCAGCAGCAGACCCATAAAGAAGGAAATGAGAAGCAAGTCTAGACCTCTGACCACCAAACCACTATGAATTTCCCAAACTCCCTTTGAAGAACACTGTATATTGTGGATTTAGAGTCAGAAGAAACTTAGCTTCTCACTACCCACCATATATTATGTTGTGTGACTGCAAATTCCAGAACTTCTCTGAACCCTAGTTTCTTCATCTGCAAAATGAAGATAATCATAGCACCTACCTAAGAGAGTTGTTGTGGGTCTCAAAGAAGATAAGTGGAAGTGTCCAAAACCTGGAAAGCACTATGGAAATACTAATAACTATTTTCCCTAAGCCTTACCTGCCTCATCATTCCTGAATTCTCTCATACACTAAGCCCTGAACCTCACAAAAGATAGGCCAGTGAAACAATTGTCCTCTTGTCCTAGAGGTAATTTGACCTCCTTTGAAACTTCATCTCCATTTTCTTCACTAATTTTCTTCTTCTACCCTGTCCCAATGCTCATTATGGTTATAAAGATATGTGTCATCATCATCATCACATCATCATCATCATCGATACCTATGTAGAACTTCAAAGGTAGGCAGCGTTACAATGGAAATAGCACTGGTTTGGAGAAGTCTGAGGACCTGGGTTCTAATCTCACCTATAACACTTATTTGCCTGTATTTCTATGAATAAATCACTTGACTTTCCCAGGCTTTATTTTACTCATTCAAAAAATTAATGAGTTTGAATAGATGACTTCTGAGGTCCCTTCAAGCTCTAGTTCTACTTGCAATGTCACTGTAAGGTAAGTCCTGCCTGTATTGTTAAATACATTTTGCATAATGAGGAAACTGAGGCTCTGAAAACTTGTGTCTTGGCCGTCTTCCCACAACTAGTAAGTGGGGGAATCTGGTTTGAAATGCAGGTTTTTCTAACTCTAAACCCAGAACAGTGTCTACTACAACATGAGGTGGAATTCACCCCTTCTGGAAGAGGTGGCATATTTACCTAGGTACCTAAGGATCAAGAAGTGAATGTTTCTAGGTTAAAAAAAGCTTCTTCTGCACTTTAATCACTTGTAAGATGCCTTTTCAGTATTACATTATAATGAAAGCAGAAGATTGGCATGACTCAGAGGGATGCCTAATGAAACCATTACAATTTCATTATGTTGCAGTCAAAGTGCACAACATTGACTTTGGTTCCCTAGTGAGCTTAATTTGTCATTGATTATATGGGAAAGAACCAGTAGCAGTGATCTCAGGAGGCAATGATGTCTTAGTTTTTGTCATGCTTTTTTTTTCTAAGTTTTTGAATCTCAGGCTATGTCAGTGTGGTAAGGCCTCAAAGCAGATACTGGCCCATCTGCATATTAGCAACTAGGACCTGCCTAGCGAAAAGATGAGTTCAGTTTTGTTAAATTCCATGAATTTACTATCTTTGTGGATTCAGGCAAATCATAGCCTTCAGTTATCTCTTCTGTAAAATAGAAGAATTGTACCAGATTTTTTCTAAAGTTCTTTCCATTTACAAATCTACAATCCCATGTTCTTTTGGGTTCCTATTCTGAATGAAGTTCTGTGCTAGGTGATGAGATTTAAGAAAAGGAAACTTTAGAATTGGGGGAATAAGTACCTAACATCCAAACAGTATAGATATATACAAAAATGCAAACAAGAAAGCTCTGATAGTTTGCTGAGAGAGGAATCTCTTATCCCTCATCAGGGCTTCAAATATAATAGCTCAAATACATTAATTCTGAGATCAAGATTAGTGAATTAAAAAAAAAAGGTTAGATTAATAAAAAAAGCAAATTCCCTTACTAAATTAATGTTGAAATAACAGACAATGAAATAGAAACAGCACTTTGATTGAAGTAAAAAAATTGAAAGATTTGCTTTTTGATTGGTTTAGAACTCACTGTAATTGGCTCAATGTGCTATATATTTTTTTTAATTTTTAAAGTTCTAACTTAAGAGTTTTTGTTTATTTTGTACATAATACTTCTCTGTAGTTGTATCCTCTCTTCTACACATGGGCATAAAACTATGTACATGGTTAATTGAAATCTTTATCAGAGTACCTTGCTGCATTGTTTTTCACACTTATGATTACTCTGTATTTCCCTCCACCTAATTTCTCCTCTTATCCTACTTTTTCTCTTCTTTCACCCCGTGCATTATCAAAAATGATTTTCTTCTGACTTTTATCTCCCTTCTATTAGCACCTCCTTTTCTTGTCCCCTTCCACTCTTGCTTTCCTATATGGAAAGATAGCTTCCTACACCCAATTAAGTGTGTATGTTGTTACTATACTGAAACAATTCCAATGAAAATAAGGTTTACATGCTCTTCCACTTCCCCCTTTTTCTTTTCACAGTAAAATTGCCTTAAGACCACTTTTCTGTCAGATAATTTATCCAATTTTACCTTTCCCCTTTTCCTTCTCCCAGTATGTTCTTCTTTCTCAGTCCTTAATTTTATCCTATTAGATAATCATCCTATCACATTCAACTCACATATATGACCTCTGTTTATGTATACTCCTTCTAACTACTCTAATTATGAGAACTTTTTTTTGGAGAAGTGTCATTTTCCTACGTGGGAATGAAAGCATGTAACCTTATTGAGTCCCTTATGATTTCTCTTTCCTGTTTACCTTTTTATATTACTCTTGAGTCTTGTATCTGAAAGTCAAATTTTCTGTTCAGTTCTAGTCTTTTTCATCAGGAATGACTGAAAGTCCTATTTTTCATTGAATATCCATTCCCCTCCCCCCGAAAGGATTATACTCAGTTTTGCTGGATAGGTGATTCTGAGTTGTAATCCTAGCATGTTTGCCTTCCAGAATATCATATTCTAAGTCCTATGATCCTTTACTATAGAAACTGTTAAATCTTGTGTCATATTGACTGTGGCTCCATAATATTTGAATTTTTTCTTTTTGTCCACTTGCAATATTTTTTTCTTGTCCTGAGAACTCTGGAATTTGGCTATAATATTCCTGGAAGTTTTCATTTTGGAATCTCTTTCAGGAAGTGATTGGTAGAGTCTTTCAATTTCCATTTTGTCTTCTGGTTCTAGAATATCAGGGCAGTTTTCCTTGATAATTTCATGAAAGATGATATCTAGGCTCTTTTTTGGATCACAGCTTTCAGGTAGTCCAATAATTCTTAAATTATGTTTTTGAATTTGTTTTCCAGATGAGTTGGGTTCTTTTCCCCAGTGAGATGGGTCATATTGTCTTCTATTTTTTTCATGCTTTTGCTTTATTGTTTCTTGATATCAAAATCATTGACTTCCACTTGCCCAGTTCTAATTTTTAAGGATTTATTTTCTTCAATGAGCTTTTGTACCTCCTTCCCCATTTGATCATTCTACTTATTAAGGAGTTCTTTTCTTCAGCGGACTTTTTGTACCTCTTTTACTATTGGCCTATTGTGTGGCTGAACAAGTTGTGATATATAAATTTAATGGAATACTATTGTTCTATAAGAAATGGTGAGTAGGCAGATTTCAGAAAAAACCTGGAAAGATTTATATGAACTGATGCTGAGTGAAGTGACCAGAACCAGAAAAATGTTGTACACAGTAACAGTAACATTGGGTAAGGATCAGTTATGATATGTTTGGCTCTTCTCAGCAATGCAATGATCGAAAGACAATACTAAAAAAATCTCACAGTAGAAAATGCTATCCACATCCAGAGAAAGAATCATGGAGTGTGAATGCAGATCAAAGTATACTATTTTCACTTTTCTTTGCTTTTTTTTTCTTTCTCATGGTTTTACTCTTCCCTTTTTCACAACATGACTACTGTGGAAATATGTTTAATATAACTGTATAAGTATAACCTATATCAGATCCTGAGGAAGGGTGAGAGAAAGGAGAGGGGAGAAAAAACTGAAAATTAAAATCTTATAAAAATGAATGCTGAAAATTATCTTTACATGTAATTGGAAAAAAATACTATTAAGTGCAAAAAAGCCCCATTTAGCTTATTCCGGTTTTGAAATTTTTTCTTAAGTATTTTTGTGCCTCATTTACTAAGCTGGTGACTCTTTTTCATGATTTTCTTGCATCACTGTTATTTCTCTTCCCATTTCCCCCCTCTGACACTCTTACCTAAGTTTTAAAATCATTTTTGAGCTCTTTTATGTTCTGGGTACAATTTATATTTTTCTTTGACATTATGAATGTAGGAGTTTTGAACTTGTTTTCTTCTGAGTTTGCATTATGATCTTTCCTGTCACCATAGTAACTTTCTATAGGCAAGATCTTTTTCTGCTGTTCATATTTTTCCAGCCTATTTTTAGACTTTTAACTCGATGTTGAAGTGGGGCTCTCTTTCCAAAATGGAAGGGCCACCATCCCAACCTTCAGGGTTTTTTTTTTATATATAACTGTTTTCCTGAGGTAATTCTGGGTTCCTGTGAATTTTCAGTTCTTCCATTGTGATATGATGTAGGAAAAGATGTGTTTACTACTCTCTAGTCAAGTGACCACAAACACCATTTTCTACTTGGAAATTGTGACCAGGGTCCTAGCTCCCTTGTGGCAACAAGCTCTGGTGGGTTAATGCTCATCCTCACCCTGAGAATGAAACCCAGACTGAGACTTAGATCTAAGTATGGGCAAAACAACAGAGTCAACAAAGGAATCCCTGTAATCTATTTCTGACAAGTTGTCTGACCCCCTTATCCTAAAGGTATGGAAACCACCACTGCTACCACTGATTCAATTACCCCCAAGGCCTACTGCTGGTTTGTTGGGGGCAGCTGACACTGGATTGAGCTCCACTTTCACCTTGGTACAGTAGACCTTCTAAGCTGTCTTGGATGGAAAATTATTTCACTTCATTCTTTTGTGATTTTTGCCACTCTGAAATGTGTTTTGAAGTATTATTTAAAGGTGTTTATAAGGGTCTGGGGAGGAGCTCAGGTGAGTCCCTGCCTTTCCTTTGCCATCTGGCTTTGCCTTCTGAGACATGATTTTAAAAGGTATGTAGGTGACAGAGTGGCTAGAGCACTGGACCTGGATTCTAAGATAGCTGATTTCAATTGTAATCTCATACACTTTACTAACTGAATGACCCAGGGCAAGTTTTTTAATTTCTCTCTATCTTAGTGTCCTTATCTATAAAATGGAGAAAATAATACCTACTTCTCAGGGTTATTTTGAAGATAAAATAACATGATTTTTGCAAAGCGCTTTACAAACCTTAAAGCTGTATATAAAATACTGTTGCTTTTTTTTTTAAGACGATTTTGTAAGAGACATTTTGGGATTGTGCACTTTTAAATAAAAGGCAAACCTCTAAGACTCAAGAGACCCTTATTTAAGTCACTGAAGTATATAAGAACGAGGTAGAGCAAATGGATACCGAAACAACATAGAAGAACCTGTTGTAGGAAAACAAGGAAAATAATTCAAAATAGTTACAAGGTAAGTGAGGAACTGAAAATCTGCTCTGTTGACTTGATCTATTTATTTCCACTAGTTATCATTCAATCTCTCCTTTCTATGGCTAAACTCATTGAGAAAATTGTCTACAATTAGTTCATTTCTCAGTATTATTCCTACACTCCTGCTGAGTTCAAGAAATGTTTATAGAGCAATACAGAGTCTACTGGTAAATATTTAAGAGTCATACTCTCCAGAAAAAAAAATGCACTCACACTTTTGAATTTAATCAACATTGTTAACAATTTATTACATCAAGACAATCTGAAAAAGAAAAATAAAGCCCTGATTTATAATGATTGCAGATTTCAGAGATATAAATTCTCACATGAAAATTTAACAACGGGATCTCACAAACTCGTTAAGTCTGACTTCAGCTTACTTCTGGGTACTCCCCAATACTCTACTCTGGGTCCTCATCTCTGTATTCTTCTATACTGCTTCCTTTGGTGATATTATCAGCTCCTAAGGATTAAATTATCATCTCTATGCAGATGGTTATCAGATATATTTATCCACTCCTAACTGCATTCCTGACTTCCCAGAGATCTCCAATTGCCCATTAAACATCTCAAATTAGATATCCCATAGACATCCTGAGCTTAATATGTCCAAAACTAAATTCATTATCTTTACCCTGAAATTCTACCTGTTTAATTACTTCCTTGTCACATTTGAGGGCACGGCCAGATATCCTCTCAATAATACAAGTTCACAGTATAAGTGAAATCCTCGATTCTTCACTTATTGTCCCTTTCTCTGCCACCTACCATCCATAGTCTATATGTTTCTGATTCTTCAGACTTCAGCATCATGTCTCAGCTGCCTCCTCACCCTTAGTTTCCTTAATTATCTATGGCATTCTTATTCTGGAACATGCTTCTTTCCTTCTGGTCCTCTTTTCCTATTGGCAGATTACTTTTGCAACCACTAAGACTCTGGGTGTTGAGTATGGCAATATTTCCCCTCAATAGGGTTACCCTTAATATTCTGAGAAAGTTTGAATATATTTCTATGGTGGTGATTTATCTCTAGGAACCTGGCCTTGGTCATGACAGGCATTTAGAGTGAGCAAGTCAAACATAGAAAGTAAATTGGTATTAACATTTCATAAAGGATGAAAAAATCTATATGGTCTGACATTGGGGGATCATCATTCTACAATGCATCACATATCTATTATACCTCCTTTTATATTTTGGGGATTGTGTGTGTTTGCTTTTGTATATCTCCCACCCATGGCACCAGTGTTTGTCTTACATGTGATTTTAGTACTAACAATGATAAGACTTTTAGATCTTGCTTTTAGGTAAAATGATGGCAAAACCTATAGCAACTTACACTTTGAATGAGTTGTATATGTATAAGGAAATTATGTATTTCAATGCTCATATGAAATTAGTTAATAAGTACTGTGCCTTGCCCATAGTAAATACTTAATAAATGCTTATTGATTGACTTCTATTACATTTGGGAATACAAAGAAAGGAAAAACATAGTTCTGGCCTTCAAGGAGCCAGGAACTTTTGACAGTTTTTGGTAGGTCAAATGATTCATTTCCTAATGAATTGACCTCTAATAATAAACATTTTCTAAGTTAGGCTGGTCCTTGGACAACAGCTGGCTTTAATCTCATACTATTTAACTACTTGCACATACACACACTTATGTGTGTGTATGTATATGATACAATGTAATATATAATAATAATAGTAATAATATATATTTATATGTTCTATTTTTATATACATAATGCATACAGATTCTATTTTAGTGAATATGTAGGATATGCAAGAAGAACTAGCATCTCTGGTATGAGGGCTTGCTGAGCCCATTTCAGGGTTGCTCATGCATCTTTGGTGTCCACCTGTCACCCAACTCTCATCTGTGGCTCAAAGAAGCTATAACATTCACAGAGACCACACTCTAGTAAATCACCTTGGAAGATGGGCTAAACCAGGTTGAAGCCAACTGATGGGCCTCAAACCTGTTGCTGTGTTAGGGGAGAATCTACTCCAAACATGTGAAGACTCTCCCTAGCAGAATGGGTGAACGAGAACAATTTGATCTAATGACCATGAAAGCGGCTGAAGCAGGCATTGTGGAGCGCTTAGAGCTTAGTTAGACATCAAAGATGTCAATGTCATCCATTGTGTCACAGGCCATCAGTAGTCATCTTGACTTTTGTCCTGCCTGTGGACTTAGATGATTCAGCAAGACATAGCAAAGCTGACGACTTTGTGTCACTCTGTCTCCCTTAAATCTAGTTCACCTATGATGCTGTTGGTCCTCTTCAAAAATGATGAATATCAATTTATTTTTATTTGTCCTGCATAAACTTATATATCTTTTTTGTCTCTCCCATTAGAATGCAAAGTTTGTAAGAGTGGATATTATCTTATTTATTGTCACATATCACCAGTTCTTAGCTCAGGGTCTGGCACATAGGAGGTAGTTCATAAATGTTTTTTTTTTATTAATAGTCCATTATATACATGAAGAATTTTTAGTTTCATAGAATTTGCTAGAGCTTATTCACAATTGTCCTAACTAACCTTCTTTAATCCAGGGTCACCTTTAGGCCTCAATAGGTCATTAAATAGGACTTTGGTCTTGATAGGTACAGATCAATCTTTTGGAATTCAGTTTATAGTACCAGGATAAAGGTATTATCAAATCATATGACTTTAGAGCAAATAATGAGGTATGGATGGGTTATAAGCTATATTATTGGAAAATTGTACTCTCATGGTTAAGATCACAGATTCAATAAAGTATAAAAATAAGCATCATATAATACTTTGGGGATGATAGTGGTAGTGCAGCAGATTAACAGGAGAGGGAACAGTTTATGAAATCTGAGAATCTTACAATTCTTGAAAATATAAGAAATCATATATATATATGTATACATATATACATACACACACACACACACACACACACACACACACACATATATATATATATATATATACCTATAACACAAATGTATCCCAAGAATACTTGACTTTAATCACAATTTTCAGTTGCTTGAAGAATTTGTGAATTATTTTTTACTTGGCTAAAAATGGCCTTTTCTCCCTAAGCAGGATTGCAAAAACTAGTTTGTGCTGATAGCTTCTGCTATTTCTCATAGTGAGATGGGAAAAGACTGATTTAAGGGAAACCAGAGCCAAAAATGATGTTTGTATTTTTCACATGTATTTCCCATTTACTTGTAGCCTATCTCTGGAAGAGTGAAGAGGCAGATCACTGTATAATCTATTCAATTTCAATTTCAAAAGATGTTGCTACTGATCAAAGGATCCGTGTGAGTAGTGCATTTCCATAAAATGAATTTTGACAACTTTCCCTCAAATATGTGTCTTACTTTAGTTTTCAATTTGAAAGGAAAAATAGAGGTTGGCAGGAGAGATAAATGAAAACGATATAGGCATTGTGTGATATTGCTCAAGAGTCTCAATCTTAGACTCTTGCAAGTATGTTTTGGCAGGACCTACAGAAAGCTTTTAATCTAAGACATTGTGCTGTTGGCTCGCTAGATGTCTCAACCCCCATCTTATTTAAGTCAGAACACAGTCATTTGTATGTGAAATTAAATTATTCATTTAGCCTAGCTAAACCTCATTTATTCATTCATAAAATGGAAGCCCCTCTCCCTTCCTGTTGAGACTATTGCATTCACACATTTCTGAAGATAAAATCATCACACTGGTTATTCTCATTGACAATGATCTACTTCCAACCTCACATAGCTCTGGGTTGTGCTCCTCACTGATGTACTTACCTATTTATGTTTTTAATTACACTTATCTATATTTGAACTTTTTCTCCTTTCCTGACTGTGTGATCCAGGAGAGCAGCAATTATGCTAAATTTGTACACTCACTCAAAATGCTTAGCACAATTCTCTCCACTCAGTAGGTGCTCAAAATCATTTAGAATAAATATTTAATAGCATTCAACATGCTATAAGGCAGCTAGGTGGTGTGGTGGATAGAGTATCATGTCTGGAGTCAGGAAGACTCGTGTTCCTGAGTTCAAATCTGGCCTTAGCCACTTACTATCTGTGTGACCCTGGGCAAGTTTCTTAACCCTACTTACCTCAGTTTCCTCATCTGTAAAATGATCTGGAGAAGGAAATGTCAAAACACTCCAGTATCTTTGCCAAGAAAACCCCAAATGGGGTCAGGCAGACTTGGACAGGACTGAAACAACTAAACAACAATCAAAAGCATGTGTGGAAGAACATTTGTATAATGAGGTTCCTTATAAATATCAACCTTTTCAGAATTCTTCATGCCATTCTTATACACTAGAACCTCATTTTACAAGTAACCTGGTTTACCTATGCTTTGCTGGAGGAGGAAAAAATTTTCACAAAATTTGTCTTGCAAGATGAACAAAAATTCGCAGTATGAACATCAAAATTTTGTTGAAAAATATCACCCAAAAAAGACTTTAGCAATAAG
The DNA here is from genome assembly GCF_028372415.1 of Notamacropus eugenii. NCBI lineage: Eukaryota > Metazoa > Chordata > Mammalia > Diprotodontia > Macropodidae > Notamacropus > Notamacropus eugenii. The sequence continues at coordinate 511,728,133 of NC_092872.1, read as the reverse complement.
AGCCACGGATATTTTTTAACAGTAATGAAATGTCACATTTCCATGATATTCTGAAAAAATATCATAAACAAGCTTCATTTTAGAAAAGAATATAAAGAAAAAAATCAGTGAGTCAAAACATGGAAGTGATTCTAAAAAATGAAAAATAAGTGAAGGCCATAGTGTTAGTTTTACTTTTGGTGAAAAAAGCATAAGAGAGAACACTCCCGATATTGAAATTGCTGATTTTCTCATGGAAGGAGATACTCCTTCCAAGAAATAACCCTTCCTCCTCCTCCTCCCTCTTGTCTCCCTCATCAGCCACGACTCTTCTCAAAGGTAAAGTGCAGGTTAATTTATTTTATTTTCAGTTTATATTGTGTTCTAATCATTGTTGTTGTATTTCAGATGCATTAGGGGCAAAAACTTAAAATTATAATTATTCTATCTGAATATTTTTGGGGATGCGGTATTGATCATCTGACTTTACATTATTTCCTATGGGAAAATTTGCTTTGCAATACCAACAAATCCCATGATGAATAGAATCCTGGAACGAATTAAATTTGTAAACCCAGGTTATATTGTATATCTTCAAGGGATGATCATATGCTGATATCTGATGTTTTTGGTACCTCAGATAGCCCTGTGCTGCTAATATTTTTATCAATGACTCAGATAAAGACATAGACGGCATATTCATGAGATCTGCAGATGACATTGAACTTGGAGGGATTGTTAATATACTGGATGACACAGTTAGGGTACAAAAAGATCTCAGAGGATGAATAGGATGCAGCATGGTACCATGAGGAAAGCACTGGCTCTGGAGACAGAAACCTTGGGTTCAAGACCTGCTTGTGATGCTCACTCCCTCTGAGACTTTCAGCAAGTTACTTCACCTCCAGATGTCTCAGGTTCCTCATCTGTAAAAGGTATAGATTGGACTAGGTAGTCTCTGAGGGTCCTTTAAGATATAAATGGTGCTGGTTCCAATACATTAAAATGATGTTTAATAAGGATATAAAGCATTACATTTGAATGTTATTTTTAAATTAATTAAAACTCTTTTTCTTTTTTAATTTTGAGTTTCAGATTCTCTCCCACTCTCCCATCCCTCCCTCATCCACTGAGAAGGCAAATGATATAATATCAATTATGCATATAAAATCATGCAAAACATATTTCACATTAGCCACATTTCCAAAAAAAGCAAAAAAAAATATAGTGAAAAATTATACTTCATTTTGCAGAGTTCATCAGTTTTCTCTCTGGAGGTAAATAGCACTTTTTTCATCATGAGTCCTTTGAAACTGTTCCAGATCACTGTATTGATCAAAATAACCAAGTCTTTCACAGATGATCATTATTACAACATTGCTGCCACTGTGCACAGTGATTTCTTAATTGTTCTCATTACACTTTGCATCAGTTCATATAGATCTTGCTATTTTCCCCCAGAACCAATCTCTTGTCATTTCTTGTAGCATAATAGTACTCCATCACTACTATAAGCCACAACTTGTTGAGCTATTTTCCAGTTGATGAGCATTCAGTCAATTTCTCTTTCTTTGCCACCACAAAAGAGAGCTAGTACAAATATATATATATATGTAAAGGTCCTTTTTCTCTTTCTTTTATTTTTTGGGGGTACAGACTTAGTAGTCATATTGACAGGTTAAAGAGTATCACAGTTTAGTAGCCTTTTGGACATAGTTCTAAATTATTTGACAGAATAATTGAACCAGTTAACTACTCCACCAGTAATTCATTGGTTTGTCTATTTTCCCCTCATGCCTTCCAGCATTTGTCATTTCTGATACATGTGAAATGGTACCTCGGAATTTTTTTAATTTGCCTTTCTATAACTAATAATGATTTAGAACATTTTTTCATATGATCGTTGATAGTTTTGATTTGTTCCTCTGAACATTACTTGTTTGTATTCTTTGACCAACTAAACTATTGTTTAATTGTTTTCAGTCATTACTGACTGTGACCTCATTTCAGTAGAGGTAACTGATGCAAACAGGGTTAAGTGACTTGCCCAAGACTACACAGCTAGTAAGTGTCTGAGGCCAAATGTGAACTCAGAAAAATGGATCTTCCTGACTCCAGTCCCAGAAACCTGCCCTTTGCTCCACCTAGTTGCCTATCAATTGGGGAATGGCTCTTGTTTTTATAAATTTCACTCATTTATATATATATATATATATATATATATATATATATATATATATATATATATATATATATATATATATATATATATATATATGTTTAAGAAATGAGGCCTTTATCATAGCAACTACTTCTAAATTTTTTATGTTACTTTTTTATGGTATCTTTTAGCAAAATATAGTTTCCCTGATTATCTTTTTCAATTAGGTCAATTTTTGCTTTTGCCTTGTCTGGGTGATGACTATAATCCCTTCCCACTTCACTTTAGTTGCAGCATAATAGACTCTGCAGCAGTCCTTCATTTCAACTCTGTGTTTGTCTTTTTGTCCCAAGTATGTCTCTTGTACACAACATATTGTTGGATGATGATTTCCGATCTATTCTACTACCTTCTTCCATTCTATAGGTTAGTTCATTTCATCCACTTTCACAGTTATGATCCCTAAATGTATATTTCCCCCCTCCATTCCATTTTTTTATGTTTAGATTTCTCTCTCTCTCTCTTTTTTTATCCTGTCGCTCCTTAAAAGTTTTCTTGCATTTGATGACTGTCTCCCACTGCCTGTCACCTTACCATCCCCGCTCACATATCTCTTATGCCCTTGATCCCCATCTCCCTACTGGATAAGATAGATTTCTATATCCAACTAAGTGTGTACAAATATTCTTTCCCCTTTGAACTAATTCTGCTTAGAATGAGGTTCAAGCATTACCCAGTTCTCTCCCATTTTCCCCTCTACTATAAAAACTTTTTCTTGGGCATCTTTTCTTCGTGAGAAAATTTGCCCCTTTCTACCTCTCCCATTAAATCTCTCTTTCTCACCCCTATATTTTTCTTACAGATTATCCCAACACAATTGACTCATACCTATATTCTGTCTCCCTCTTATTGCCCTAATAATGATAAAGTTCTTAGGTGTTACATCTATCATATTCTCATGCAGGAATGTAAATATTTTGACTCCATTATGCCCCTTTTGATTAGTCTCTCATGTTTACCTTTTCATGCTTGAGTCCTTTCTTTGAATATCAGATTTTCTAATCAGATCTGGTACTTTCATCAGGCAGGAATGCTTGGAAGTCCTTTCTTTCATTAAATATCTATTTTTCCCCTTTAAGAATTTTACTCAGTTTTGCTGGGTAGGTTATTCTTGATTATAATCTTAGTTCCTTTGCCCTTCAGAATATTCCAAGTCCTCCACTTCTTTAACATATAAACGGCTAAATATTGTGTTATCCTGACTGTGGCTCCATGATATAAGAATTGTTTCTTTGCAGCTGCTTGCAATATTTCTTCTTTGACCTGGATGCTCCGGAATTTGGCTACTATTCCTGGGAGTTTTCATATTCAGATCTCTTTCTGGAGATGACAGGTGTATTATTTCAATTTCTATTTTGCCCTCGGGATCTAAGATATCAGGACAGTTTCCCATTGTAATTTCATGAAAGATGTCTAGGTTCATGTTTTTGATCATAGCTTTCAAATTGCCCAATAATTCTTAAATTCTCTCTCCTTAATCTCTTTTCAATTTCAGTTTTTTCTGCTGATTTATCTCATATTTTCTTCTTTTTTCCCATTTATTTCATTTTATTGTTTCTTAAAGTCTCATAGAGTCATTTACTTCCACTTCCCCAAGTCTAATTTTTAAGTAACTTTTTTCCTTAGTGAGTTTTTGTATCTCTTTTTTTTCCCATTTGGCCACTTCTGCTTTTTAAGAAGTTCATTTCTTCATTGAATTTTTGTGCCTTTTTATTATCATATTAATTATACTATTTAAGGTCTTAATTTCTTCAGTAATTTTTATACTTCTTTTACCAATCTGTTAATTGTCTTTTCATAATTTTCTTGCATCACTCTAACTTCTTTTTCCAATTGTTTCTCTACCACTCTTATCTCTTTAACTTTACAGTAATTTTGGCTGGCAGGGAGTCCAATTAGTATTTTTCTTTGAGGCTTCATTTGTAGCCATTTACATATTATTGTCTTCTAAGTTTACATGTTGGACTTCCCTGTCACTATGGTAGATTTTTCTGGTCAAGTTCATATTTTGTTGTTTTCTCATTTTCCAGCATATTTCTTGGCTTCTAATTTTAGGTTAACCTTGAGCTCTGTTCACCTGGCGGTGGGGAGGCACTATACCAAGCTTCTGGTGATCTTGTTTTGCTGTTTTCAGAGCTATTTCTGGGAGTCTTCAAGTTTTCAGTGTTTCCAAACCGCTGTGATGCTGGGATAGATGTGATCAGTGTTCTCCTGCTCTGTACTCTGGTCTCTACTAAGAAAGGGCTTTTTCTCGTTTTTAGCCATTCACAAATGCTAGCACTCATCTCGGTCATGAAACTGTGACCAGGGACCTTTCTCCTTTGTGAATGCTCACAAACATTTATCTCTGCCCTGGAACTGCAACCCAGATGTACTTAGGAGTAAAAGAGTTGCTGAGCAACTTAAAAAGCACCTAGTCCCAGCAAATCACTTCCTGATTAGTTGTCTGGTCCTTTTACTGTCCCTGGGCTGAGAGTTACCAAAGCTGCTGCTGCTGCTTTCATCCTAGCTGTCTCCAAGCCGCATTGCTGGAGCTGCTGCTCTGCTTCAGGTCATACTATACTTGTAACCATGTGTTATAGACCTCTCCTGAGGACCAAGTAAGTTGTCTTCATCTGGAAACATGTCCCTTTCTGTCCTTAGGTTGGCTCTGCCATTCCCCAATTTTATTTGAGGAATTATTTTAAAGTTGTTTGGAAGGGAATGTTGGGAGAACTCAGCTGGGTTCCAGCCTGTACTCTGTAATCTTGGCTCTGTTCCCCATTTACTTAAAAAAAAACGTCAAACTCACAAATGTAAAAAGTAGAAAGAATGAAAAGGTCTAGATAGTAGTTTGGCTGAAAAAATTCAGGAGATTTCAGGGCACTTCAGGCTCAATATGAATCAAAAGTGTAACATACGACAAAAGCAAATATTTAAAGTTAATAAAATCTTACTTTACATTAAATGAGAACAATTAGCCTCAATGAGAGAAGAGTCCTAACATATTTTGCCTTCATTAAACCGCATCAGTCCATAAATTGGAAAGTACTTATTAAAGTCCTATTCCATGCCAGTTAGTATGATATATTCTGGACACAAAGAGACAAATAAGTAAACGTAAACAGTCTCTGCCCTTAAGGCACTTACATTCTTTTGTGGGTGACAACATGCAGACATAGAAATTTATACAAAATATATAACAAGAAAAAATACAAGATAGTTTTGGAATAAGATCTTACTAACTAGAGAGTATTTTGAAAAACCTAATATAGAAAAGGGAAATGAGTTGAATTTTGAAGGCAACTAAATGTCACAGTGGACAGAGCCCTGGGCAGGAAATCAGAAAGGCTTTAGTTCAAATTCAGCCTCAGACACTTAGCAGCTATGTAACCCTAGGCAAGTCACTCATCTGTTTGTCTTGGTTCTCTCATCTGTAAAATTGGGATAATTATAGTACCCATTTCCCAGAGTTGTTTTTAGGATTAGAAGAAGTAAAAATTATAAAGTGTTAAACTAACACACAGTAAGCATTATATAAATATTAGTTATCATCATCATTGTTAAAGGAAACAAAGAATCTGAAGAAGCTGAAGGGTGAAAGAAATGAATTTCAGTCTATGCCAAGGCACAGAGATGGGAAATGGAGGGTCATGTGTGAGGAGCAAGAGGAAGCCTAGTTTGCAGAGAATACAGGAAGGGAAATAATGTATTATAATTCCATAAATGCAGGTTGAAGGCAGATTCATGAAAAAGTTTAAACCCAATTAGAAAAATTCATATTTGACTTGAGCAGAGACAAAGCTGAAAGGGGAGCAGCTAGGATCTTGTACGAGAAGAGAAATTCTTCTCTTAGAAGATGGTACCTAAATGGAGTCTCAAGGGAAGCTACACATTTCTTAGAACTATTACCTAGGAACAGAAAATGGATTGTCCCCTGTCAATGAATGAGTATTGCACCCTGTGCATGGACTGCAAGGGATGGTTCTCTGAGTAAGTCAAAGGTCAGGTATTATGCTTTATTGTCCAGAGCCTTCCCCTACAACAGCACTGGAATGGGCAAGGGAGGCTTGGGAGATAGAACATTTTGAAAATAAGTAAGAGTTCTTCAGAAGAATGCTTTAGTTTTATTAATGTTCTGCCTTAGGGTTAAGCATTCTGCTAATAAAAGATTTGTAAAAATTCATTTTAATTGGTTTGGGTGCCTTTAAGGAGATTTTACAATGTTTGGCAATTATGATACATAAAAGAAATATCATTACTATTACCATCATACAAAGGGAAAAATAGTCTCAAAAAGCTGTACTAATTTAAAAAAGAAAGAGAAGAATTTGGATTCTTTAAACTATAGGTCAGGGAACCTGACTTCAATATTTTGCAAAATTATAGAATATATTATTAAAAAAACATTTGAGAGGATTTAAAAAGAGAAGGAGCAAACGCTATAAAACTAGCATGGATTCTTCAATCACAAGTCATACCAGACAAACTTAATTTCCTTTGTTGATAGCATTCCTGAGGTTGGGAGTTCAGAAGAATTATATATGCATAATAAAATAATTAGGTAGCATCATCGTCATCATCATCATCATCATCATCATCATCATCATCATCATCATGGTAGTTAGGTGGCACAATGGGTCAGGCCTGGAGTCAGGAAGACCTGAGTTCAAAGCTAGCCTCAGACATTTACTAGCTGTGTCACCCTGGCCAAGTCACCTCACCCTGTTTGCCTCAGTTTCCTCACCTGTAAAATGAGCTGGAGAAGGAAATGGCAATCTGCTCCAGTATCCCTGACAATAAATTCTCACAATTGTACATCTTCAAATTAGGTCATGAAGAGTCCGATGTGACTGAAATGACTGAACAGCAACGATAATTATAATAATAGCTAACTTTTACATAGTGCTGTAAAGTTTGTGAAGCTCATTACAAGGATTATTTTTTTTAACCTCACAACAGCACCTGAGAGGAAGGTGCTACCACTATATTAATTCTACAGATTAATGATTTTCCCACAGTCCCAGTACTATATAGTAACTCAGATCTTCCTAACACCAGGTCCAGTTCTCTTTTCATTGTGCCCCTCAGATTTCTATTATATATAAATTTTGTCAAGGCTTTGATTAAAAAAAAAATCTCACAACATACTCATAGACAAGATGGAGAGATATGCTCTGGATAATGATACAAGGTTTCAATTGAATTCATAATCAGGAATATTACAAATCATATTCTTGCTTAGGTACAGGTTGAAAAATTTAGGGGAATTAAGAGGATTAGTACAGCAAATGGTTAATTGTGGGAATTGAGTGAACCACACTGAATCCATCTTGTGACTCAATCCTGGAGCAAGCTCAATTCCATTTCTATCCAGTTATATGTCTTGTCCAAATTCTGTTGTGTGAAAAAAAAAATTCACTTGTGGGAGTTAAGGGGTCAGGGGGAATATTGCATTGTTTGAACTTATCCCTGAATGATTGGGAAGCTGGACCACCTCTACCTTTTCTTTAGAGACCCTAGGTTATGCTGACCAGGAACCCATTTGGATTCCAAAATTGATGCACTGAGGCATTGAGCTTTCTCACAATTATAAATTTCAAGTAATTTACATCTTATCTGAAAAGTGGCACAGTACCAATCAATCAGTTATTGTTTCCATGTTCCTTTGATTGTTTACAGACATTTGGGGAGAATTTGACAGCTCCTTTTCTGAATTCATAGAATTGCACCTATTCACTCTCTACCTCCCAGTTTGGAAAGTCCTTAATTTTTCATCTAATTCAAAATCAGATTTCATAACATTTAATTGTTTCCTTTAAATTAATTAGATTTATTTGATTGTTTTTATTGTAGAAAAGTCTTTTTCCCTCTGTATTTGGGGTCCAAGAAGGGGCCTAGTCCTGATTTGTTAGGCAACTGGCATGTATTGCTTAATAAATAGATAAACTTGGAAGACCAAACCTTGTTTTCTCAATCATTTTTCATCTGCCACAAGGTTGGATGGAATGGCTTTTGAGGAATCTCCTACCACTGAGATTATAGAAAGTGAAGTGTAGACAGGAAATCAAAATGTGCTCCTGGATCCTGTTCTCATTGATCAGTCTCCCTCTTGAAGTAAGAAGACTCATTCATCACGATTTGGAATGCAAGTCTCCAGAAGATGTGTTGGTTGTTTTCTCAGCTTTTTTGACACAAGTAACAAACTTCCAATTCAGAGAGTCCAAAGAAGATGTGGATTGACCACCAGAAGCTACAAGAAACCTGTCAAAGGCAGTATGGGAAACATTTAGTAAATAATTGTATTATCCTGCTAAAATATCCTAAAAGTAGCAGTGAGTAAAGAATTGTTGTGTTCTAAATAAAGGTTTCTTTATTCAAAAACTAACATATTTAACAGATTTTATTTCTTATGTACATACGCATAGCAAATCTAAAACTGATCTGGAGAGCAGTGTGCACCGGGGCCCCCAGCATGATGGGGCTAAAGCAGTGGGCCAGTCAAGCATGACTTGAGGAGAGAGGAGAACTGGAGCAAGGGCCGAACCGCCTGCACCATGTTTGACACTAGCACCCACCTGACAAACTGAGATGAGTGTGTCCTCTCTTTCCTTTGGTTGATGTCATTAAGGACCATGAGCTTGGCCTCAGTGAAAGTGGACGAGATTTCTGGTCAGCACTGGAGCTGCCAGGGCCAATGTGATGAGTGTAACTTTCGTCAAGTGCTGCTCCTGCTGCTCCTCCTCGAGTAGAGGTGGGCTGTGTGTCCAGAGCTTGTAGCCCAGAGCCTGGGACCTCCTCAAACCCCTGAATCAGTGCTGCCCCACTATCCTGCGGTGTGCTGCCCCAATGCTGACCAACAGATACACATCACTTTTAAGTCAGAGGGAGCTCCTGAAGTCTGTGACCCCAGACCCCACCCTGGAAACAGAACTGCAGCCTCAGACTTCGCCTGAAGGCTGAGCTGCCAGCATGAAACAGCTCTGCAGCACAATGTGTTCTCAAATAAGTAGCACCCACTTGAACAACAGTTCAAGATCCCGGGACCTAGGCCCCATCCTCTGTGACATCCACTTCTCTGAGCTGAGCCACCTGGATGCCTTTTGGCCAGGGCTCTCTCCTGGAGGTGTATCTTGGAGTTCTCATCACCTACTCATTAAAACAGGCTGTGGGCTGTGAGGTTGTCAAGCTACTGGTGCATGTGGACGAGAGGGACTAGGAGCTGGGCCAATGGAAACTCCCGAGGAACTTGATGTGGCTGGCACTACCCTGACCCTCCTCTCACTTTTCACATATCTGGGGCCTCAGTTCTGCACCCTTCTCTGGAATTCACATGCTGTATACAGATGACTCAGGCGAAGAAAGTGAGGTTGGTGACCTTACACAGCCTTCCCTCACTCAACTCCAAGTCACCTGAAAGTCATGCCATCATGTCCCTGATGTCATGGTCTTCTTCAAGAATGAAGGACAAATATAACCACCACGTTTCCTCTACCCTGTTGAGATTGTAAGGAACAAGTTGAATAACACTTATAAAGGTATGACCTCTCCACTTGCTCAGTCCTGACTCTTGGTGCTTCTCTTGCTCTCCCCCCATCTCTCACAGACAGAGGTTAGGGACTCTTTTCCTATTCTGGTTCCCTCATTTACCCTCTGTCAGCTCTTTTTTGGGGAAGCAGTGAGAAGACTGGGGCAGCTGGAGAGCCCCTTGTTGGTGTGCTCTTGTACACAAGTACCTGTGGGTAGGCGAGATGGGAAGAAGGATTGCTAGGAGTACACATTCCCTGAAAAACAGACTTGTGGCAATTTTTTTTCACTTTCAAGTGAAAATAAATGTGTCCTGCAACCCCCCTAACCCCTCCAAAAGAGGTAGGAATCTCTGTACCAGTTAGTGAGCCTTCACAAAGTCTAAAAGCCATGCAAAAGCACAGGGTGAGGGTACCAGATAGGAGAAATGGTATGTCAGAAGCTCAGACAGTCTATCACAAGAAAAGCTAGGCCTCCAAAAATTAGAGAGGTTTGTTGGATTACCACAGAGGCCCCAGAGAAAACGGATTCATGACGGTTAAGTAAATTTACCAAAGTGCTGTTATTAATTTGTAGTAGTATAGGAGAAATATTTCCTGTCTTATTTCATGTGGTAGGTAACTGCTGTGAAAACCTATATTTACCACGGTGCAGAAATTATAGAAAAATTATAAATTTATAATTTTATATATAATATATTATAAAACTTATAAATTTTACAATTATAAATTATAGTAAAAAACTTAGGTTATATCATTATGCTGAAGCATTTCAGGTTTCAGAGAATATCTGAACAAAGATTGGGATTCTGACAAGACTTCTTTCTTATAGGCAAAATTATGTCAGCATGAAAAAGAAATAATTCTTTTATATAGTACAATCTTGTACATTCCTCTTAAGCCAAAAAAGTTAAGAAGATAGATTCGTAAGTCCATACTTCCTTCAATGTCATTAAAGTTGAAGAGTTTAAACAGAGTCATAATCTCGTATACCCCATAAAGAAACAAACCTTATTAAACAAAATCTATAGGTAAACTAAGGGGATACAATAGATGGAGTACCAGACCTGAAGTTAGTAAAACACATCTTCCTTAGTTCAAATCTAGCCTTGACACTTATTAGCTCTGTGACTCTGGGCAAATCACTTCATCATGTTTGCTTGAGTTATAAAATGAGCTGGAGAAAGAAATGGCAAACCACTCCATTATCTTTGCTAAGAAAATCCCAGATGGGTTCATGAAGAGTCAGACATGGCTGAAACGACTGAACAATAACAACAAAGCCAGGTTACAGATTAAATTATGTTTACAGGTTTTCCAAATTGTCATTGTTGTGTTCATCCTTCCTTGCCGAAGAAGACCATGCCATTAGGGAAATGATGACATGACTTGCACTTGACTTTGTTTGGAGTGAGGGAGGGCTATGCAGGTTACCAGTCTCACTTCTCCTCCAGAGCCATCTGAATCCAGTGACCAGATATTCATCAGGATGACTGGAGATGACCCAGGATGCACTGGGAGACCTTGGACCCTTTAGGCCAAGGCCTATTGTAGGGTGAGGAAGTGACCATTCAGTGAATAAGCCTGCTTAAGAAGCAGTCAGGGGATGGCCCCTTTAATGAGTCAAGGAAAAATAAATCAATCAGGTTGATTGCTGGGGAAGATTTATATGTCACCAAGCTAACCAAGAAGACTCAGTCAGGGAAATCCTTCCTTCCAAAGTTAGATAGGGGAGAGAACAAATAACTAAATCTCTTTTACTCCCCTTTGGTTTCTATCTGAGAAATGTTGTACAATCTTCTTTTATTTCATAAGTCAGATTTTAGGTAAAATTAATATCAATAGGAGTAGCAGAAACTTTTAGTTAACAAAATACATAGGAGAAAAGACCCTGAGTCCTGAATGATGAAAGGTTAAAAAATCCCCATAGCAGTAGCCATGTCTCTTGTATCTTGAACCAGGATTCTTTCAGGTTTCAACTTTACATGGAGAAAGTCCCTTACCATCTCTGTCTCAATTTCCCCCATTTTAAAAGGGAAAATAATTTAATTCTTGATTTAAGTTGGCACATATTTTTTAGGTTTCTCCTTTGTTCAGAGAAGCAACATGGTGTGGATATAAGGGTGACCTGGGAGCTAAGTAGAACTGTTTTCAGGTCTTGCTTCTGATAGATACTGACTGTGTCACCCTAGGAAAGTCATCTAAACTCTCTTTGCTCTCCAGTGGTTTCAAGCTCAAATGGAAATGGATCAATGCTGACCTTATATTGACTTAGGACACCACAGATTAACATTATTTATGTGGTTTTATATTTTTATTTATTTCAAAACCTTCTAGATATGTTTTGACATGTTTTAGGCAGCACTCAGGAATGACTATGCCAGAAACTGGTTGCTAGTCAAATTAGATTAAATTGTAAGTTATGGAAATGCTTATATTATTTCATAAATTAAAAGTAAAATTTGAAAAAATAAAGTGAAATAGGGAAATACTTAGCCAAATAAATACAAAATACAATAAAATTAATTTACTTTTTTGAATTTTTAAAAATTTATTCATTTTTAGTTTGCAACATTCAGTTCCACAAGTTTTGAGTTCCAAATTTTTCCCCCCTCAGTCCGTCCTCTTGCTGTCTTCTCAAGACAGCATGCAATCTGATATAAGCTCTTTATATATACATTCACATTACACATATTTTCACATTAGTCATGTTGCAAAAAACAATTAGAACCAATGGAATGGACTACTAGAAAAAAAACAAAACACAAAAGAGAGAGAAGATAGTACATTTCGGTCTGTACTCAGACTCTGTAGTTCTTTCTCCGGATGTAGATAGCACTTTCCATCATGAACCCCTTGGACTTTTGTCCTAGAATCGTGCATTGCTGAGAAGAGTCACGCCTACCAAAGTTAGTCATTGCATTATGTGACTGTAACTATGTACATTGTTCTCTTGGTTCTGCTCCCCTCACTCAGCATCAGTTCATATAAGTCTTTTCAGGTTTTTCTGAGGGCCACCTGTTCATCATTTCTTGTAGTATTCAATTGCATTCATATACCACAGCTTATTCCACCATTCCCCAATTAATAGGCATCCAATGAATTTCCATTTCTTTGCCACCACAAAAAGACCTGCTACAAATATTTTTAGACATGTAGTTGCTTTTCCCATTTGTATGATCTCTTTGTGATACAATCCCAGAAAGGGTATTGCTGTATCAAAGGGTATGCACATTTTTATAGCCCTTTGGGCATAGTTCTAAATTGCTTTCCAAAATGGTTGGATGAGTTCACAACTCCACCAGCAATATATTAGTGTTCCAATTTTCCCACATCTTCTCTGGCATTTATAATTTTCCAATTTTGTCATGTCAGCCAATCTGACAGGTGTGATGTAACACGTCAGAGTTCTTTTGATTTACATTTCTCTAATCAATAGTGATTTAGAGCATTTTTTTCATGACTATAGATATCTTTACTTTCTGCCTCTGAGAACTACCTGTTCATATCCTTTGATCATTTATCAATTGGGGAATGACTCATAGTCTTACAAACTTGACTCATTTCTCTACATATTTAAGAAATGAGGCCTTTATCAGAGATGCTGGTTGTAAAATTTCTTTCCTAGTTTTCTGCTTCCCTCTGATCTTGGTTGAATTGCCTTTGTTTGTACAAAACTTTTCAGTTTAATGTAATCAAAATTATTCATTTTTCATTTCATAATGTTCTCTATCTCATATTGTTTGGTAATAAATTCATCCATTCTCCAACAATCTGACAAGTGCCTTGCTCTCCCAGATTGCTTATAGTATCGACCTTTATATCTAAATTGTGAACACATTTTGACTTTATTTTGTTATATGGTATAAGATACTGGACTATGCCCAGTTTCCACCATACTATTTTCCTGTTTTTCTAGCAGTTTTTGTCAAATAGTGACTTCTTATCCCAGAACAAACAGTAGATTACTAGCCATTGATTACTGTGTCTTGTATACCTAACCTATGACACTGATCTACCACTCTAGTTCTTAGCCAGTACCAAATAGTTTTGATGATTATAATTTATAATACAATTTGATGGTATGGCCATGCCACATTTCCTAGCATTTCTTTTCATTAATTCCCTTGATATTCTGGACATTTTGTTCTTCCTGATGAATTTTGTTATTATTTTTTCTAGCTTCATGAAATATTATTTCGTGGTTTGATTGGTATGACACTAGATAAGTAAATTAATTTAGGTAAAATTTCTTTTTTATTATATTACCTTGGCCTACCCATGAACAACTGATGTTTTTCCAATTATTTAGATCTGACTTTATTTGTGTGAAGTGTTTTGTTATTGTGTTCATATATTTCCTAGGTTTGTTTTTGGAAGGTAGACTCCCAAATATTTTATTATATCTACAGTAACTTTAAATGGAATTTCTCTTTCTCTCTTTTGCTATTGGGCTTTGTTAGTAATATATAAGAATGCTGAGGATTTATGTGTTTCGTTTTGTGTTTTTACATCCTGCAACTTTGCTAAAGTTATTTATTATTTCAAGCAGTTTTTTTTTTTTTTTGACTTGACTCTCTAGGATTCTCTTAGTATATCATCACCTCATCTTCAAAGAGTGATAGCTTTCTTTCTTCTTTTCCTATTCTAATTCCTTCAGTTCCTTTTTTTCTCTTATTGTTAAGCTAACATTTTTAGTACCATATTGAAGAAGAGGGTGATGATGGACATTCTTGTATTACCCACAATCTTACTGGAAATGTTTCTAGCTTATCCCTATTACATATAATAGTAACTGAGGGTTCTAGGTCTATACTACTTAATCATTTTAAGGGAGACTTCATTTATTCCTGAGCTCTCTAGTGTTTTTAATAGGAATGCATGTTGTATGTTTTCAAAAGCTTTTTCTGCATCTGTTGAGATAATCATATATTTTCTACTAGTTTTGTTGCTGATATGATAGATAATGCTGATAGTTTTCCTAATATTGAACCAACCTTGCATTTCTAGAAAAAAATCCTGCCTGGTCATAGTATATTATTCTTATGATGAATTGCTATAATCTTTTTGCTAATATTTTATTCAAAATTTTTGCATCTATATTCATTAGGGAAATTGCTCTATAATTTTCTTTCTCTGTTTTGGCTCTTCCTGGTTTAGATATTGCTACCATATTTGTATCAGAAAAAAGAATTTGGGGGGCGGAGCCAAGATGGCGAAGTAGAAAGACGCACATACACACAGCTCCAAACCCAAAAACCACAGAACGGCTAGAGGGGACCAACCCAGGGCAAATTCTGCACCCAGAGACCACGGAATATTGGAGCGAGGGAGATTTCTGTTCCAGAGAGACCTCCAAACCTCTCACGGGGGGTCCTTCGCGCCGTGGACTGGGCGCCAGGACGGGGAGCAGAGGGCAGCCCTGCCGTGGCAGCGACACCGTGAGGAAAAGATCCGAGCGGGCTACGGGAACGGGATCTCCAGCAGCCACGTGGGTCCCTCCACCCACAGAGGGACCTGCAAACCTCTCGCAAAAGGTCCGTCGCGCTGCAGACACGGAGCCCAGCCCGGACCTGTGGTGGCGGCCACGGCTCCGAGAGGTACAGATCCGAGAAGGCTCCAGACACGGGATCTCCAGTGGTGGCACGAGCCCCCCCACCAACAGGTGACTGACGGGGGTAGGTGAGAGAGTGTCTTTGGAGGGTCGAGAGGGGAGTGGGGTGCCCCCATGGCTCGGGCCCCCCCAGGAGATAGAAGCTGAGAGGCGGCTGCAGACAGGGGCTCCCCAAACGGGCGGGAGCCTGGATCCATTGTGGAAGGTCTGTGCATAAACCCCCAGTGGGAACTGAGCCAGAGAGGCAGCCCTGCCCCTGACCACCTGAACTTAATTCCCACACTGAATAGCAGCCCTGCCCCCGCCAAAAATCCTAAGGCGGGAAGCAGCATTTGAATCTCAGTTCCCAAACACTGGCTGGGAGGACCAGGAGGCAAGGTAGGTGTGAGGAGAATATTCAAAGGTCAAGCCACTGGCTGGGGAGAATGCCCAGAAAAGGGAAAAGAAATAAAATTATTGAAGGCTACTTTCTCGGAGAAAATACACTTCCTCCCTTCCTTTCTGATGGGGAGGAACAATGCTTGCCATCAGGCAAAGACACAGAAATCGAGGATCCTGTGTCGCAGCCCACCCAATGGGCTCGGGCCATGGAAGAGCTCAAGAGGAATTTTGAAAATCAAGTTAGAGAGGTGGAGGAAAGACTGGGAAGAGAAATGAGAGGGATGAGGGAGAAGCATGAAAAGCAGATCAGCTCCCTGCTAAAGGAGAACCAAAAATATCTTGAAGAAATTGGCACCTTGAGAACTAGCCTAACTCAATTGGCAAGGGAGGTGCAAGGGGCCAATGAGGAGAAGAATGCTTTCAAAAGCAGAATTAACCAAATGGAAAAGGAGATTCAAAAGCTCACTGAAGAAATTAGTTCTTTAAAAATTAGAGTGGAGCTGATGGAGGCTAATGATTTTGTGAGAAACCAAGAAATTATAAAACAAAACCAAAAGCATAAAAAAATAGAAGACAATGTGAAACATCTCATTGGAAAAACAATTGGCCTGGAAAATAGATCAAGGAAAGATAATTTTAAAATTATTGGCCTACCTGAAAACCATGACCAAAAAAAGAGAAATTATCCAAGAAATTATCAAGGAAAAACTACCTTGTTATTCAAGAACCAGAGGATAAAATAGAAATGGAAAGAATTCACTGCTCACCTCCTGAAAGAGATTCCAAAAGGAAAGCTCCTAGGAATTTTGTAGCCAAATTCCAGATTTCCCAGGACAAGGAGAAAATATTACAAGCAACCAGAAAATAACAATTAAAGTATTGTTAAATGCAATCAGTATCATACAGGATTTAACAGCTTCTTCACTAAGGTATTGAAGGGCTGGGTATATGATATTCCAGAGGT
The DNA here is from genome assembly GCF_028372415.1 of Notamacropus eugenii. Classification (NCBI taxonomy): domain Eukaryota; kingdom Metazoa; phylum Chordata; class Mammalia; order Diprotodontia; family Macropodidae; genus Notamacropus; species Notamacropus eugenii. The sequence continues at coordinate 511,711,469 of NC_092872.1, read as the reverse complement.
CAAAGGAAATAGGATTAAAACCAAGAATCACCTACCCAACAAAACTGAGTATAATAATTTAGGGGAAAAAATAGAATGTTAATGAAATAGAGGACTTCCAAGCATTCTTATTGAAAAGACTAGAGCTGAATAGAAAATTTGATTTTCAAATACAAGAATCAAGAGAAAGATGGAAAGGTAAATAGGAAAAAAAAGACTTAAGAAATTCATTAAAATTAAATTGTTTACATTCCTATGTGGAAAAGATGTTATTTGTAACTCATGAGGCCTTTTTTCAGTATTAAGGTAGTTAAAGGGAATATATATATATATGTAGGTGTGCATAGGCATGTATGTGTATGTATATTATATACATGTAGGTATGTACATGGGTATATATGTATATACATGCACACATTTATATATGAGTATGTGTATATATATGTACGTGTATACACGTATACACGTACATATATATGTATAGGTATATGTAGACATAGGGCACAGGGTGAGCTGAATATGAAGGGAGAATGCCTAAAAAATAAAATATTCTGTTGAATGTAATGTAATAGGAGTAAGAGAAAGAGAGAGGTAGAATTAGCAAATCATCTCACATAAAATAGGTAAAAAAGTTTTTACAGTGGAGGGGAAAACGGGGAGATGAAAAGAAATGATTGAACTTTACTTTCATGGAATTTGGCTTAAGGAGGGAATAACACACACTCAATTGGATATGGAAATCTATTTTACCCTGTAGGAAGGCTAGGGGAGAGGGGATAGGAGAGGGAAAATAATAGAAGGGACAGCAAATTGGGGAAAAAGATAATCAGAAGCAAACATTATTGTGGGAGGACAGATTAAGAGAGAGAATGGGATAAATGAAGGACAGGATAAGACAGGGGTAAATTTGATTAGTCTTTTACAATAAAACTATTATAGAAGTGCTTTGCATTGTTTCACATATATGACCTATATTAAATTGCTTGTTTTCTTAGTAAGGAGGGAGAAGGGAATATGGAAGTCAGAGCTTTAAGAATGAATGTTAAAAAAATTTTTAGCATGCAACTGGAAATTAAGATATACAGGCAATGGATTATATAAATCTACTTTGCCCTATAGAAAAACAGAGGTGAAAGGAGATGGAAGAAGGGTGGATACTAGAAGGGAGGACAGACTGGAGGAAGAGGTAGATAAGGTACATGCTTTCCTAGGGTGGGGCTGGGGATAGGCTGGGGAGAGAGGGGGAGAAAATTTTGAATTCAAATTCTTGTGGATATGAATGTTAAGAACTGAAAAATAAATAACTTTTTAAAAAAGAAAAAATATAGTTTAATACAGGAAAGCAAGTAGCCATAATCCAAGACAGAATGGCCTAAGTAGTATGGGGAAGGCACAGTCAGATTCTGTGGGAACTTAAAGAAGACAAAACTCACTCTCAGGTAGATGAAATAGGGAAAGCTAATTCCACTGAAAGGGCAACTGGTGATGATCAACCAGTCCTTTCAAAACTATGGAAGAACAGTAATAAGGAAATCAATTTGGTATCACAAGCTGACAGTGTACAGTTCAGTAGTAAATAATAGCTCACATTTATACAACCCTTTGAATTTTACAAAGCTTTTTTCTCACAATGATCCTAGGAGGCCAGCCACACAAGCACTATTACTGATGATACAACTGAGGCTCAGAATTGTGAAGCATCATGTTGTTATGAAGTAGTAGAGCCACAACTCTACCTTTAAGCCTTGAACTCCTCATTCAGTATTCTATCTACTCCATTAGAAAATTTCTAATATCCTAACGTCGTCATTGTGTGAGTGTTTAAGTGTATGTGTGAGTGTTTTGTTATGTCCAGTGGAAACATCCCCAGCAAACGGGCAAAGTGGGAGTAAGATTACCATCTCATCCTTAAGTTTCCAGGGCTCAAAGCATAATGCAGTCATCTTACCCACTGAATACTAAGATGTAAACCATTCCATATGTTACTCTTCCAATCTTTGCTATTGCACCCACCTTGCAATCTGTTAAAGATCTTCCTGAAATAGACAGGGCACGTGGACTGTTTGTTTTCTCCATTTATGCTGAACATGTTCTCTCAGATGTAGTTAAATGAAAGGTCAGCCTTGCTCAGGTAATATTAATAACGATGGCAGAGTCTCAAATTCTTACATCGTTTTAAAGTTTACTAAGTGCTTTTCTTCATATATGTTAGGTGATATTATAAGTAATATTAGGTTCTATTAAAATCCTTTTTTATATATGAAGAAACTGAGGCTGAAGAATAAATAATTTGCCTAGGGTCATAACATTACAATTTTCAGAGCCTCCATTCATACAGAGGTATCCTGAGTCCAAATCTAGTGCTTCTTTCCATTTTATCATGTAAAGAATATTAGGGAAGGGAATAAGCATTTGTAAGGAGCCTATTATGTGCTAGGTACTGTGCCAAACACTTTTTACAAATATTATCCTATACACAGCAATTCAAGTGTTATTTTTTGCTCTCATTTTAGAGATGGGGAAAATTAGTAACTTGCTCTGAGTCACACAGCTAGTGAGGGTGAGGCCAAATTTGAATTCACATCTTTCTGATCCCAGTCCCATCTTCTATCCACTATTCTGCTAGCATCATCATTTAAGTACTAATTCAATCAAAAAATATTCAACCACAGCAAAAGATAAAATGAAACAATCAGCAAGCAAATGTTAAGCACCTACTTACTATGTGCCCACCAGTGTACCAGACACTGGGGATAAAAAAGTAAATAATCAATTAATCAATCAAAAGTATTTGTTAAACTTATGCCTACAATGTTCCCAAAACTGAGGATACACAGACAAAAAATGAAACAATTCTTCCTCTCAAGGACTGAACGTTTTATCAGGGGTGGCAACACATGCATATACGACATATACGGAATAAACAGAAAATAAACATAAGGTAATTAGAAAAGGTGGTCATGAACACTTTGTGAAGGGGAAAAGACCTATTCAATTCCATAAATGTTTATTTAGCCCCTACTATGTTCTAGGCACTGTGCTAAGAGTTAGGGATACAAGTAAGAAAAGGAAAGACAATTCCAGCCCTCTAGAAACTTACAGTGTAATGGGGGAAGCCACTATGGGCATACCTCAGAGACGCTTCCAGTTTAATAAAATGAATATTTCAATAAAGTGAGTCACATGATTTTTTTGGCTTCCTAGTGCATATGAAAATTATCTTTCTACTACAGTGTAATCTAATAAGTGTGCAGTAGTATTATGACTAAAAAGTGTACATACCTTGATTAAAGAAATGCTTTATTATTAAAAAATGCTAACCATTATCTGAGTCTTCCGAGTCATAATAATAATACCAAATTAATTAAGTTAATCATTTTATATGGGCAATGTTTGTGGTGCTCCAAAACAATTACAGTAGTAACATCAAAGATCACTGATCACAGATCACCAGAATAGATATAATAATAATGAAAAAGTTTGAAATATTGTGAGAAAACATAGAGAATTATAAAATGTGTCACATACTGTTGGAAAAATGGCACTGATAGGCCTGCTCTATATCATAAACCTTCAATTAAAAAAATCAAAATCTTTGAAGTGCAGCAAAATGAGGTGTACCTATACACAAAAGAAGGCAGGAAAGGGTGGCAGGACGCCAGGGGTTGCCCAACCAGGCATTGCAACAGATGACTTGTAAATCCAGTTTCTGTCCTTTATAAAGAGAGGCTCTGGGAAGAGTTTGGTACTCCACCTTCCAGCCCTCCAATCAGACATCACAACAACAACAAGGAGATGAGAAGATCCTTTAAGTAGAAGTCCCTGACCTCAAAGAATTTGTATTCAAATGTGCAAAGAAATAAAGGGATTAAACCATTGTGGCTACTACTTACTCAGTGTTATGAAAGCTTAAAGAGCTATCCATAGATAGATATGATCTAGTGTGGTCAAGTCCCCTCATTTTCTTGGTCTTTTATTGAACTTGAGGTTATTGTTGACTCCTTCCTCAACTCTACCTCTTACATTCAATTAATTAGTAGGTATTACAGATTCCTTCTGCAGGATATTTGTGACATTGTTTCCTTCCATTCCTTTCTTATGGCCACCATTCAGGTCTTTATTAAGTCAATTATGGTCGAATGGCACTTAAGCATTGTCAGGCATTATGCTAAGAAACAAGAATACAAAGGAAGGCAAAAATATGGTCTCTGCCCTCAAGCAGTTCAGTTGAAGTGGAGAAGACAATACACAAACAACTGTGTGCATACAGTATATATACTAATCACCTGGATTATTTTAATTGACCCTGAATGGGTCTCCTTTCCATTACTGTCTCCCCTAATTCACTCTTTGTATTCCTGGCTAGTCTTTGTTATGCATACATCCATTCATGTCATTTCTCTGCCAGAAAATCTTCAATGCCTCCTAAGCAAATATAATTTTCTTTGACTGGTGTTAAAAGTCCTCTGCAAGTTAGATACACTATGCTTTTTGAGCCCTATGGAATGTGACTGCTTCTAAGTATTCTAAACTGCATGAACAATTCTTACCTTTGAAAATATGTTGTCCTGTCACGGAAAGAGAAGATTTAAATAATTGCATACACATGAAATACATATAATATAAATGGAAGGTGATCTCAGAATAAAGGCACTAGAAGTTTAGGTGATCAGGAAAAGTTTCTTGCAGAAGGTAAGAATTGAGGCAAGTCTTGAAATAAACCAGAGAAGTTAGGACTCAGAGATGAGAGAGGAGAACACTCCAGGTATTGTATATAGTCAGTTTCCCCTAAATGCATGAATGTGGTTGTGAGATAGAGTTGTGGATAAGAAAGAGTAAGCAAGCCAGTGCAGTTAAATTGTGGATTTTGTGGATGGGGATAAAGTGTAAGAAGACTAGGAAGCCAGAAAAGGGCCAAGTTTTTAAGGACTTTGAGGATTTTATATTTGATGATAGAGTTAATAGAGAAGTTGTAGAGTTTTTTGAGTTGGGGGGATGGTCAGAGGGGGGTGACATAGTCAGACCAGTGCTTTAGAAACAGCTCAGGGAGGGACGAATTGGAGGGAGCTGGGCAAAGACTTGAGGGACAAATGATTGCTCGTTATAAAGAATCTATATTTTTGTTTTCCTCCTTTAAATAATATTTTTATAAGAACTATATATTTACAAATAAGAACTCATTCTTTTCAGTTTAGTAGGATTATTCTGTATATAGATTTCTCCAGGATTTTTTGAGTGCAAACTATGAACCAGGAAAGTGAGAAAATCCCCTAAAGTATACTCATGTCCTTCATGTCAAGTGAATGTCTGACATAAGTATTGCACACACATTTCTTGGTATAGCAGAAAGAACACTGCCTCTGGAGACAGAGGACTTCGGCTGAAATCCCACCTCAGAGGCTTATTATCTATCTGACTTTAGACCTCAGTTTCTTGATCTATAAAATGAGCAGTTAGACTATATTGCCTCCAATTTTTCTTCCAGCTCTACATCTGTAGTTCATTCTGTCTTTTATTGAAAAATTGGAAGTCAGAAGACATGGGTTACCGTTTGGGCATTGTTAATTAACTGATTAATATCCATGGTTCTTCTAACTCCAAACTCCAGCCCCCAATACCTCATCTAATCACCAGCCACGACTAGTTTCTTCTTTTTGAAATGACATTGGAAAATCTACATTAATCTTTGATGACAGTTTTTTTTTTTTCCATTTGCACTTCCCCATATAAACAGTGCCCTAAAGGTTAAAAAGAGTACTGAGACTTGCTTTTCCAGTACTTTGTGAAGCCCCATGGCTCTTTGTGTAACTTGAGAGAGTCCTAAAGTCCTAGAGTTCCGTTATCTTGAACCTGTACCAAAAGAATTACTTTTGTCTCCCTTATCCTGTGTTCCCCCTGTCATTTAATTTTTAACCTGTGTTCTCCCCACCCTGCCCTGTAAAATCCTTCAACCATAAAGAATTCTTTGTCTCCTTCATGCTATGTCACAAAATCCTTTCTTGTCCTGTCTTTAATCTTTTAACCTCCATAAAAATCTCTAAAACTGCATCATTATTCTGAAACCTCTATATAAACATAACTCCCCCAAATATAACACCCACAGAGAAGCTCTAAGTGAATTCTTTCACACCTGAAGCATTCTCTCAACTCTGATCTCAACATCATCAGCTCTGGTTGAGATCAAAACATGGCCTTCTGGTGCTCTGAAAATGAACTCACATAGATTATCCCCTGTTGATGACTTTTCTCTTCCCAGTCCCTCTCTTAATGATTACCTGATGGTAGTAAGGAGTGGTGCATATAGAATTTTAAGAAAAATATTTCCAATTTGTGTTTGTGCTTTCCCTATTTATTGCCATAGTTAAGTCCCAGTTTATAATCTATCTACTGTTTCTAAATCATTCTCCTTAGCATTAGAGTTGGATCAGAGCAGGGCAGTATTAGTGTCTGCTAGGAAGTACAATTATAAATTATAAATTTGGTAAAGGGGCAAAAGAACTAGGGAGGGAATCCAGAGATGTTGAACTATAATAATAAAAAAAAAAAAGCATAGCTTTAAGGTAGAAGGAAGTGATAATCCCTCTGTTCTCTGTCTTGGTGACAAGAGAATAGTAACTGCGTATTATATTTAGTTCTGATGGTTCCAGTTTAAGAGGGACAGTGATGAGCTGGAAAGGGTCTAGGACTATTAAAGGCCTTAAACCATGTAATACAGGAACTGATGGAAATACCTGGGAAGGTTTAGTCTGTAAAAGAGGAGAGTGAAGGAGAGATGCAAACAGTGGGAGAAGGAAAATGATAGCTATCTACACGATATATTTTTATGAAGATTCCTTTCAGGTTTGAATTGAATTAGATGGCCATCAAGATTCTGCCTAATTCTAATGGCCACATTACTTTACATATACATGCATGCATACTGTACATACACATTCACATGCATGTACACAGGCATATACATACACACATAAATATATATATGTACACATAAATAAATACACATTGCCTTTAAAGCTAGGCAGCAGGGTGCCACAATAGATAGAGTGCTATACTTGAAGTCTGTAAGACTTGAATTCAAATCCAGCCTTCAACACTTATTGTGTGACTCTAGGCAAATCACTTAACCTCTTAAAGTCTTAGTTTCCTCATCTGTAAAATGGAGATTAATAATTGCACCTACCTTTTAGGTTTATCATTACTATAACATGAGATAAGATTTGTGAAGTATTTTGCAAACCTTAACGTACTTTGTAAATACTTATTCTATAGATATGTATAGATATAGATATATGGATATATAAATATAGATATATGTAATATTCGTGGACACAGATTTTATACACACACACACAGACTTGTATTGATATATGTTCTATTAATATACGGTGCACTCGCTTAGATGATTTACCATTACTTACATTGGCTGGCAATCAAACGCACTAATTCCTGACTAGACTTATACTTCACAATGCATGCAGCCAGATTTGATTAATCAAAGCATTCAAATATTATCCTGCAAGAAGAAGCCATCACCCTGATGTTTCAGAGGTTCAAGAGACTTCTTTCTTAATTGACTCAAGAAGGATCAGTCTCTGCCTAGCTAAAGGGGAATGGGGATATTTAATCATCTGGCAATTCTCCAAAATCTCCATTTATCAGTTTGGACTACTCTAGAGCCAATATGGTTTCAAGAATAAGGAGGTGGAAGCCAGCCACAGTTATGCCCTAGGAATACTGATGGCTGAGGTCTCGGGTGGGTTTTTATACTTTCAGCTATGGGTGTTGTTAAATGATTTACCACAGAATTTGATTGTGAATTTTTGTCAAAATGACTGGTAATGTTGTTTGTAATTTTCCTCCCATTGACAATCTGTCTTATCAGAAGGTCCACATTTGTTTATTAGTTGTTTAAGAATATACACATATTACTTACTACAACACACCACATAGGTGCTTATTTTATATTAAAAAAATTAAAGAAAAATAACTACTCAAAAACAGATCACTCACAAAATTGGGGTTTAAAACAAAATAAAATAGATTGTGCAAAACTGAAAAACTATTAAGGTCATAAAGCTTATTCTCACTAAATTATCAGTTATGTTAAATTAACAAACTTATTCCTACTATCTTAAGGAAATACTAAAACTTTTTCTCAGTACAGTATATTTGATCTATGCCAACATGACAATTTATATATCTATATATGCATATATATACATATACATATACATATATATATATATATATATATATATATATATATATATGTATGTATCAGTCACAGACACGCTGAAACTTCACTTTATCATGGTGATATCATTTTGGTTCTCTTCGAAAATGAAGGACAACAACCAATCTGTCTGTCTGTCTGTCTATCTATCTATCTATCTATCTATCTATCTATCTATCTATCTATCTAATTTTACACACACATATAATATATATGCACTTGTATAAATACATACATTCATTATATAATTCTATATTTCTCTGATTCTGTGTTGGTTGTTTTCTGCTTCCTGTTGTAACCTATGATTTTGTTATTCTGCATTTAAATTTCGCATAGTTGAAACCTTTATCACATGTTCAGTTACTCCTAGCATTATGAAACCAAATAGAATCTCAAATAAACAGAATAGCTTCTAGTATTAACCCCTTCTAACTAGATAGGCTAGAGAAGGGTTGGCAATAGGATTGGTTAGGAGACTGGGGGAGATGAGGCTGGAGAAAATCCAGGAAATAAGTAGAGCATTTGGACCCTTGGCATTAAAACAATAGTACTTTACATTTGTTGAATGTTTTATGGTCAACATGTAGTAGTATAGTGCATGCTCCTCCAGGAAAGGGTCAGTGTCATTTCTTTCACCTTTGTATTCCTAGTGCCTATTGAATATGCAACCAGCAGGGATAGGTAGAGATCTATTGTGATGTGTGATTGTATGATTGTTCAAGGGAATTCCCAATATATCTGACTCATAAATACATTGATTATTAGAGTAATTCCAATGTCAAGAAAAGTGCCTAACAGAGGAGGGGAACCCAAGGCCTGGAGGCCATTAGGTCCTTGGGTGCAGCCTTTTGAAGGAGTTCAAGCTTTGCAGAACTAATCCTTTTATTTGGGGGATTTGTTTCTGTAAAGATTGAATTAAGTCAAGGAGACACACTTGAGGACTTAGAGGGCCACATGAGATCTTTGGTTCCCCACCTAGCACATAGTAAGCACTTTATATTTAAATGAAACACAACAAAAGTTTATCTCATTTGATCCTCATAATAGTCCTTGGAAGTACAAATGAAAGCATTAATGCTTCCATTTTACAAATGAAAAAACAAAGCCCAGAAAGTTTAAGTGACATGTCCAAAGTCACACAACAAAAAATCAGTAGAGATGGAACTTGAATCCAGGTCCTTTGACTCCAAATGCAAAGACAGCTGTCTCTATTATGGATATTCCTATTGATTTCCTTGTAACTTGAAATCCTAGAATTTTGCTCCTAAAAAAGATATTTAGTCTTTAGGGAGAGTATTAAAGGTTATGTCTACAATATTAATTTAAAAGAAAAACTCAGCAACAATAATAAAAGAAGAAAAGAAACACCTGAATACATAAAACTATATCCAAAGTGTCCAATTCCTTCTCCATTTAAAGGGTAGAAAATAGTGGATGTGAAGACTAGAGTCCTTAGAGTAGCTTCTAAAATACCCAGGATGAAAGGAATGGAAGAAGTATCTGTCTGTTAGTATGACTATAAAAAGGAATGTAATTTGAAATGCAATTAAGAGATCCCTGAATGCAATGAGAAGAGAAATGGAAATGATGCCTTCTTTAGAACACTAGGTGTGCATAACAATGTCATGGGTAAATGGCCATCTGATAAAGAGGTTTTAATTAAACTAAATAATTTATTATCCATTATACTTCAATGAATTAAAATGGGATATCATCTAAGTTGCTTTATTTCTTTGAAACAGGATTGTATACCATAAATTCAGTGCATCATGCATTCTCAAGCGGGAAAACGTCCAGGTTAATAAAATGTAGGCTAGATTAATTTCAATAATATTTTAACCCTTAGAACATCCATCTAAATTTTATCCGCTCTACATAGTGAAATGTTATTTCAGCTGCAGCAGGCTCAAATGAAGAAAAGTTTTGTATAGGGACAATGATTTTATTTAAATCTAAATCCCTGACTTAATGAAGTTACATAGGAGAATATATACCTATTGGAGACATACACACATACATATATGTATATATACATTGTATATGAATTGCAGTTTACACACACATTCACACAATGATGCCTTTCTCAATATATAATTTAAGGAAATTATAGAAATAATTTGTTATATAAGTTGATATTTACTAAAATATAAACTCACATGATTGTATATATGACAGCTGGGTGGTACAGTAGATAGAGCTATGAGTTTAGAGTCAGGAAGACCTGAGTTCAAATGTTGCTTCAGGAACATGTTTCTAAGCAAGTCACTTACCTTGCTTGTCTCAGCTTCCTCATCTGTAAAATGAGATGGAGAAAGAAATGGCCAACTACTCCAGCGTCTTTGCAAAGATAATTTCAAATGGGGTCACAGAGGATCGGATATGACTGAAATGACTAAGCCTCCCCCAATTATATGTGTGTGTGTGTATATATGTGTACACATATACATATATACACACACACATATATACACATATACTCTAGAGAGAGAGAGGCAGCATTGAAATAACTATAGCTAGCCTCCCAGTCAAAAAGACCTAGGTTCAAGTTTCATCTTTGACACTTTGACACTTGTCATGTGTGATCATGGACAATTCACCCAGTCTCTCAGTTTCCGCAGGAAGGTCTAGAGAAATAGAGAAAAAAAAGGTTCAGAACAAGTAGTTGCTGTTTTCACTGGTGAAGGAAGTTTCTTCTTGGGGAGTTGTACTCATTGATAAAATCATAGGCTCAAGCCTCTACCTCATGAATATGTACAAACATATTTGAATGTCTATGAAAATATATGCATCATGTATACAGAATTACACACTATATCTTTTATATGATGATATATATTTTATATCCATATATTATTTACTCTGCACACAAGAAGCTTGCAGATATACACACATATGTTTGTGTATTGCATTCACAAGTTTAGGAGGACTCTTTTAAGTATATGTCTACTTAAATAAACTTAATATAGGCATATCTAATGTGTACTTGATATTACATGAATGATACAGAATACTGGACTTGGAGTAAAATTTCCTAAATGGGAATTCTACATCCAGCACTGACTAGCTCTATTACCCTGGACAACTGTCAAAACGTTGATTTCATCATATGCAAAACTATAGGTGATATTACTTCCAGTATCTGTTACAAAGATTATCATGAAGAAAGCAGTTTATAAGTCATAAAACACTTTGAGTTATTATTATACCTTATTAACTGAATCCATTAAAAATGCAATATTCAATAAAATAATATTACAATAACAGTTCTTTTTCTTTCCCTAAGAACAATATTATTCATACTATAAATGATGTATCAAACGTTCTATGGCCTAATGGGGTTTTGAAACTTAATTTTCATATATTAATGATACTGTAAAATTTTGCACAACAATCTTTTAGAGAGCATATGCCTATAGATTTATGAAACATAAAGGAAGAAATTGATTACTTGCTTTTTCCATGAAAATTCTCCTCCAAAACCTTTCCTTGATGTGGACATAACCTCAGAACTTAAAAGTTATGATAGAGTGAAAGTTTAGGTAGGTCTTACTAAACTGTAAAGCCTTTTCATACAGGACCAGCAGCAGACTATCAACTGAGGACCAGCTCAGTGCTACAATGTACAGTTTTTAGAACTCTCTCCTGTCTGGGTTTTCATGACACCACTGTCCCTTGTTTCTTCTACCTGTCCAGCATTCCTTCATAATCTAATTTACTAGATGTACATCTATGTTAACTGTGGTGTCCCCTAAGTCTATGTTTTGTTCCCTCTTTTCTTTTATTTCTGTTACCTCACTTGGTATTCTCATTAGCTCCCATAATTTCAATGACCCTGTCTATGCTAATGATTTCCAGATCTTTATATCCAGTTCTCTTCTGAGTTCTAGCCCCACATCACCCACTCCACTGTCTATTATGCATTTCAAACCAAAATGTAGGCAAGGATATGCTGGACCCAGTTCTGACTGATTATTAAATTTCAGTAACTAAATGTTGCTTGGTTTATTATTAGTGATAAAAATCACTACAAGGGTAATGAGAATAAGTTTGACAAAATTGTGGGTTTGAGAAAATGACTTCTGTTTTGGACACATTGAGTTTAAAATACCTACAGCCAGGGTCCAACATTCTGGAGAACAATTTGGAACTATATCTAAAGGACTATAAAACTGTGTGTAATTTTTGACCCAGCAATACCACTTACTGAGTGTGCATCTCAAAGAGATGAAAGAAAAGAGAAAATGACCTATTTGTATAAAAAAAATATTTATGACAGCTCTTTGGGTGGTGACAAAGAATTGGAAAATTGAGAAGATGCCTGTCAATTGCAGAATGGTTGAACAAGTTGTAGTATATGAGTATGATGAAATACTATTGTTCTATAAGAAATAATGAGCAGGATGCTATCATAAAAAAAAAAAAAAAACCTGGGAAGTCCTATATGAACTGATGCAAAGTTAAGTGAGATCACCAAGAGAACAATGTACAGGTAATACCTATATTGTAGAAATGAACAACTGTGAAAAACATAGTCTGATCTAAACAATGATTCAAGACAATTCCAAAGGACCCATATTGAAAAATCCTATGTACCTCCACAGAGAGAACTGATGAACTCTGAGTGCAGATTAAAGCATTTTTCTTTTTCTTTCTTTTTCTTGTTTTGTGTTTCTTTCAACATGTCTAACACAGAAATGTTTTGCATGATTACACAGGTATAATCAGTATCACTTTTCTTCCCTGCTCAAAGGATAGGGAGGAGTGAGAGAAAGGTAATTAGGAACTCAATTTAAAAGAAATGAATATTTAAAAAAATTAAAATGTATTTGGGAAACATTTGATTATATATGCAAATACACACATATACATACACACACATATATTCATACACATATATTCACATACATTACATACATGTATACACGTAACACATACTGTATATAATACACAAACCGTATATAATAGAGACCTGTAATTTCATGTTTGATACTAATTTCCTGTTCTGCCATTTATATGAAAATGATTATTTTATTTAAATTGTTAAGTTAAGAATATTTCTTGTTAGAAATAAAAAGAGAGGGAACTGTCCACTCCAAAGCAGTGAATTGAAGGCAAATCATGAGCTAAAGGACAAGGACTGGCATATACTGTTAGTTTCTATGACGTCAGTCAAGCAGTGCCTAGCTAGCCATTAGGTTGTACAAGATTTCTGTTCCCAGTACTTTGCACAGTATGTGGAACAGACGAAGCATTTAATAAATGCTTGTTGATTGAATGATTGATTTATGTCGTTAGACAGACCATATAAAGCTTCTTTAAGAATTTCAAGCTTTAGCAAAAGACCCATTACAGAGTTCCTTGAGGACCTTGATTGAATCAATGGATGGATGAATAGATGACAAAAATGAAAGGATGGTCAAAACATCCTTAGTGCATTTCATGTATAATTTGATGGGGTTTTTTGTTAATGTGTTGGTTACCCTCATTGTGATGAGTAGAACCTCTCTGGGTTCTCAAAGTCTCTGCCAATAGAGCAGTAGTTATGTAAGGTTGAAGAGCTTGAGGAGACTTAGATCCTTACCCATAGGACTGAGGTTAAATGAATTGCCTGGAGTCATACAGGCAATGGAGAAATATATAATAGATCCTTTAGAATGTAAACTCCTTAAGAGTGGAGATCACTTGGAAATTAAAACTGACTTTTGAGACTAGGAATAGTTTTAATCAAATTATATTTGTATGCAAAGCTGCTAGCATAGAGTCTGGCACACAGTAGGTGGTTAATAAATGCCTGCTGATTGAACAGCAATAAATATTTGTTGATTGAATAATATCTGATTCTCTTTTTTTGTGGGTGCAGGACTTCTCAGTTTCAGCCCTTGATTTTAGTGTTAGATTAATTTTCCTCTTCACTCACTGCTGAGTTTTGATCAGGATTCCTAGATCACTAACTCTTTGAATGAAAAATTTCTAGCTACAATCAGGAATCTCTAAACCTATTTCAGTTAATGTGACTTAAGAGGTAAAAATCTGTGGCACCTTTTTTTTTTTTATAATTTAGCATATGCTTTTCTGATTCAACTTTAATTTCCCTTCTTTGCTTGGATGATAGCATATATATCTGAGAACAGAATGTTTAAACTTCATTTTTATTTCTTCATTCTTCCTGGTTGCTTCATGTTATGCATTTCTCAAATGCATACATGTCATTGTAATGAAACTAACTTAAGACTGTTCAAAAACATTTACATTTTCTTCAAAATGTTCTGCTATGTGGATAAAGGGTCCTTCAGAAACTAGTTAGTGCAGAAAACAAATTTATTTCAGAAAGTCTGTAAAAGTTGCAGGTTGCTTTTTCTCCCTCGGATAACTTGTTGGAGAGTCTGTTAATTAAATAAGCATTGTATGCAAATTAATTGGAGCAAGTCTCACTTCAGTGGATAGCTGAACAAAGAGATCTTATTCCAGTTTACATAGTACGAAATTATTTTATGGCAAGAGTTTCTTACCTGGAGTCCAGGAACCCCTAAAATTTTAGACTGTTAATGAACTTGGGTGGAGAAAAATAACATTTATTTTCACTAACCATTTGGTTTCTTTTTTAACTTCATGTATTTTATTCATTTACAAATATTATTCTGAGAAGTGCTAACAGACTTCACTAGACTGACAATGGGGCTCATGACATTAAAAGAAAAAAAAGGTGGAAAATCTCTACTTCTGAGACTCAGAAAGCCCCTTTCCAGGGTTACTCTTCTCCCTAGGTTTAGGTTGAACTGGGGGTGGGGAACATTACCTTCATTGTTTTTATATTCAGAGTGGGACTCCTATTGTTCTGCCAGTTCCCCTTGATTCCCTACTGAATTTATTTTAGGCACAGCTACAGTATTTTGCTCGACAGAAAGAGGAAAAATAAACAGGACGTGTAATGATGAAGATGATGATGATGATGATGATGATGATGATGATGATGATGACGATGATGATGATGATATTGGGGATGGTGGTGATGATAACTGAGACTGCAGTTGTTCATAAAACACTTTCCTCATGACAACCCTTTGGGGTTATGAGATGTAAGTATTATAAAATGAGAGAGTGAGTGAATAAAAAACAATCATAAATCACTTAATAATGTTACCATTTATACAGTGTTTTAAAATTTGCAAAGCACTTTGCATATAGTATCTTATTTGATCCTCATACAATTATGTGAAGCAGGTGCTCTTCTATAAGTGAGGAAACTGAGGCAGACAAGTTAAAAGTTTTGCCTAGGATAATGTAGCTACTGTCTGAGACAGAATTTGAACTCACATCTCCCCAACTTTAAATCCAGCACTTTTCTACATTGTATCACGTAGTTTAGGACTGACAAGCATTGAACTCAGTGTTATGGATATAAATAAAAATGAAGACACTTCCTGAATTCAAAAAACTTAGAGTGTAATGGAGGAAATAACACTTATAGGGGAGTAGCGTCCAGGGAAGGGAGTTATAGTCTGACAAGTCTCAAACACATTGAGCTGAATAACAGTGCAATTCCATTAAAATATATCTTCCAGAGATAATAGCAGTTGTGATTTAATCATAATTCTTGATGGGTAAGGTCAGGGAACTGGGAAAGGAGGTTTCAAATGGCAGCATTTTGTAGAATATGAAACTGAGGCTCAGATAAGGAATTCTTCAAGATCACAAAAGCTCTAATGCAGGCCTTCTGACCCTAAATGCAACACTTCCCCTCTCCTTCCACCCGTAGGTTATCAAAATAAGAAGGGAGTTTTAGAAAGGAATATTTTATTCCGTGTGTATATAAATTAAGTGTTGAAGAAATAAATAAGGGAAAGTTAATGAGAAAGCTATCTTGAAATTTTGTTTATAATCTTTTAAAAGTATCATCTTTACTTATTTAGGTAAATATTTACTCATTGTCTAAGTTTAATAGTTTTTTTTTTTTTAAGTTGTATTTTGGGAAGAAGCCCTTGTGGTAAATTTGTGGGAGTACACAGACAAAAGTTCTACAGGACAGGCAAGCATAGCTAGGTTCAATTTGCATCATAGGGCAGAATTCTCATGTCAATGAAATCAGAAATCCATTTGGGTATATATTTTTTCCTCAAGAAAAAAATCCATTCTTATGCAGAGGTATAGTATAGTGCAAAGAATACCTTGCAGAAGAACCTGGTCTTAAGTCCTTCTGTTAATTTATGTGTGCTGGGACCCCGAAAGAGCAACATGTGGGTCTTGCCTGAATGAGTTCGATCCAAGTCTTCTTTCAGTCAAAGAAAAACAAAGTTTATTAAAGATCAGTCATATTGGGTAGACAGAGATATGGGCACAGAAGGCTTACGACCTCAAGAGGATGCCAGATCAAGTGGGGAAATCCAAGGAGATTTCAAAGTGGGGTTTTCCAGGGTCCTTAGACAAATAGGAACCAAACTCTTTTGGGGTAAGGGGCAAAGGTCTCCACTTTGGCTCGTACCCTGTCACTTCCTCTGCCATTTAGCAACTTTATGACATGACCATGGCCAAGTAGCTGAAGCTTTCTTCATTTATAAAATAAGGATAACAATACTAGAGCTGATGCTAGAAAAATACTTTAGAAACCTTAAACCATTTAGAGATGAAAATCATTACTATTCTGATCATTATGGCATATTTTGATAAACAATCTTGATCCCATAGTGATATTTCATGCAATATTTCCTGCATTGGCTGGGTGAAGGGCAGGGTCGGGAGAATAAGAATTCCTACATTACAGAACCATCCTCATAATTGGAAGACTTTTTTCTGTAGGTCTCTACATTTGTCAGCTTCCATTTGCTCAAGAGGTAACTTTCTGGTCTTCTGACAGGATCTTTTGCTCAGTATGACTCATTAAATTACCATTCCAGTACAAACTAGTCTTGTATGTGTTTGGTGTGGGTGAGCCAAACTTTCCTATTTATTTATTTTTTTAATCATTAAAAATCTTTCTTCTTTCCTTTTCATCTATCTCCCAACTGAAAAAGACAAGTAAATTTACTGGTACACACGTTGTATAATTAAGCAAAATAAATCTTTGTATTGGCAGTATCCAGTGTCACACCCATCTTTCTGGATTCTCAATCCTTCCCTCTCCATCAGGAGGTAAGTAGTCCTCTGGAATGAGATTTCCTAAGTCTTTCAAAGTTTTTGTTGTTTTATTTTATTTTTTGGTCTTTTGAACATGGTTGTCATTATATAAGTATTCTGATTTTTCTCATTTCATTGTGCACCACTCCATACAAGTCTTCCCAATTTTCTCTGAAATCATCTATCCATTTCTTATACTACAACAGCATTCCATATACCATCGCACTTATATACAGTAACTTGTGCAGCCATATCCTAATTGATAGCCAGCCCTTCAGTTTTGGAGTACTAAAAGAAATATTTATCAATATATATATTTGTGAATCATTATTTAGAGAGTTTTTGTTTGTGTTTTTTTTTTTGCTTAGAAATAATCTTTTTCTTAACCTACTCATCTATTCTTTCTCTAATTGCCTAATTTTTACTCTTTCCCTCCTCTTTCTCTGCTGAGTAAAATGTATTTTTGTACTCAGCTCTGTATAAGTATATTCTTCCCTCCTTTCCCAATTAAGATAAGAGCAATTTTCAAGTGTCAGTCACTCCCCTCTACCAGAACTACTTATATAATGATAACCATGTACTCTTTTTTTTTTTTGCTTTTTATGTTTCTTTTCACTCTTGTGTTTGAACTTTAAAGTTTCTATGAAGCTCTGGTCTTTTCATCCTGAATGCTTGCAATTCTCCTGTTTCATTAAAAATCCATTTTTTTCCTCCTAAATGGGGAAATATTCAATTTTGCTGGGTAAGTTATTCTTTGCTATAAGTCTATACCCTTTGACTTTTGAAAAAACAAAAACAAAACAACATACTCTAAGCTCCCTGCTCCTCTGAAGTGGTGATTGCTAAATCATAAGAAATCTTGACTGTGGCTCCTTTTATCTTTCCTGGTTGATTGTAGAATTGACAATGTCCAATATATATCATTTGGAAACTCTAAATCTTGGCTATCCTATACTTAGGAGTTTTAATTTTGAAATTTCTCTCTGAAGGTCATGAGTGGATTCTTTCTATTTCCACTTTGTCCTATCTTTCTGAGTTCTGGGCAGTTTTCTTTTAAGATGTTTCAGAATATAATGTCTAGGCTGTATCTGATTTCCAAGTCTGTTGTTTTTGCTAAAAGATATCTTATACTTTCTTCTATTTTTATTTTAATTTTTCTTATTGCCTCATAGAGTCATTGGTTTTTATTTGGTCCATTCTAATTTCCATATGGTTTATTAGCTAAGCAAGGTTTTGTATCTTGTGTGCCAAGCTGTTAATTCTCTTTCTAATTCTTCCTTCCATAGATCTCATTTCTTTTCTAATTTTCCTTTTACTGCTCTCATTTCATTTGTGTTTTTTTTAATTAAAAGAATCATTTATTTTCAGTTTTCAACATTCACTTCCACAAAAGTTTGGATCTCAAATGTTTTCCCCATCTTCCCCCTTCCTCCAGGCCAGGACATTATGTATTCTGATTACCCTTTCCTCCAATCTGCCTTCCCTTCTATTACTGCCTCCCCCGTCCACCACCCCCATCACCTTCCCTTCTATTTTCCTGTAGGACAAGATAGATTTCTATACCCCATTGCCTATATATCTTTTCCTATTTGCAAGTAAAAGCAATTTTTAACAGTACTTTTTAAAGCTTTGAGTTTTACATTCTCTCACATCCCCCCTCCCCAACTGTCCTCATTGAGAAGGCAAGCAATTCAATAAAGGTAATAAATGTGTAGTCATGCAAAATACTTCCATAAGAGTTATGTTGTGAAAGACTAAGCATATTTTCCTCTTCCCTGTCCTGCCCTTCATTTATTCTGTTCTCTCCTTTGACCTGTCCTTCTACAGAAGGGTTTGCTTCCAATTAAACCTTCCCCCAATCTACCATCTCTTCTATTATCCCCCCTCTCTTATCCCCTTCCCCCATGCTTTGCTGTACAGTAAGATAAACTTCCATACCCAATTGAGTGTGTATGTTATTCCATCATGAAGCCAAATTCATTGAAAGGAAGGCTCATTTATTCCCTCTCACCTTCCCCATCTTTCCCTCCATTGTAAAAGCTCTTTCTTACCTTTCATGAGATGATTTACTACATTCTACTTCTCCCTTTCTCTTTCTTCTAGTACATTCTTCTCAACACTTAATTTTCTTTTTTACACATCATCGCTTCATATTCAGCTCACCCTGTGCCCTCTGTCTCTTTCTGTCTCTCTGTCCCTCTCTATATATACATACACATATACGTACACATTGTGTGTACGTATATGTGTATTCCTTTCAACTATCCTAATACTGAGACAGCTCTCATGAGTTACAAATATCATCTTTCAATGTAGGAATGTGGAAAGTTAAACTTTAATAAGTCCCTTATGGTTTCTCTTTCCTGTTTACTTTTTCATTCTATTCCTGATTTTTGTATTTGAAAGTCTAGTTTTCTATTCAGCTTTGGTATTTTCAACAAGAATGCTTGGAAGTCCTCCATTTCACTGAAGTTCCATTTTTCCCTCTGAAGTATTGTACTCAGTTTTGCTGGGTTAAGTGATTCTTGGTTTTAATCCTATGTCCCTTAACTTCTGGAATATCATATTCCAATCCCTCCTATTCTTTAAGGTAGAAACTACTAAATCTTTTGTTGTCCTGATTGCGTTTCCACAGTGCTTGAATGGTTTATCTCTGGCTGCTTGTAATATTTTCTCCTTGATTTGGCAATTCTGGAATTTGACTGTATTAATGCTAAGAGTTTTCCTTTTGGGATCTCTTTCAGCAGATGATCAGTGGACTATTTGCATTTCTATTTTAACATCTGGTTCTAGAATATCAGGGAAGTTTTCCTAGATAATTTCTTGAAAGATGGTATCTAGCCTTTTTTTTTTTTTTTTTTTTTTTTTGGATCATGGCTTTCAGGTAGTCCAATGATTTTATAAATTATCTCTGCTGGATCTATTTTCCAGGTCAGTTTGTCAGTTGTTCTTTCAATGAGATATTTCACATTGTCTGATATTTTTTCAATCCTTTTTTTAAAATATAATTTCTTGATTTTTCATAATGTCGTTAGCTTCCATCTGCTCCATTTTAATATTTAAGGAATTATTTTCTTTAGTGAGCTTTTGGACCTCTCTTTCCATCTGGTCAATTCTGATTTTTAGGGCTCTTCGTTGGCTTTTTGAATTTCTTTTGTCATTTGAGTTAGTCTATTTTTTACAGTGTTATTTTCTTCAGCATTTTTTGGGGGGGTCTCCTTTAGTAAATAGTTGACTTATTTTTCATAATTCTTTTGCATCACTTTAATTTCTCTTCCCAATTTTTGCTCTATTTCTCTTACTTAATTTTCAAAATTCTTTTTGAGCTCTTCCATGGCCTGAGACCAATTCATATTTTTCTTGAAGGTTTTAAATGGAGGAACTTTGACTTTGTTATTTTCTGTTTGCATTTTCTGGTCTTCCTTGTCAGGGTAAAATTCTACAGTCTGATTCTTTTTTTCAGTTTTTGGTCATTTCCTTAGCCATTTACTTGAGTTTTGAGCTCTTTGCTAAGATAGATCTCTGCTTCCAGTGATGGTGGGGGGTGTACTGTCAGCTGCTCAGTTCCCCCACAGTCTGTGGGCCTAGCACTCAAGAAACACTTGCTGTCTCTGTCCCTGCTGCTGCTGTGGGTTCCTCTGCCCCTTTCTTCCTCTGGTGCCCTGGGGCTGGGTCTGGACCACTCAACTCTCCCACACTCGTCCCACAGGCTTTTCCCACTTGCTTTCCAATTTGTACTTGGCATTTTGGGGTCCTGAAGTCTGGGAACTGCCAGAAATGTGAGAGATTCAGTCTCCTCAAGACCTGCTCAGGTCCTGTCTGTGCTGTTGTGGCCCATAATGCACTGCCCCCTGCCTAGTGCATGGTATGATAGACAATTCCCCAGTGAACTTCCAGGCTGTCTTAGACTGGAGATTTGCTTCACTCTGTCATTCTGTGGGTTCTTCATCTCCAGAATTTGTTTAGAGTCATTTTTACAGGTATTTGGCTGGACTTGGGGGCAGCGCTCTAGAAAGTGTATGCTGTTACTCTACCATCTAGGAATTACCTTCTTCACTGAACTTTAGGACCTCATTTTCCATTTGGCCCATTTTTCTTTTTAAGATATTCTTCTCCTCATTGACTTTTTTGTACCTCTTTTGTTATTTTAGTTAGTCTAATTTTAAAGTTTTTATTTCCTTCGGTATTTTTTTAGGTTTCCTTTAGCAAGCTGTTGACTCAGTTTTCATGATTTTCTTGCATCACTCTCATTTCTCTTCCCAATTTTTGCTCTATTTCTCTTACTTGATTTTCAAAATCCTTTTAGAACTCTTCCATGGCCTGAGACAAATTCATATTTTTCTTAGAGACTTTGTTTACAGGAACTTTGGTGTTGTCTTCTTCTGTTGTATGTTTTCATCTTCCTTGTTACCAATGACGTAAGAAAATACCTCTTCAATGAGAAAGTGTCTGTATTCTGTTTCTTTTTCCCCTATTTTCTCATTTTCCCAGCCAATTACTTGACTTTTGAGTTCTTTGTTAAGTGGAGGACTCCAGAAGCAGACTCTGATTTATTATTGTCTGCTGCTGCCCCGGAGCTGGGACCTGGGCTGGAGCTGGAGTCTGGGGCCAGACCAAGCTTCTCTCTCAGTCAAGTGAAAGACCCTTCCCACTGGCCTTTGAAGAGGTCTTTGGCCTTTTGGACTGACATTCTGGGAACCACAGCATACACCAGCGATTGAGTCTTCTAAGTCCAGCCTTAGCTCTATCTGTGCCAGCACAGCCCATGCCAAACTATGCTCCATTCCCAGGCCAGTGTGATAGACTCTTTCTGTCAATCTTCCAGATTATCTTCATATGGAAATTTGCTTCAGTCTGTCATTTTGTGCCTTCTGCTGCTCTAGAATTTGTTTAGAGTCATTTTTACAGGGTTTTTGAGGGGTTTGACTGGAGAGTTCTAGCAGGTCCCTGTTTTTAATCCTCCTTCTTGGCTCTACCCCTTCATTTGTTAAAATACATAAACAAACAAATAACTTTATCTTTTCCCAGAATTTTAATATAAGGTGGTTCTTGACTGTACATTCCTTTGAGGTTTTGCTGATGTATGTTTTGGTGCTTTTATGTTTGTTTTATGTCTTTGTGTCTCTGTCCCTCAAATAGCTTTTTTCTTGAGATTCTTATTTTGTTTGCTCATTGTTGAAATATGTACTAGTTGACGTTGGAGTGTTAGGACTGGGCTCTGTGTACTTCTGAAGGTAATGTCTGGGCTGGTCCTGTTGCTACTTTCTTTAGGAAATGAGTATTGTGTGATTTGGGGATCTTAGGAGCTCTGGTAACACTGGAGACCTGCAAGCTTCTAGTCCTCCAAAAGCGGTCTAATCCTGGGCAAATTCTAATTATTCCTCCCTTGTTCTGAGCTCAGCATGTTTCTGATACAGATTTAGGTCTGAGCAATAGACTTGTGCATTTGTCCATTTGACATTCCAGTAGACTACTGCTAGATTCAGCTACTATCAACTAACCAGAAAGTTCTACTGGTTCAGAGTGACAGAACTTCATGTTCCTTTTTGGTCTGGGATCCCAACCATCATTTTTTCTATTACATGTATCAGATTGGTTTAGAGGCAAGAAGACCCTGTTTTGCTCCTGGGGTCAGAACCATGTAGTTGCTACTTGCTATTAAACATATTCCTCTCTTACTTCACAGTTTGGGGCCTGCAATCACTATTCACTCTGGATTGTAACCCCTAGGCACAGGTCTTCTCTGTATGCCTCAGATCTGTGACCTAGAACTATGTAACGAGTCACAAACCTGTCTCTTGGCACTTGCTCTCATATTATTGTCATCTTTAAGCCCCTCTGTACTGGATCTAGGTGATTCAGTAGATAGAGTGCCAAATCTGGAGTCAAGAAGACTCATTTTCCTGAGTTCAAACCTGGTCTCAGACTCTTAGTAGCTATGTGACCCTGGGCAAGTCACTTAATCACATGTGCCTCAATTTCTTCACCTATAAAATGAGCTTGGGAAAAAAATGGCAAACCACTCCAATATCTTTGCCAAGAAAATCCCAAATGGCAAACTTCAGAGTCAGATACCAGTGAAAAATTACTGAACAACAGCACTGGATCTTGGATCTGCTCTTGCCATGATGCAAAACCTCTCTCTGCATTTGAGTGGTTCATGGGGCACTCTTCTGGCCTGACTCTGTCTCCAGTTTCTGTATGCTTCTCTGTCTGTCTTCTCATACTCATTTGGGCTTGAAAAATAAAACAGTGATTTTTTTCTTGATTTTTTTTAAAATCAGGATTTGGTCCAATGCATTTTCTATGTTTCGAATTCCTTTGTGCTGTTGATGTTGGATAAGGAGCTTACTGTATTTCTTCCTTTTCCTCTGCTATCTTGACTCTACCTTCCAATTTTTCTTATTTTTCCAAGAGTCTGATGGTTTCAGAACTGCAAAGATTGAAATGAACAGTAATATATCTAGTACCTGACATTTTCATCAATGCAGGAACTCCCCTTAATCACATACTAAATCCATCTATTATTTGTAATTTAGAGAGTTAATGAAACTCAGAGATTCATACGGTGAGATATGAACACCATTTTTCCAACACCAGGTCTAGTAATCTACGTATGCCATGCTGTCTCTTGGACATCAAACCTTGGCATAAGGAATATTAATAGTTTCAGTAATAATAGTTTATGTTTATGTAACTTTTGAAGCCTTATTGTTATGACTGAAGGTTATATGCTTGAATAGAAGGGAGATCAAACTGGAGCGTGAAGGTAGGAAATAGAAATCTTGAGTCCTTTCTTATTTAATCTATGTCCCTTAAAACTACAGTATGAATCATACATTTTATTCTCTAGTTCTTTGGGGTGATCCTTCTAATCTATTTTAAGAACATTTTTACAGGGATGAAATACATCAGCTCCCTATTCCTTTGCTTTAGGATTTATAATTTTAAACAGAGAACAAAAGTTAGTTTTACTTTGTTCTTTTTTTGTTTTTTTTTTTGTTTCTTTTTTGCCAGCAATGTTCTCAACATCCCACATGGTAGATAAACCATGAGCACTTAAGATGCAAGAAGATGAGATTAGAAAAAAAAAAGACTGAGGAAAATCTCAGGTCAAAATTCAACTCAACTAGTTAACTGCTTCCTGTTCCACAATGAAGGGAGATGAAAATTTAGAGAGAGAAGTACATGGCTTGTTACTCAATACATAACGTTGGAGAAATGTGGAACTCAGAAGCCAATGTATTTCAGCTTCTCAGCTTTGCTTCTGAGTCTGAGACTTCACCACCATTAATTACTTGCCCTTTTACCCTTAGTACCTGTGACCTTCCCTCCATATAACAGCACCATCACATACTGTCCTTCTTCCAACAATATGTTCTTTCAGGGGCTTCCATTTGGGGAAAGGCTCAAGCAAGACATGCTTCATTTCACTTCTGGCTGTGTTGACTCTATGGGCTTGACACCATTGCCCTCATCCTACCTCAAGGGTATCTTCTCTTCCCTCCAATGTTTTCCCCTTTCCCTCCTTATCTGCTTTTTAGCTGTCTTTTATATATCCTCCTCCACTACTAGACAGTAAACTCCTAGAGGGCAGGGACTGTATTTTTTTGTTTGTTTATATTTTTATCTTTAATACAATGCTTGATACATAGTGCTTAATAAATTCTTGTTGCCTACCTGACTACCTATATTGATTTCTTGAAAGTGAGAAAGTACAACCCAAGATCAAACTGTGAAAATTAACATGAATCCAGGAGCACTCAATGATATTCTTTTCCATGATTATTGCCTTAGCAATTACAGCATTGACTGAGAACTTAGCTTAATTTAGATCATTTGTACTGAAATTATTTTAATCTTTCTTCTCTGGTTTCCTTGACCAAAAAATGGCAGGATTTTTTTCTAATTTCTCTCTGTGTCTTGGAGCTTCTTGTGTATTGTGTCCACTAAATTAGTTAGAAACAGAATATCCAAATTTGAGAACCCCAAATTAATCCTGGGATTATGATTATTTTGGTGCCCATATCAAAGAGCTATTCACAAGATGTTTGTTGTCTATGTTTACCACAGAGTAGGAATCTATTTTTCGTTGAAATCAATTGAACTAAAAGGAGAATATAAATTAGGAGATACACATAGGCTACTAGCTGGAGAGTTGGCTCAGAGTCAAGATTACCTGGATCCAAGTTCCATCTCTGATAGTTGTCATTAGATTCTAAACTCCTTGAGGACAGGGACTGCCTTTTGTCTTTTTTAATATACCCAGTGCCTAGTACAGAGTCTGGCATATAGTAGGAGATTAATATATATTTACTGTCTGACTTAATGATTGACTGTGACTCTGGGAAAGCCATTTAACCATTGCCCTACGCAATTCTTTAAGAATTTGTTTCTTTTTTTAAAAAAAGTAGTTTTAGATTACAATATTCAGTTCCACAAGCTTTTGAGTATTAAACTTTCTCTCCCTCCCTCCCCTTCTCGCCTCCCCACTATGGCATGCAATCTAATACATTTATATGAGACATTTTTTTCACATTAGTCATGTTGTAAAGAAAAAAATATAGCCAATGGAATGAACCATGAGAAAGAAGAAACAAAACAAAACAAAAAAGAGAGAGCAAATAGTATGTTTTGATCTGCACTCAGACTCTGTAGTTCTTTCTCTGGATGTGAATAGCACTTTCCATCAGGATGCCCTTAGAGTTCTATCCTTGGAGTTCTATCTAATACAAGTAATACCTTGTATTACTGGGAAGAGCCAAATCTGTCCAAGTTAGTCATCACATAATATGACTGTAACTCTGTACAATGTTCTCCTGGTTCTGGTTTCCTTACTCAACATCAATTCATACAAGTCTTTTTTTATTTTATTTTTTTAATTTTTAAAAATTTTATATATATATATATATAAATGCAAACTATTTTTATTATTCATTTATTAGTCATTTTGTTGCACATGTGTGGTTATTAATTCAATAATTATTTACTGGTCTGAAGAACACAGCACTCGGATTCAGAAGACTGAGATGCCAATCATAACTATACAAAGGTGCTGCAGTGCTTGCAATGTGCTGGTCTTACCATGAGGAAAGCTTGAAGTCCAATACTGCCCAAGACACTAGCTGTATGTCTTGGGCAAGTCACTTAACCTCAACCCGCCTTAGTTTCCTCATCTATAAAATGGGGATGATACTAGCACCTACCTCCTAAGGTTTTTGTGAGGATCAAATGAGCTACAACAGGTACACAAAGCATGCTGCAAACCTCAGAGCCCTCTAAGTCATGACTTGGTAACTGTAGGATGACATTCATCTTTTCACTTCCCTAAAGGTAACTTTTCTCATCTGCAAAGTGAATAGGTTACATTATATGAGCTTCTTGGTTTCTTCCTGTTGTAAATAAAATAGATAATCCTAAATCTTAAAAATCCTAAAAAAACTGGGATCCCCAGTTTTTCTTTTGTGAAACAGGTGTGGAAAACCTAACTCCTTCCTTTTAGGACTGTTAGGAGAATCAAGCACTAAATCAGGAACGTAAAGAACTTTTTGTTTTTTTATTTATACTTTTTATTTAAAATTCCATTACAAAAGTCTTATTCCTTTGCCTCATTGTGGTGTGGAAGTGAATCTATGTTATTGAGATCCTAACCAGCAGAACTGCAAGCTTGGGCAATTTCTAATGTTTTCTAAGTTTAATAATTTCCAAATTTCTTTGAGTATGGTCCTGGACACAGACTGTGTTGATCATCTGAGAACTGTGCTAGTACAGAGAGGCACATTGCAAGTAGGTTGATAATTTGGTGAGGAAGCCGCTGTCCAACTTAACCTGTGAAACAAAGGAAAATATAGATGGATTCTCAACGCCTTTCTTTGGTTGGAGTGGTGGTAGAAATGGCACTTAAAAGAATGAAGTTGATGACACTGGGAAGAGTAACTGGATTAGACCAAGTGCACACTGAAGAAATACATTTTGGAAGCAAACCAGTCTCAAAAACATCAAGAGGCCTAAGTCCAAGTTGCAGTCTGCAAAGGGGAAAATACTGAAGGAAAAGAAAAAAAAAATCACTTGTAGTTATTATTATTAAAAAGGTGATGAGAGGAACATTGGTAACTATTGACCCTCATACCTAATTTCTCATTTTCCCAAAATCTATGTGAATTAGCAAGGATTTTATGAGAAAAAGACAGGCAGATTTTTGAAAATGACTTTATATAGCATCTTCTGTCATGTAATTTCTTAAAAGACATAGTGAATACAAGATCTTACTCTGCTGTTTGTTGATTTGAAAAAAATAGTAGAGTAAAATGTAACCTGAAAGGTTCTCCTCTAAGATGTCTTACATATGCATCTTAAGATAACACAAACTTCCTTAATAGGTACAGTCACAGAGATGATTTTGTTCATCCATCTTTTTATTAACATCAAATTGGGCATAAGATGGATAAATGCTTGCCAAAGTCCTCACCAACATCAGAGGCTGTCTTATAAAGTGTTAGAATGGAAGAGGGATTCCCTATAAATGGTGAGATCCTGTGAACTCTCCTGTTTGCAGATGATACTGTATGAAGCTCTTTTCATGCTTCTCTTGGTGCTTGTGTTTGGAAATTGAATTTTCTTTTCAATTCAGGTCTTTTCATCAAGAACACTTGAAAATCCTCTATTTCACTGAATGGCCATTTTCCGCCTGAAGTATTATACTAGTTTTGCTGGGTAAGCGATTCTTGGTTTTAATCCTACCTCCTTTGACTTCTGGAATATTATATTCCTCGTCCTTCGATTCCTTAATATAGAAGATGCTAGATATTGTGTTATCCTGATTGTATTTCCACAATACTCAAATTGTTTCTTTCTAGCTGCTTGCAATATTTTCTCTTTGACCTGGGAATTCTGAAATTTGGCCACAATATTCCTAGGAATTTCTCTTTTTGGATCTCTTTCAGGAGGTGATCAGTAGATTTTTTCAATATTTATTTTGCCCTCTGATTCTAGAATATCAGGGCAGTTTTCCTTGATAATTTCATGAAAGATGATGTCTAGGCTCTTTTTTTGATCATGGCTTTAAGGTAGTCCCATAATTTTTAATTTGTCTCTCCTGGATCTGTTTTCCAGGTCAGTTGTTTTTCTAATGAGATATTTCAGGTTATCTTCTATTTTTTCATTCTTTTGGTTTTGTTTTGTAATTTCTTGATTTTTCATCAAGTTCTTAGGTTCTGTCTGCTCCATTCTAATTTTGAAAGAACTATTTTCTTCAGTGAGCTTTTGAACCTCCTTTTCCATTTGGCTAATTCTGCTTTTTAAAGCATTCTTCTCCCCTCTGGCTTTTTGAACCTGTTTTTCCAATTGAGTTAGCCTATTTTTAAAGATGTTATTTTCTTCAGCATTTTTTTAGGTCTCCTTTAGCAAGTTGTTGACTCACTTTTGATGATTTTCTTGAATTGCTTTCATTTATCTTCCCAAGTTTTTCTCTGCCTCTCTTATTTGATTTTCAAAATCCTTTTTAAGCTCTTCTATGACCTGAGACCATTGCATATTTATTCTGGAGGCCTCTGATGGTAAGCATTGTTCTTCCTCATTCGAAAGGATGGAAGGAAATACCTGTTCACCAAGCAAGTAACCTTCTATGGTCTTATTTTATACATTTTTTGGGTATTTTCACAGCCAGTTAGTTGACATTTGAATCCTTTGCCAAGAGTAGGGTATATTCTGGGGATCTGTAAGTTCTCTTTTCTTCCAGGATGGCGCAATCAAGGGAGAAGAGTTCCACAAATGGATGCTGCTGTGCTACTGCTGCCACCATCAGTGCTGCTGCTGCTGCTGCTGCCTCCACTGCTGCCACCTTGGGGCAGGGTTAGGGGAGGACCCTCCTCCCTTCTCACCCAGTTGTAAAAGCTCTTTCACTGCCCTTTGACCTTGTCCTTGGCATTTGTGAGTTGAGGGATCTGAGAAACACTGCTGCTGCTGACGATTCTGCCCCTGAGGCCTGTTCCAGTCCTCTTCCTCCCAGTGCCCCGTGGCCAAGGCTGGACTGTGCTCTGCTCCACTCCCTGTGTGATAGACCCTTCCTGTGGGCCTTCCAGGTTACCCTGGGCTGGAAATCTCTTTCACTCTGTTGTTCTGTGGCTTCTGCTGCTCTAGATGTTGAATGTCATTTTTTACAAGTATTTTATGGTCTGTGAGGGAAGAGCTCAAATATATGCATCCTTATACTCCATTATCTTGGCTCCACCTTAATTCATATAAGTCTTTCCAGATTTCTCTGAAGTCTCCCTACTTATCATTTCTTATAGCACAATAATATTCTATTACATTTATGTACCACAACTTGTTCAGCCATTCCCCAGTTGATGGACATTCCCTCAATTTCCAATTCTTTGCTACCTCAAAAATGACCTGTTACATTTTTGTACGTGTAAGTCCTTCTCCCATTTGTATAATCTCTTTGGCATGCAGCTCTAGAAGTGGTATTGCTGGGTGAAAGGGTATGGGCATTTTTATAGCTCTTTGGGTCTAGTTCCAAATTGCTCTCCAAAATGATTGGATCAGTTCACAACTCCACCAAGAATGCATTAGTGTTCCAATTTTCCTACATCTTCTCAAGCATTTATGGTTTTCTTATTTTATCATGTTAGCCAATCTGACAGGTGTGATGTGGTAACTAAGAGATGTTTCAATGTACATTTCTCTAATCAATAGTGATTTAGAGCATTTTTTTATATCACTAGATATACCTTTAATTTCTTCCTCTGGAAACTGCCTTTTTGTATTCTTTGACCATTTATCAATTGGGGAATGATTTGTAATGAATTTAAGTTTAAATTTACAATCACATATCATAGGTTTAGTACCAATAATGAAGTTCTAATCATCTGAAATTTGGTCAGCAGGGAATCAATTGTTTTGTCCACAATAAATCATTTAGTTTATTTACTAAGGTATGCAGAAGTTATGATTTGCAATGGCAGAAGTAGTACTTAGAACATAACCTCACATGGATCTTTTGAAATTCAGTAGATTGCATCTTTGGACGTTTGAAGTATATCTCCTTCTAGAATGTAATAAGTGGAATTAGAATGTAAGTCAATTTAAAAAAAAAGTGAATCACTTTCCAACTCCAAGTCCTTGACATTTTTTCTTGTAATACTTTAAGCTGCAAAATTCTGCAGGAAAACATCATACAAGTCTTATGGCATTGTTGGGGTACAGGACTATCACTCAATTTATAATACTGTGCCTCACTGCTGACTTAGAAAGGTTCAGAATAGCAAAGTCCTATACAAAGGAGTATGAAGCCCATGATAAAACAGTAAAGTAAGGCAGATTTACTGAGGAAACATACAGTATGAAGGCCAGTAACGAAGTACGATCAAAACAGAGCAGATCAGGTATGACCTAAGTGGAACTGTGCACACCTTTCTGGCATCCCAGAGGGAATGGGGCACAGTACCACATTAAAGTATGATGGGCTTTTATAGGGTTCTTATCTGAGTCTAGAAGGATCAGGGGTTGGAGGAAGGGATTGTTGGAGTCAGGACCTGAGTAGTGATACTGATTCATACTAGTGAATGATAGAAGGAGGGAGGGAGTAGACACCCTTGAGAAATTAATGGCTAGTTGACATTCAAATTTGCAACCAGCAAGAAAAAAGAAAAGAAAAAAAAGCTTTGGGTCCTTAGTGCTGCTGTTACTCTGATAGTAACTCAAGGATTTGGGTTTTCATGGGGCTTCTTTGGTTAGCCACATGTGGACGCAGCTAAGTTCATTAAACTATGTCACATGAAGATTTATTTTTTTCTATTCTTGTCTGTTTTATGCAACTATGCTTCAGGGACATAATTTGACTTAGATTGTTTCTATGCCATACAATAAAATCGACTGATCAAATTCCGTTTTATTTAAGATTTGAAACTGAGGTCCAGGAAGTTTGAAATTTATCTACTATCAGAAGCTAGTGACACCTGTAAATATTATTGAATAGCAGAACTAGAATTTGAACACTCTTCTCTGGTTCCAAATTGAATGCTCATTCCTGTTGCTTATCCAATATGGACAGGATGAAGGCCTGGATGAGTTATGCTCTGCACTGGTAGAGAGAGGACCAATGGCAATGAGACAATAGATATTTCAAAGAGAGGATATATGCAAAGATATAATAAAGCATCATGTTATAGCTGCTCTATTAACTTTTACCTCATTAGAATGGGAAAGATGAATTTCCTCTGTTGATATCAGGTCATTCTTTCATCAAAATTTTTTTCTGTTCTCTTTTGTGCTACATAGCTACAAATAGACTGTACTTTTTCAGTCTAAAGATGACTGCCTCTGAATGGCATCAGTTTCATTTTCCATGTGAATTATTCCATGTTTTTATGAGTATAACTCAAGCATAATGTTATTTGGGCATATATATTAGCTAATCCACAAAAATCCATTTTTTCTTTAAATGGGCATTTTATAATGATTAAAGGGAGATTAGGAGTTTCTCTGTTACCTCAGTATTGGATTTTTCTTTCTCATATCAATGTGATATCTGAGAAGGAAGGTCTGGGATAATAAAAGCTTATTTTTTGCAGCTAGCTTCCAAAAATGCAGCCTTGTAAGGCTAACAAAATACAAGTAGAGAATGATATTCAGCTTGAATTGTCAGTGACACTATAGATTCCTATAGGAAGCTCTTTGTTGGAATTTATTGACAGGGCGTCACACATACTTTTTACCAAATCCAAACACATACATTGTTTACATTGGTACATATAAATGAGGGCATGATAAATTAGTTACTCATTGCCATTTATTCTTTGTCACATAGCTAGTGGTGGCTCCAAAGTCAAATGTGTTTCCATCTCTTCTTTGGAAAGGGACTGCCGTGGTGGAGAACCTGTAGCCTCAAGGTCAGATGTGGCCCTCTAGGTCCTCAAGTGTGGCCCTTTTGGTTTTTGGTAGACAATAGATCCATTATCTTGTGTTTTGGCATTTATGTGAAAAGACTCAACAAAAGCATCTTCCTTTCCTGTGGCCTCCACTTTTCTTACATGAATACAAATTTTATTTGAAAGAGAAAGTGAAAGCAGATAACACAATAAGAAGTGATTCAGAAAGATAAATGCAGTACAAATTCAGCAGTACTTCTGTTTTAGTGAATCTAATCTCTGCTCTTCTTGGGGCAAAATGTCCATATGGCAAAACATTGAAATATTTATAAGATGTAAAAAAACATAATATTAACAAATATGGTTTAAAATCATGATATTTTTATAACAGATTTCCTAATGGCATAAATTAAATTCATTCTGGGAAAATCATTTAGATTATTTGATAAGTTTTATTAGCCATTTCATGCCATTAGAGTTTCCACAGATGAATCTATTATTTCTTCAATGTGGGAACTCTATTAATAGATACAGAGAGGAACGCATCTACTATGCTTTTTACAATTATTCATGTATTCCTATACACTGTGTCCATACCATCCTATAAATATTCTATAGGGAATTTATTCAATGCTCAAGAAACACAGGAATATACCACGGCTAGAGCTACAAAGTCCATCAGAGGCTGTCTAGTATAATTGCTTTATTTAACAAATAAGGATACCGAGGCCCAAGTTAATTAAATGACTTGTCCAAAGCCACATGGGTAGGATGTAACAGTGGCACTGTATTACATTGTAGCATTGAAAATTAAGAGACAAAAGCAAAAACATCTCTTGCCCTCAAGTACCTTACACTAGAGGTGAAGGAAAAAAACATGTGCATGTATTAGTGTATTCAAAATAGGTACAAAGAGATTTTTAAAGTAAGGTATTAGCAACTGTGTGCATTAGAAAAGTCTTCATGTGAAACTTTTCCTCCGCCCCTCCCTCCCTTCCTCCCTTCCTTTCTCCATTCCTCCCATCCTCTCTCCCTCCTAGTCTCCTTCTTCCTCTCCTCCTCTTCCTCCCCTCCCTCCCTTCCTTTCCCTTCCTTTCTTTTCCTTTCCCTTCCCTTCCCTTCCTTTCCCCTCCTTTGCTTTCCTTTCCTTTCCTTTCCTTTCCTTTCCTTTCCTTTCCTTTCCTTTCCTTTCCTTTCCTTTCCTTTCCTTTCCTTTCCTTTCCTTTCCTTTCCTTTCCTTTCCTTTCCTTTCCTTTCCTTTCCTTTCCTTTCCTTTCCTTTCTTTCCTGTCCTTCCTTCCTTCCTGTCCTTCCTTCCTTCCTGTCCTTCCTTCCTTCCTTCCTTCCTTCCTTCCTTCCTTCCTTCCTTCCTTCCTTCCTTCCTTCCTTCCTTCCTTCCTTCCTCCTCAGTTTCAAGGCTTTAAGCTGAGCCTTGAAGTAGATTATGTGTTCTGAAAGATGGAGATGGGGAGGCAGTACGTTCCAGGAACTGAAGACAGCCAGTACAAAGACACAGAGGCAGGAGAAGAAAGAGCAGGTATGAGGTACAGCAAGGAAACCAGTTTGACTGCTCTGCTACACGTGAAGGACAGTGATATGCAATAAGAAAGTTAAAAAACATTAGTTTGGGGCCAGGTGATAAAGGATTTTAAATGCCATAGAGAGGAATTTATACTTGATTATTTGGATATTACAGAGCCACTGGATTTTATTGGATATGGGAGTAACCTGGTCAGATTTGTGCTGAATGAAAAATCAGTTTGACAGGTATGAAGGATGGATGAAATTCAAGTTTTCTGACTCCAGAGCTATAGGATCATAGATTTTTGAACAAGAAAGGATCTGAAGGGTTAAGTCAAAATTCCTCATCTTACAAGTAAGGAAACTAAGTGTAGGAGAGGTAAAAAAGTCCTACATAGCCAGTGTTTTGGTTTTTTTTTTTATTTTTCTATTCTACTGGTACTCCTCAATCTTTTAATATTACCCCTAATTCTATGAACAGCTCAATTCCTTTTCCAGTTGAACATGTTCTTTATGTTCCTTCTCACATGAGTTCTTTTTGGTCACATGTCACAGTCCACCTATGTCCACTATAGTTTGAATCACATTTTGATTTTTCTGTGATCAGTGTTCCATGATCCATAGTACTTCTAAGGATCATTTATTAAGGGGCACACTGAAACATAATACAAAGCCCAACTTAAAACTATCAGTGAAGTTATATCAGAGGTTATTATCCTAGGTGTTCATTAAGGGTATATAATTTTAGGTAGGGAAAAAATTGCATCTTTATTTTCACTAACATGCTACTGAAATTTAGGTTTTCCTTCAGCTATTTAAAAAGCAAGACATCAGGTTCATCATCCTCCCAAAGAGTCTATGTACAAAAGTCTAAGAACCCATGGATTAGCTAAAACCAGGGCTGTGAATATATTTGCAACAAAACAACAAAACGATGCCTTCCTTCCAACTTCTCTATCCCTTCACCACTCCTTACTTACTCAATTTTAACCATGATTTTTCATATGAAATTATTATAAGATAAATCTTTATCAAATGCTGCAAATGTTTAAATCAATGGTATTGCTTTTCTGGGCAAGAGAATTTTGGAGCCAGGCAGGGGCAGTTGGAGAAGTTGTTTCCCTTTTCACTCATTTCTTTCCTTTCACTTTTCTTTTCTGATCTCAGTCTCATCATTTGTAAAACTAGGTGTTTGGAATAATCAGGACAAGCTTTATCTTCTGCATACTTCCTTTTAGGAAGGGTCTTGAGAAGCTACAGAATGTTCAGAGGAGACTGGTCAAGAGAATGAAGACGTGACAGATCCTATTGTATGAAGGCTATTTGAAGGAAATGGATGTTCCCATTTAGAAGAAAAGATTTAGAGGAACGTGTGATCACAGTCCTCGAGTATTTGTAGAGCTGTCATACAACAGAAGGATGAACTTGACCTCAGGAAGTAGAACCAGGAGCAAGGAATAGAAATGGAAAGAAATAGATTCAGTTTGAATGCAAGGATAAGCTCCTAATTATTAGAGATAGGTAGTCACATAGGTAGCCATAGGTAGTCATCAAGGTTTCCAGATTTGTTTTAACTAGATGGTCTCTGAAGTCTTCTCAAATTTTGTAATTTTGTCTTTTATTCTTTCCACAGATGGTGCAATGCATAGAATGCTTGCAGATAGTAAGTTAAATGACACAATTTGGAGTGCTGGACCAGTAGTTAGGAATCCTCAGACATTATTTACTACTTGTGTCATCCTGGGCAAGTCTTTTAATCACAGTTTGCTCTTTGTACACATCAATTTTCTATCTATAAAATAAGAGTTTTAATAGCACATAACTCCCAGCTTGTTGTTTGGATAAAATGAGATGAGATTTGTAAAACATTTTATACACTTAAAATATAAAGTGGTATGAATTATTATTATTATTATTATTATTATTATTATTATTATTATTATTATTATTCTTTCCCCCCTCCCTTTCCTTCCTTTCTTTTCTTCCTCCCCTCCTTCTGGACTGTCTCCCATCATTCCTTCCCACTTTCCTTACTTTCCTTACTTTCGTGATGCAGTATGTAAGACACTGAGCTAAGTGAAGGAAGATTAAAAGGGCAGAAGGCATAAATACCACCATTCAAATACATTAAAATATAAGAACAGAAAGGATGTGAAAAATAAGTCACCAGAATACAACATGATGTGTAATTTTTATAGTTACTAGTTCCCTTTACTAGAACTGTTCAGGAATGATTTGGTAACCTTTTAGTTTCATTGATGCTAAAGTATCAAACATGAGAGGAAAAAACAGAGAAGGAAAAACTAGACAAAGTGGTTTAGGTATGTTTTTTTAATTTGAAAACAGAATCTACTGTTTATAGTTGATTTTAGAACACATTTTGGACACTATAAAAGTACCATGATAAAGTAAATAGAGATTTACCCTTGAAATCAGAAAGACCTGAGTTCTGCCTGCTTTTGACACATTTTGATTTCAGAATGATAGACAAGTCTTGTAACCTCTCAGTTCCTAAGACAGTTCTCTAAAAACATAAGATATAGACAAGTTGTAGATGTTCATCAGTGGCGGGAATTTGTACACTAGAAGTTGCATATATCAATGAAATGACAGGTCTGGTCAAAAACAAAACAAATGCAAAACCCCAATATTGACTCCACTTTTTCCCACCTTACTTGCTTGGATTGCAATAAATATCTGCATTTTTAAATTGTATGCTGAAATCCTTCACTAATTCCACATTTTCCAGAAAAACTGTTTTTCTTGTTATTTTTGGTTTTTGTTGTTGTTTGGGGAATTTTTAAAATTTACACTGTTATATTCATTGTGTATATTGTTTTTCTGATGCTATTTACTTCAATTTGGATCAGTTCACATCAGTCTTCTTATGCTTCTTTGAATTCACTTTATTTATTATCTCTTACAGCATAATAATATTCCATTACTTTAATGTGATTACATTTATTTGGCCATATTCCCCCATCATTGGGAACCTACATGGTTTCCCTTTCTTTGCTGACAAAAAATAGTTTTGTTAAATATAATTTGGTATATATGGGACCTTTTTTTGGCACTGTCCTACTTGCATTAAAATTATGGTTAGGGAACTCTAGGTCAAAAGATGTGGGCATTTTAATCACCTTTCAAATAATTCCAACTTACTTTTTATACTGGATAATATCCATTCACACCTCTACCAAAATGCATTAATGTACTCATTTTCCACAGTCTCCACATTGTCTGTTCTTATCTTTGTCACTTTGCCAGTCAGTTGAGTGTAAAAATGAAGCTACAGAGATATTTTAAATTTCTTTTTTCTTATTATTACTGATTTGTAGAATTGGTTCTTATGTCATATTAATATTTTGCAAGCATTTTGAAAAATATTTCCTCATGTCTTTTGATGATTTATCTATTAGGAATTGGCTTTTAGGACTTATATGTCTGTTAGATGTTTATATTTCTTGGATAACAGACCCTTATCAAATATTTTCAAGGAAGGTTTTTTTTTTCTTTCTGCCTGTTCTTCTTTCTAGTTACAATAATTTTGATGGTGTGAAAGCTTTTTCAATTCTGTATAATCAGAATGATATATTTTATAATATTTTTAATTCTTGAATTCATTAAATAATTCATCCTTTACTCAAGGCTGTCAAAAATATGGTGATCTGATTGTCTTCTAATTTTAAAAAATGGACTCTAAAATTCAGTTCACATAAGAATTTTAAATTTATTATAGTATGTTGTAAAAGATGTTGGTTTAAGATCTAATTTCTGCCCAACTGCTTTCCAGTTTTTCTAGCAGTTCTTGTCAAAGAGTGATTTTTCTTATGTAATTCGTATTTTAATACTTCTAGAATCCAATGCTATTGAGTTCAGCTACTTCTGATTTTTCCATCTGTTTCACTAATTTACTTTTCAATTTGCTATCAATACCAAGTATTTCTGATGGAAATGTTGTTCCCTTGTCATTAGTACTTTTAAAAATCATTTCCCTTGCTGGTATATTCTAGCTCCTTGAGGGTAGGGATGGTTTTTGCCTTTTTTGTAATCCCAGCATCCAGCTTAATGCCCAGGAAATAGTAAGCACTTAATGAATGCTTGTTGAGTGATTAATCAATTGATCTAAATGAATTTGATATGGTTTGTCTAACTCTGTAAACTATCCTTTTGGTAATTTGAAAATAATTCTTTAAGGTCAAAATCTTTTTCTCATCTTCATCAAACTCCAAATCATAAATTAAATGACTGAATTAAAAAAAATAAGGTAAACTGAGATGAACTTGAAACATGGATAGAATTCCCAAAATGGGACTATTCATTTGAGGTTAATTGGAACCAGATGCTCAGATCCTGAGCAAGTCTCCATATTTAGCAGTTGTAAATGCTACTTGGCTGAGAGTTGATAAGGGAACTCACTCATTAAAAGGATCCTCTACTCTGGATTCATACATACTATGAATATAAGGGGAGACCTACCCTCTAATGTGTGTGAGTCTGTGCGTGTATGTGGGGGGAATGTATGGAGGAAATAAGCATTTGTTAAGCTCCTATTATGTGCTAGGCACTGTGGTAAACACTTTGCAAACACCATCTAAGTTAACCCTTACAATAACTGGGTGGATCAATACTCTACTGTTTGTGCTATTTTGGCCTAACAATTAACACCAAGAAAACAAAGGTGCTCCATTAGCCACCACCATACCATCCGTACATGGAACCTTCAGTTACAGCAAATGGAGAAGTTTTGAATACTGTAGTTAAATTCACTTACTTTGGTAATGTGCTTTCCAGGGATGTACACATTGACAATGAGGTTGACTCATGCATTGCCAGAGCTAGTTCAATGTTTGGGAGGCTCTGAAGGAAAGTATAAGAGAGAAGATGTATTAGACTGACTACTAAACAGAAGGTCTACAAAGCCGTGTACTGACCTCATTGTATGTCTGTGAAATCTGGACGATATGCCAGTGCTATTCCAGGAAACAGAATTGCTTTCATTTGAAGCTTTAGGAAGAGTCTGAAGATCACTTGTCAGAGTAACATACCAGACACTGAGATCCTTTCTCGAACTAACCTGCCAAACATTCAAACTCTGTTTCAGACAGCACAACTCAGATAGGCTGGCCACATTTTAAAGCAAAACATGTGTTTGCCAAAAAGACTTTTATAGAAAACACACATGGGGCAAGTATTCACATGGTTGTCAGAAGAAGTAACACGAGGACCCTCTCAAGATCTCTCTCAAGAACTTTGGAATTGATTGTGTGACTTGGGAGGCACTAGCACAGGACTGCTCAGCATGGTGTGCCTACATCAGAGAAGGTGCTATAAGCAAAGCAGAGCTGAAGTAGCTCAAAGGAAATGTAGGATGTGCAAATTCAGAGAATCCACCCCAAATGTTCACACTGACAATTTGTGCCTAACCTATGGTAGAGGATTCCAAGCTTGTATTGGTTTGATTGGCCACAGTTAGACACATTGAAACTTGACTCTAGCATAGTGATATCATTTTGGTCCTCTTTGAGAAAGGACAATGATCAACCAACCAACAATTACCATGGGACATAGGTGATATAATTATTCCCATTTTACAGTTGAGGCAACTGAAGCCGACAAAAGCTAAGAGACTTTTACAGGGTCATGCTACCAGGAACTATCTGAAATGGGATTCAAGCTCAAGTCTTCTTGACTCCAATCTCAAGGTTAATTCTACTCCATCACCTAGCTGCCTGGTAACTTAGGATCCTTTTCTCACATTCTTTGACTCGTTACATATCTATCCCTGAGCCTGGTGGCAAAATTACATAACAGTTAGTTTGAGCTCTTTTGTGTATAGTGATAAAGGGTCAGTGAGTCAAATGAGGGGATTATTTCATTATATTTAAAATGCTCAGGGTTGAGCTAACACATAATCACCTAGAAGTAAGACCAAGAGCTACTCTTCATATATATGTATATAAATATGAATATAAATATATATGTATATATATGCTTCTGAACAAGTAGACTTGTCCACAAGTGGAATGTACACATGTATTTTCATGCAGCAGGAGTTCAGCCTTACTTTAAGAAGAGGTTATTTGATCTATCTATTGAGAATGCTATAGAGCAAACTTTCTTAGTTTGGGGCCCATGAACCTGTTCATTTGTTTGCATTTCATTTTTTTTTGATAACTCATTACAATTTCAACTTATTATAATTAATTATTTTTTGTTTTTTTATATATTTAATTTTACGCATTTTAAAACATTACTTTGAAAAGAGCCTCACAAGATTGTCAAGGAAGTGTATAACACACACAGAAAGCTTAAGAACCCCTGCTGTAGAAGATATTTCTGTTCAAAAGGAGATAGATTGGATATTCTTTGAAGTCCCTTTCAATTTTGAAATTCCATGATTCTCTAACCCTTTCTCGTCTTCCTATTTGTTCTCACCTCTCTTCTGTATAGTTAGGGTGGTTGGATAAATAACCTATGAGTAAGTTAGGCATCACAGTACTTGATGTTGGGTATAGTTTCCTTAAGGGAAATGAGAAGCAAATAGACATATTTTTCCCAAACTTTATTTATAAATGGACCTTATTTCAGGTTCCATTTTGGTTGGAAGAAGGCCTAGTAAATAAAAAACACTAAATTAGTAAAACTATTTCCAAATTAAAAATCCTATCCTGTAATTTCAGGAGAAATTCTCAATTCTTTCATTATTCTATATTTATATCTTCACACTTGACACAACTCTGCAGATTCTGCCCACCCCCACCAGTACTTAAACCACTTCATTTTCAGATTCATCTTAGGTTAGAGTTGTTTAAACAGAGGCTAGGCCCACACCCCTATGTTATATTCCATCCCAACCATTGCATCTAGCAGGTCACTAGGGCCTAGCCAATTTTTCCTCTGTTCTTGAAGACCATAACATTAGGAAGATGATGATATGACTTGCAATTGAATTGGATTTGAGTGAGGGAGTGCTGTGCAAGTCACCAGCCTCACTTTTACCTCCAGAGTAATCTTGGTCCAGTGGCCAGATATAGATCAGGACTACCAGAAATGGCCCAGAATGCAGTTCTCACTTTGAGTGACACAATGCCCATTCAGTGAATAGGCCTCTTTAAGAAGACCCAGTTCACTCTGGGTTGGAAAATAATAGGTCCCTGCCCAACCTTTAGCATCTTACAAACTGCCCTGTTCTCTGCTTCTCTCTGCCAGGACAAATGCGACTCTGACCTTCCTATACTGGCTAGGGTTTATATATTCAATTTGGGAAATCAGCCTGTGGTGGCTTGGCCTGAAGGAGAAGTTAAGTTAGTTAGGCTTCTGTAGCTAACTGACCCCAGACACAGACCATTTTTTCATTACAAGTGGCCATCCATTAAGACACTGCACAACTTGTAGCCAGGCTGTTTGCAGCACATCAAAGTGGGTAGGGGGTGGCCCAGAAGAGGTAGAGGCAATCCTTTGTATGTTGAGGAAATCTTTGGGCATGCAGCAAACAGCCTGAGGGCTGTAAGCTGTAGGCTACAAATTGTACAGGCCTACATTAGGGCCTAGCTAGCACAGGCATCCTGCTAACTACCTAACATTATACTTGAACCACCCCCACTTCTTGAGGGTACAATACTCAAATTAATACTTCCAGTGCTACTAGAAAAGACTTGATCATCTATTACCTTATGTCTCCATTCGTAATCTCTCTGACCAAATAGACAGATACACTTCTTTGGTCATTACTAGTCCATATATATTATATCCACATCATAGAATATAAATTCCTTGAAAGCAGAACTGTGTCATATTTAAAAAAAAATCATTCCCTAGTACTAAGCAACAATAAGTGCTTAACAAATGCTTATTAATGGATTGATTGGTATCACATACCCTTAATTTCAGTACTGTGAGTGTTATTTCTACTGGTGGAGTTGAAAGTTCTCCATGCCTTCTCATCTATGTTATTCTTGTATATTTTCTTCCCTCCATAAATCCAATATAATGGCCACACTAAACACTTTGATTCTTTCATTATCTTGAGGGTAATTATATTTTATTCTTGCTACATGGCTGACCCAAGTCCCTTTCAGACCATAAAGATCTTAAATTAAGTAAAAAGAACAAGAAAAAAAAAAACTGAAGTGACAACTGTCTAGACTGAAATGTTAGCACTGACTTATTTAGTTGGTAACAAATACTTATGATGTGACTAATAATAGTTATCAGGAAAGGAAGGGCATGGTAGGAAATACAGACTCCAGTCAGTAGGAAAAGACCCTTCCATATATTCCTGATGGACTCTAATCATAGTACCAGAACACAAAGGGACTCCTCAGTCAGACAAAGGATTAAAAGAATGTGTAATTATTTCTCATGAAAGTACAGGAAAGTTGATATTAAAGGCCTTTAGACGGATAAAACTCAGCATGTTTCACTTTTATCTATGAAAGTGATTCAAATACAGGTCTCAAGTCAGAAAAAGAAGTGAGATGTAAGGTCTGGACTTTCATGAGAAGAGGCATTAGAATCTAGTTATATATCTATTCCTTTTTTTTTCCACCTACTCCTCAAATATGATCAAGATCAGATCTGTTACCTGTTCCTCATCTACAAAAGACCAGGAAATGTTACTTTAACACAACCCATGGTCTTTAGTTACTGTGGATAAAGCATGAGAAGATCAAAGGCAGAACTGTAAGAAGCTATATTTTAATTCACAGATAAGGAAAGATATTTCATTCAAAATATACAATGACTGGGCCACTAAAAATGTATATATGTATGTATACATATATATGTACATGCATACATATGTATATATACAAATATACATGTGTATATATAGAAATATGTATGTTAATTGTAATGTACACACATGTAATACATACATTTCATACGTACGTACATATATACATGAACACACATATGTAATTCCAGGTGAGGGTAAAGAGGGGGTTAAAAGCAAGGGGAAAGTAGGCCCTTTTTATGTTCATAGCTAAGGGGTGGAAAAATGTGGAATAAAAGTGGAAAAGAAGTAGAATAAAACTCCACTTCTATTAAAAAAATAGAAACAAATTGAGAAATGGGAAAAAAGTGTAAAGTGTCAGAGATAGTGGTTGCCCTGGCGACAGTTGGTCCAGCTCCCAAACTGTGGTAATTCAAGTAAGAATAACTGAAAACAAAGACACAATATACTAGGCCCCCTATTCTAACTCAGCCATAACAAATTTGGGATGTAGAACTAAAGATCTCTTTTGGATAGCATGGAAGCCTCAACACAATTATACCTTGCTAAATTATGAGGAGATGAGAGAGTGCTTTGCTTAAATGCTTCTATGAGGAACAGGTCTTCTAAAGGAATCCCTTGCTGTTTGCAGACACAATGAGTACTTTAAAAAGAAATAACTTGAATTTCCATAAATACTTGTGTAACACTTGTCTCCCCTCTGTCCACACCTATCCCCAGTTATCATTCATGGGTCAGGGTAGGGGGTAGGGGAGCTTGATCCTAGTGCAATTTTAGAAGAGAATGCAAGCCAGAAGCCAGATTTAAGACTCTACGTGTGACTGTCCATAGTCATTTTTTGCAAGTAATTACCCATCTGTTTGAGAGGGAAGTGGTGTTTACAACATGATTTGAAAGAAATGCACCTGTCTAGGAGCAGAGTGAGCATAACCTACTTCATAGAGTGCTTCCAGCTCCCTGTAATGTCCTGTCCTTTCCTGAATCTATAATGTCCTAAAATCTTGGCTGGGTAACTCTGGGATTTCTCAGTCTGTCCTTTCACCTGTTAAATGTGATTCCTCTGAATAAGTATAGAAAGTGGTAATGTACTCTTCAAATAAATGAGGTGAGGTAGTATGGTAGGAAGTGTTGTAGTAAGAAAAATGTGCTATGATGCATTAGTTTTCTTCTCCTAACCCA
This sequence comes from Notamacropus eugenii, assembly GCF_028372415.1. Taxonomy (NCBI): domain Eukaryota; kingdom Metazoa; phylum Chordata; class Mammalia; order Diprotodontia; family Macropodidae; genus Notamacropus; species Notamacropus eugenii. Next base: position 511,667,840 of record NC_092872.1, on the reverse strand, counting down.
CCACCACAGTGACACAAGGAACAGAGCTGGAACTGGAAGACTGGTAATTAAGGTACAAATCCCAGCTCTTTTATTTGTGTCATCTTGGTGGGAAGTTAAGGGGAGAGGAGAGGGGAGAGAGAGAGAGAGACACACACACACACACACACACACACAGAGAGAGAGAGAGAGACAGACAGACAGACAGACAGAGAGACAGAGAGAGACAGAGAGAAACAAAGAAACAAAGAAGGAAAGAAAGGAAGGAAGGAAGAAAAGAAAAAAAGGAAGAAAGAAAGTAGAAAGGGGGAGAGAGACACAGAGACAGAAAGAGACAGAGAGAGACAGACAGAAAGACGGAGATTGATTTCTTAAGTGCCTACTATGTGCCTGGCACTATACTAAACACTTTACAAATATTATTTCACCTGACTTATGTCGGGTATGTCATATGCCCTATCATTTTCAGTTTTCTGAAAGCGTCAGTGTTCTCTTTTCTAAAATGAGGTTATCTCAAAGATCTTTTTCACCTCTAAATCCTAATTCCATTTCTGCCACTAATTTGAACAAGTATCTTTTCTTCTTTAGATTATTTTCTTATTCTCTAAATTAAGAGGCATTGATTAGAGGGATTCTTAGCCTTTTTGCATGTCATGGACCACTTCTGCAGACTGATGAAATCATTCAAATTTTTGAATGCAGAAAATAATGTAGAAAGAATTACAAAATAAACCAAACATTAGTGAAAAAAATCGGGGTGACAATTTAAAAACTTGGAACTCATTCAAGTTCACAGACCTATGTCATGGAAGCCAAGTTAAGAATTCCTACACTAGATGTCTTTTCTCCTAGCCTGAAATCTTATGAACTTAGCTCAGGGGTGAGTGGGCAATGAATTATATCATTTTATTTTCTGCCTGTACACGTTTTAGAGTGACTTCATCTTACATGGTTGGTGAGCAATTTTATATACACACAATGAGATGGACAAATGACCCCCACCCCAATGGTCAATAACAAGGGAAACTTAATGAACAGGTGTGATGGCTTGGTAACAACTTGCTTTTGATCTCTTCCCACACAACCCTAATGGGATCCATACACATACATAAACAGACTGTAATGCTCATTAGGCAGCATGTATAATTAGCTGGATATAAAAAGAACCCTTACCTTACTCTTCCAAGATAGCCTATCAAGGCTTTCTTTTTTTTCTTTCTCCCCCTATCTACCCCTGGCCCAAATCATCCCACCCAGCATTCTATCATTTCAGAACATTCATTTTCCCAAGCTTTGCTTAGCCCACTCCACCTCAGTGCTCTGTCATCACAGCTCTACTCCTCTTCCCAGTCCTGCCTCTTACTGAGTGCACCAGAAGTTTTGCCATTTTTGACAAGTTTGATAATACATGTGACCCATAGCGAGGAGATCAACAAAATCCTTGCATTCTGAAGAACTTGACTTCATTTTGAATTTCATAAAATGCTAAGAAAATACTGAGAATCAGCGACACAATAAGATAGAAAGGAAACCTTAGAGAGATTATAAATTGTCGAAATCATTTGGTCCCTCTTCCTTTGGATGTATTCCTTAAAGTTAGGTTAGGTCTTATGGGGAAGGTGGAAATGTACATTCTTGTTCCAGGGGGAGGAGAATTACATACACATACATATATGTGTGTATGTGTACAGCATAGGTATGTACATGTAGGTGTGTACTGTGTATACACACATATACATGGAGGTAGCTAAGTGACGCAGTGCTGAGCCTGCAGTAAGGAAGACCTGAGTTTGGTTCTGACCTCAGATACTTATTAGTTATGTGACCCTGGGCAAGTCACTTAACCTCTGTTTGCCTTAATCCATGGGAGAAAGAAATGACAGACTATTACAGTCTCTTTGCCAAGAAAGCCCCGTGGACATTATAGTCCATGGGTTCACAAAGAGTTGGAGACAACTGAAAGATTGAATAACAATGGCAACATATGTATGTATCCATATATGTTAATATATGTAGAGAGAAATATCTATATATACACATGATGCACAATTATACACATTGTATCCATATCTGTATCTATATGTATATATATATTCATACACAACAACTATGTGCCCATTTCTGTGTGCTACAAATGTCAAAGGAAAATGATTTGATCTCTTTCCCCTAATGATATATTATCTTAGAGACTGAAGAGACCTCAAAAATCATATCATATAACCCTCTCATTTTACAGATGACGAAAGTAAGGCTCAAAGAGATGATTTCATAATATGGTTAAAGTGACAATGGCTTGTATACTTATATCACTTTATCTGTAGATCTCTATTCTCCTCTAGATAATGTTTATACACACAGAGCATCTGTGTTATAAATCAGAATCAAAGAACCAATATGGTATCTTTATCAACTGACTTGGTGAGATATTCTCTAGTAAAGTAAAGTAAAAAGAAATGGAATGTGCATGTGTTTATATGGGGGCAAGAGAGGGAGGTTTTGAGGAGAGAATGTAATCTAGATATAACTTTTAACCAGAGAACAACTTCCCTGTCTGTTAGCAGAGACTTTCTCTGGTTCAGAGTAGTAACCCCCAACCCCTCTTTCAACTGACAGATGGCACTGAACTAAAAAGCCAAATTGCTTGATTAGTGGGAGAGAAACCTCAGTGACCAGCAGAGAGCTCCCCTCCTGGTTTTGTCATTGCTTATGAAAGTTTGCATAGAACTAAGCTTGAGATCACATGAAGGAGATATAAGGTGAAACAATAATATATTTTTGAAGCACTAAAATAAAAAAAATGTATTTTTGTATCCCTAGAATCTAGCACAGTTATTCACAACTTGCAGGTGCTAAATAATTGTTTGTTCTATTGCATGTTATCTGGAGAAACCAGGACAGTTATGTTAGTGTGGTATAGAAGAAATACTTGTGCACATGGTGGCAGGAGACCTGGATTTGAATGTCAACTTTGATATGGACTCCTTTCCTCAACATTTCTGATTCTCACTTTTTCCATCTGTCTAATGGGAATGCTACTAATCCCAATGCCTGCCTCATAGTATTTTATTTTAAGATAGATGTTTTGTTCATGTTAAAGCACGATAGAAATGTGAATTTTCATTGTATTCCTCCCCAAAGTTAATAATTTTCCAGTTTATGGGGGTCCTTTTCTTTCTAGGATATAAATCACTGTTTAAATCTTTAAAAATGGTTACGACATTTTGTTCCAATGATACTGATAGTAATAATAACATTCCTACTCTAAAGTTATTCTCCAATACTTCCTCATGGAATGGAAATGACTGAGTTATTGAAAACTATGCCAGTGATTTGTAAACTCTGGCCAGCCCAGCTTAGCTGGAAACTTCCAGCATTGTCTTACTGATGGATGGTCATTGGAAGACCAGGTTGGATGAGTTTAATGAAACTCATCACCAGAAGGTTTCCCACACCAGGTGTTGAAAATTATTGGCCCCTAAAACTTTTGGAGTCATTTCACACCAAGTTCTAGATGAGTTGCTATCTGCAGGGTAGAAGTAATGGCCAAGGAAATAAAAGAGATCTTGAAAAATTAAATAATCTGAACAGCTCATATTTAGAGTGATTTTTTTACAGTGACCTTCTTAGTAGGTTTACAAATATTATGGCTCTTATTTTAATGATGAGGAAACAAGAGTAGCACAGTATTATAGCATTATAACAGGGAGGGACATGAGAGGTTATCTGGTTCAATCCCCTCATAATTTTAATTATGAGATATTAAACAACTTGCCCAGAATTACACAGGTAGTGTCAGAAATAGGATTTGAACACAGATCTCTCTCACTGAGCCCTACACTCTATTTGCTATAGCAACAGAGTTTAAATAGCTTATCCATAGAAACAAATATAAATATTTTGAGAGGAGCTTGAATCCAGATCTTGTAATTCTAAAGTCATTGGCCTCTTCACAATATTATATTTTCTTTCAAAAAGAAAATCAACATTTTAATCAAGCTTTTAACTTAGCATTGTAAGGATTGCCCTACCCAATGAACTCATTTTTCAACTAATTCATGATTTCTCATCCTGTGAGAATCCTTCCCCATGCCCTTCCATAAAACTTTCACAGAAAAAGTGCCTCGAGGTTTTCCTCTAGGTCATCAGTTCTCAAAATTTTCATCGTAACAGAACTTTTCATTTAAAACAAAACTCTGGCAAAGCCCTTGAAGTATATTCTTCTGAAATATTATTATTGTTATTATGTTTTGTTTCATGGTTCCTTCAAGCACTGTTTAAGAGACATTTTCCTAGGGTTTTATTTGTTTTAATGACTTAGTAGATATAGAGTTGGCCTCAGAGCCTAGAAGATCTAGGTTCAAGGCTCATCTCTGGCGCACATTGTCTGTGACCGTGGGCAGGTTACACACGTTCCAGTGTTCTAGGCAGTGCTAGAAGATTATATGTTTAAAAGAAGCTACTGATCTGAATTTGTAAAAAGTGATTCTTCCCTGGGGTCTCTCTGACACTGAAATCCTCATCATATATTTTATTTTTTTAATACTGTCAACAAACACAACAACAAATACAGTGGGATCTTACATTCTCTATAACTCTCAGTTATTTAAATAAGATCATATTTTGCTAAAGAAAGTCATATAGAAAAGTCCATTCATATTTTATGCAACAAAGATAGTTTCACCAGGAAGATGCAAGGCACACAAATAGATGATTCCAATACAGGTGTTATAGAGACAAAAACAGGTTTGTGGGTCACTAGTTTCTGATATTACCTTCTTTTATATCAGGGCCATCTCCGTATTCTTTTTAATCTTCATCTTCTTTACGTATCTTGAAAATAGATCTCGGAGTTCATTTTTTTTTTATCTTCAACAGATTTCTTTTCTATATATCTGGTTAAGTCCCATCACTTAATGACTTTATTTTCTTGTGTGGCCTTTGATTTCTTCATGGATTATATCAAATAGAAATATTTTAAAATCCAGAAACAAAGATTCAACTGCCTCAATGAAGGAAATGGATTATTATAGCAATTCTGGCAGATCTCTCCTTTGTCGTATCTATTTGTTCTTCTCATGTGAGTGTTGTCAATAACCATAGAATGTCAACTCTAAATTATATCATCTTGCAATGAAATAATTTGATTTTCATGCTAAACTTTGTGTAATGTTTTTCTCCTACATCTTTTCCATATTTTGTGTCTTGATACTACAAATATTTTCCTATCAATTTCCCTCCTCCTTAATATTTTTAAAGCAAACTTGTATTCTAAACTATTGTTACTCTTGCCTGCCATATCTCCCCACTTGGCCAAGAGATTAAATGTTTTCTGTCTAAGCCAGTATCCGGGTTTTTTTCAGTCTCTGATGACTCTTGTTTATATCAACTAAACTTCTCTAAGGAGTCATAATAATGATTTGATCTCTTGATGTTTAGAGATTTCTTTCAGTGTAATTATCTTTGTTCCTCCGTATCTGTGCTTTGTCTCATCTATGCGGGCAGTCTAACAGTATAACCTGAAGTGTGGACAGTTTCTTTAAATATGTTGGGTTGGAACTGCTGTAATTACATTGTCTCTTTTCATCTTCATCCTTTCTTCTAATTAAATATTCATCTTGACATTTGGTCTGATCAGTTGATGACCTCACTACACATACACAAAAGGGTCTGAAATGACTCCATATTCATAAACAGAAACAAAAGGACAAATGTCAGTTACTTGAGTATATTCATGCAGAATAAGAGCTAAATGTTGCAAAGTAAGTATAAGAAAAGATGACTAAGTACAGACTATCACAATCAGTTCTATGTTCAGAGTGTGGGGAGGAAAGGATTTTAAGGACAAAGCTACTGTGTTAAGAATATAAAAATAGAACATTGGGTGGACAAGTGCAAATCTCACTGGCTCTTCTGTATTGGGTGAATGGAGAGTTGATTCTAGGGTAAGCAAGAATGTGGTTATTCCCGTGAAGAAATAGCAGTATTTTTAGATATAGCATGATATAACAAGAACATAGATTTGCTTTGTAATTGGAACTTGAAAGTTTCCACATTGGTTTTTAAGAAGGCTTTATATTCTTAAAGTTATTATTCTTTGTTATGAAACTTGACTTTGAACTCCGCCTCTGACTTTCACTAGCTGTGAGTCTGCACGTTGAGCAAGAATCATAGGATCACAGCATCACAGAATCAGCAATAACTGGGATGAATGAATGAATGAAGAATTTATTAATCACTTACTGTTTTCAAAGCACTGTTCTAAGCACTGGGCATACAAATAAAAAAGTAAAATATTTCTTGCCCTTATGGAACTCATATTCTAATGAGGGAAACAGCACATATAGAAAATCAGAAGGCAAGATCCCATGATTCTTAGGGCACAGCAGAAAAGTAGTTATTAGCATTGTATCTTTAATGTTGTTTCCACTGGAATCTTTCACATAATTTCCTCATCTAGTAAATTAAGATGACAAACCCTGTAGTACTTTTATTTCCTGGATTGTGTGAAGGATCATTGGAATGATGTGTGTGAAATGTTTTGTAATCCATGAAGTATTATATCAGTCTCAGTGATTACTGCTCTAGTTACTCGTTAATTCTCATTTTTTCTCTCTTTTCAGAATATTATTTCTACAATTTTTACTGTAGTGGAAGGTGTTAGCCATATTTTGAAATCTACGCTAAATGAGCATATCCCATAATATTCTTATTTCACTTAATGTTGTCATTAATTTGTCATACATTGATGTCTAGTGTCTAGTGTGATTTGGATACCATTTTAAAGATGAGTATGCTCTCTGTGGAAAGATAAAGAGATAACTGGTAACTTGCTGATTCTGAAATAGAGAAGAAATAGCTAACCATCCACATGGTATTATTATTGCATGATATGTTTTTCAGTGATTGTAAACAATGACATTTACTATCTGAGGTGGAACTCAATTAGTACTACCATTGCATTTTACTATTTATTTATGATTCCATTTTTGTTTTGTTTAAATACATTGTTTTGGACATTTCTATTTTAGTAGATACACTAAATAAGAATACTAACTTGGCGCCGGGAATTATTCTTGATTATATGTATGCTGATGAAGCAGCAACCTACCAACAAGGGGAGAATGTTAGCAGATTGCATATTGGAATGCTGATGAATGGCTTGCTGAGGCCATAATGATGGTTTTGAGCAGTGTTATCTGAATATTCAATCAATCCCAAGTGGATAAATAGGAACAATGGAAAAGCTTGTAGAAACAACTTCTAAAAGATGATAATGAAGCCTTTTAAAAAATATATCATTGTTTTCTGTCCCTTGAAAAGGGATGTTCCTACATGATTCGCCAGTGTCATGGTTATTACAACCTTTGGATAGTATGAGGACATGTAATATTGCATGAAATGTAATTCAGGACTCCAAAACTTTAGGCAGAAATTGACCATGATTAAAAGTAATGGCCCAGGATATAATCCACGGTTGGTTTATGATTCTCAGACTCAGACCTACCAGAACAAAATTAGCGTTGCCACAACAATATCTCACCCCCTCCCCTCCTTTCATAATAAGTTGCTATATTTTCTTATTGTCCTTATAGAATTACTGTTCTACAGTGATAATTTGTGCAGCTACTTAACTTGTACATGTGGAGATGGCAGAATTGCTTGTAAAATTAAGCTGAGCTAGAAAGAGAGATGATAATGTATCTTGGCTATTGTTACTATGAGAATCCACAGTTGTGAGAATAAAGGAATGAAAAATGGGAAAGAGCATACCGCTAATAATTTCAATTTTTTTTCCTCTTGTCCCAGAGTCTCCCTGCTTTTCATAAAACCTCAAGATGGTAGCTTTATTGAAGGGAAACTATTCCTACTGCTCTGAACCTTATGATTACTCTTATCTTTGGTCCATGGAACCTAATTCTGTATACCATGAAAAATGGAATAATCGTAATAATACCATGCCAGCAAATATATGATATTATAGCAATTAATATGCCTACTAAACAATGTGGAACTTTATAAAGGCCATTACCCAAAACTACTGTCACTATCTAGATTTGTTAAAAAAAAAGGTTATCCTCAATTTTCCATGAAGATTTTATTTCCTTCACCACAGATATGTGCTTACCTCCCTAGAAAGCTGTAACTCTGACCTCCCGAGATGCTTGCTCTCCCTTTCAGTCCATCACTTAGGAACACAAAATCTTTAGTGGAAGAAAGAGAAGTATGACATTTGAATTAAAATGCCCGTGGTTAAACAGCTCACTTTTGTTTAATGTATTTATAAATGTGTTTAATGTATTTATCAACAATATCAATGTATTTACCAATGTTTAATGTATTAATCAATTTAATGTATAATCAGTTATCAATAAAATCAACTTATCAATGCATATGGGCATAGTTGGCATAGTCATCAAATTTGCAAATGACACAAAGCAAGGAATATGAGCTAAAACGCTGGTGACAAAGTCAGGTTCACAAAAGCCCTTGACAGACTAGAAACCTGAGCTGAAAAAGATGAATTCAGTAGGGATAAATGTAAAGTCTTTTACTGGCATTCTAAAAAAAAAGATAAATACAAGGTGCATAAGGCATGTCTGAATACTAGTTTGACTGGAAACAACATCTTGAATTTTTGTTAGGCTTCAAATTGAATATGAGTGAGTAGTGTGCCTCTTCTCAAGCCCAATTCACACATCAAAAAACCCAAACCAAAAATAAACAAAACAGTAAACTAATTTGGATAGAAATCAGGCCTTGAAGCCAGAAATACTTGAAGTCAAGTTTTGTCTCTAAATAAACTGGCTGCATGACCCAGGACAACTCCAATTATTAGCCTGACCAATGCTTTAAATAAGTTGCTAATAACATGGGTTGCAGAGAAGATATCAAACTACATTTGTAGAGAAAATTTCCTCATTTGTAAATTTTATATGTTGGTGAAATCACAGGCATAGTTCTCATCCTTAACAATAATTCTTTAAAAGTAAGTTATCTATCAGAAATTTGCAGTTTCTTATACAAGCCTCTTGGTTTCCTTTTTTTACATGGCGAAAAGTTTGTGTTGTTTTATGATAAAGTTCAGAATAAAAATAACATTTTAAAGAATTCCTCATCTGTAAATATTTGTTCAAGAAGCCCCCTTTAGGATTCTTGTAAATGCTTGCTTATATAAATATTCCCTTTGACCTTAAAGATTTATAAAGTTTTTCTTTGTCTGATGCTAGCCTCCAAAGCAAAATTTGTCGTTTGTTTTGGTGAACACCTACTCTCAAATATGTGCATGATGGTGAGCTCTTTCTATAAGGTTTGTATATGTTGGTGAATATCAGTATCCTGAGAAGCTTCACTTCTATAACATTAGACATATAACATTAGAATGAATATAACATTAGACATTTTGCCAAGGTCAGGTTTGCTTAGTCCATATGCTAGTGTCATCCATTAATAATGAATTCAAATTCTAGGGATACTAAAGCAGGAGTCGTTACTCTGTGTGTGTGTGTGTGTGTGTGTGTGTGTGTGTATGTGTGTGTGTGTGTGTATGTGTGTGTGTGTGTAATGGGCCGTTTGGTTTGTAGTTGCAAAAACTAAAATAGATAGGGAATTAGTGACTTGTCCAGGGTCACACAGGTAGTAAGTACCTGAGACTGGATTTAAACTCAGGTTTTTTTGACTCCAGGAGTACTTTGCTACCTTATTGATGGGCAGATGGAATAAAGCAAGAAAAAGAGAAAGAAAGAGAGAGAAGGAACAAAGATGGAAAGAAGGAAAGAAAGAAAGAAACAAAGAAAGAAAAAAAAAGAAAGGCTAGTCTTGTGTCCCTTCTCTTGTTCCTCTCCTGTGAGAATGAAAATTTCTCTTGGAAAAAGGTGAGCAATAACGAAAGATAATTCATTCATTCCTCCCTGTGATCCACATTAGATAGCTCAGGTGAATGTACACATCATACATGGTCCACACACACACACACACACACACACACACACACACACACACACACACACATTCCCTAGATGAGTAAACTTATGCCTGACTGAGAGGTTGTCCAGGATCATATAGCTAGAAAATATTTGAAGCAGAGTTCATTCTTGGTCCTGTCTCTAAATCTAGCAATGTGCTACGCTATCAAGAGGCCTATCTAGAAATGGGAGACAAGAACAGATTCTCATCTCCTTTAGAATAAAAATTTGGAAAAGTGCAATGTAGATTGAAAAGTGAAGCTTAGAATTAGTGCCCTGAAAATGATTTAAATAACAGTGATAAACCAACTAGATCTGTGCTGCCTCTTTTCATGGATATGGGTACATATGTTGAGGGTACAACTATAGAGGCTCAGGAGACACACCCTCTGAGTAACTGAAGTATCTCATATCACAGTGCCCAACAAAGCCTTAGTTCACTCTTGCCAGGATCAGCAATCTAGAAACTATATACCCTTGCGGTATATCACTGAATATAATTGAAAATAGACATTCAATAGTGTATTGTGAAATGTAATTTCTGTACAAAGGCTAGTGCAATGTTTTGTTTTGTTTTCCTGAGCCCATCTAGATGCTGAAAGACTATTCACCCCACTCACCTTGGCAGAGGTTGATGTGTGGTGAGGCTGACACTTGCCACTCCATGGTAGATGGTAATGAGGAGGGCATCTGTACATAAGTGACCTGTGCCAATAGATGGAAGTAATCAGGAACTATATGTGCAAAAAAGGAATAGGGAAGACAGACAGAATAACAACAGCTGCTCAATCTGGAGACTATTCATTGCAAGTATGCATCTTGTAAGCCTGACTGGCAAGCCCCACCCTATTTATTGACCTTTGATACTAGCCAGAGTTGGGACAAGGCAGCCATTGAAATTCCATAAGCCCAGAATTTAAAAATGTGAAAGGACTTTGACAATCATCTAATCCAACCCAAACCTGAAAAACAATGCCCACAATAATATATTTAACAAGTCCTCATGCTAGTTCTGCTGGAATACCTCCAGTGATGGGTAACCCACTACCTCCTGAGGTAAGTCATTCCATTTTTAGATGGCAGGTCTAGTTACAAGGCATTAATTCTAGGAAATTGAAAGCAGAAGTCAAGTTCTGGTAGCAAGCTTATTCATTCACTGCAGGAGGGATTTGGGAGGGAATTCAGTGACCTTCCCACTCAGTTATAGGAATAATATGAGGTCCTGAGTAAGTAGAGGGGAAGTAAACTGAGGAACCACTAAGGATTAGCACAAATACCATTCCTGTGGTTATTTCTCAGCTTAAAACTTTGAGAATGAATCTATATGGTACACTACTAGACGAACTGGATGTAGAGCCAGAGCTTTTGACACATGTAGCCACAACATGCCTAGAAGGATGATCTCATCTTTTACTTCTTCAAAAGTAATAATAAATGTACCATGTGTCTTAAAGGAAGTAAGAAAGTGAGACAATTCACAAATGATCTGGAACTACCTCTTCTGTGATTGATAGTGGACTACCAGAGTGAACTGATGGCCTGTTGCACCACTGATGGTATCGATTGATTGCCATATAAAAACGCCATTTCCTACTGGATTTTTGATGACATCGTTCATACACCAGAGATAATGACAAACAGCAAAAATGGGGAAAGAAAATCAGGACATCTCAAAAACATGGATGCTCTATGGAGAAGACAACTGGATAGTCAAGGAAGAAAAGAAAGTCTATTTGGACAAGTAGCTCACGGAAAAAAAATCTTTGTAGCAAGATTCTCTGATAAAGGCCTTGTATACAAGATATATAAGGAACTAATTGAAGTGTGTAAGACTAAGATCCATTCCTCAATAAGTGGTCAAAGGACATGAAAGGGTAGTTTTCAAAGGAAGATAAGCACCCTTAGTATTACAAAAGACTTTAGCAGTTCTTACATGTATGGAAACTATTAGCAAATTCCCTTCCACAAAAGATTCTTTGATGCACTGTAGCTATTAAATTGGAACAAAGTCATAGGTGCTCCCCATGTACAATTTGCACAATTGTATCCACACTATCTTTACAAAATCATCAGTAAGAAGTCCCTGATTACCTAGGAAAAGTTCTATTTCCTTATTAAATGTGTGTGTTTGTGTTTGCGTGTGTATCATGTGACTGACTGCATATGTGTGTGTGAGTATTTTGATGTTTAAATGCATATTCAGGCTTTGTTCAGGTCAGGCCAGGGGCAGGTAGGTACTGTTATGGGAGTAAACATCTACAACAAGAAGAACTGGAAATTATGGCATAAAGAGCTCAGGAGCAGAGACATCACCCTCTGACTGTGCGTGAAGCTGGTCTGGTTCTTAATTGACTAATTGACACCACTTTCAGCAAGGTTAAATATTGTTCTAAATATTCTATTAATGAACTCAGTCTACCAGTATCCCCTTGGCTCTGTCTAGTATAATCCAAAATATGAAGCTGCTGAGCAGAGAGAATAACATAACCATAAATGATGTGAGAATAAAAGACATCCTCAAGCTGAAAATGAGCGTATTTTGTTTCAGCAGTGGTGCCCAGAATCAAGTCCTCAAAGCTGGTAAAAAAATCGCCTGTGCTGACCTCCTGTCCATGAACTCAACCAAGAGCCAGGACGCTATCTTGCTATCTGGTCTCTACAACAACCTCCAGATATACAGATGCTTTGGAGAAGTGCTAGACCTCCTCTGCACCCACACCCAACAGTATATGTACTCTAAGGTTTAAAACTCTTAGCAGGTCAAGGGTCCTCATGTCAGGCAACATTACAAAATCTAAGTCCTTTTCTCTTTGTTGTAGTAAAGAATTTTGGACATTTTCTTCTCCTTAAAACGAATCTAAGTTAATAAATGTTCATCAATGACTTAGAAGTTCATTTGGTTTATAATGTACTTCTCTTTCTTTAGCAAGTTGCCAAATGCAAAAAAAAGGTCTGAGGATTGGGGAACAGTACAACTTTCTAAATCTTGATGTGTCAGAAGGAAGGGGATGGATTATATTCTAAATTATATATCTGAAATTCATTGTTTTACACCTGGCCACTGTGACATGATGAGTTCCAGTACTCAAAATAAATTGTGGAGGAAGAAAAAGCTATGTAGGAAGAATTTTTGGCAAGATAGTCAAATACATGTTTCATGGTAAATCTAACCACTACCATCACAAAAATATGTGTTAAATAAAGGGAAAGAATTACAGTGAAAATAAGATTAATAAGAAAAATTGCCACATGGGAATCCTTACAGGGAGAACAGCAAAGGGTCACACTATAAGCTTCCCACTCTACTTTCTCTCTGGCTCCACTGGAGGTCTCACACATCAGACTCTGGTCACTATAGTTACAGGAAATTTAGAAGTAACTTCAGATAGGGATAGTCACCCCAGAGAGCTTAGCCAGCTATCCCAGTGTCTGGTATTGTTATTATGACTTCAGTAGCTCTTATTGATGATGTAAAGTGACAGCATTTCAAGCAACTGCAGAGCCAAATAATTTGCAAATAACTTTAGGTGAGGCAAATAATAGTCAGGCATCTTCAGAAGATAACTGTAAAAGAAGCCCTACTATGGCAATGCTTCAGTCAGAGTCTACTACTACTCAAAAGTGAGCAATTTGGGGATCAAGGCTCTACAAGAGAGTAAAGGAAAAACATAAGGAAGTTAATGAAAACAGCAAACAAAAAAGAAGGCATAATAGGATAAAGAAATGCTAGAAGACAAGAGAATCCTAGTATAAATTTCTAGATAAAGAGACTAATTCAGCAACAACTGCAATTACCCAGAAAAGGAAATGGAAATAACTACAAAGGCTCGAAGGATGATGGGAAGGCTGGAAAGAACTGAGGGAAGACATAAAGGTGAAGAAATAGCTTAGAATAAAAGGTAAGAGACTTTAGTGAAGCAGAAAACTCCCTCAAAAAAGAAAAAAAGAATGGAGGCAGAACTAAGAGGATGGAGTAAAAGCAGGGACTTGGTTGAGCTCTCCCACAGATCCCTACAAATACCTGTAAAAATAGCTCTAGGGGCATTTGCCTTCTGCTCCCAACTATCCCAGTCAGTACTCTAGCCTCAATACTGGAATCTTTGGGGGTACAGTATACACCAAAACTGACTGTATTCAGACTTAAGGAAGGCTGATGCTGAAGCCCACTCAAAGGACACATGCTTTTCTTCCCCATTAATTGTTGTTTTAAGAGGCATAATTGGGGAGATGTTGTCATAGAAGCAGAGACTTGCTATAGCTTTCCCTCCAAACCCCTAAAAAAATGACTCTAAACAAAATCTAGAGCAGTAGAAGCCACAAAAGGATAGAGTGAAGCAAATTTCAAGGGCAAAACAATTTGGAAGATTGACAGGAAGGGTCCATCACACTAGGATTAGAGCAAAGTGCAGTTTGATGTGGGCCCCACCAGGCAGGGAGAGAGCTGGAGCAGGCATTAGGGGACTGAAGTGCTGGCAGCTGCTGTGGTTTCCAGACTTCTCAACCCATAAATGCCAAAGACAGTTTTGAAGGTCAGTAGGAATGGTCTATCACCCAACTGAGAGAGGAGCACAATCCAGCCCCAGCCTTAGCCCCAACTCCAGCCCTAGCACCAACCCCAGGGCAGCAGCAGACACTGCTGAAGCAGAGGCTGCTTCTGGAACCCTACACTTAATGAAGAACTCAAAAGTCAAGTAATAGTTAGGAAAATGAGCAACTGAGGACAAACAAAACAGGCTGCTTTTTCTGTGAAGAAATATTTTCTCTTACTTTCTCTTACTTACTCTGTGAAGATATATTTTCTTATGACATCAGTGATGAAGAAGATCAAAACACACAACCAGGAGAAGAGAACAAAGTCAAAGTTTCTGCATCCAAAGTCTCCAAGAAAAATATGAGTTGATATAAGGCCATGGAAGAGTTCAAAAAGAATTTTAAAAATCAGGTAAGAAAAGTAGAGGAAAAACTGGGAAGAGAAATGAGTGATGCAAGTAAATCATGATAATGACTGAACAGTTTGCTAAAGGAAACTCCCCAAAATGCTGAAGAAAAAATTAGTTTTAAAAGCAGACTAACCCAAATGGCAAAAGTGGTCCAAAAAGCTAATGAGGAGAAGAATGCCTTAAGAAGAATGGAACAAATGTAAAAAGAAGTCCAAAAGCTCACTGAAAAAAATAATTGCTTATAAATTAGAATGTAACAAATGGAATCTAATAACTTTATGAGAAATCATGAAATTATAAAACAAAACTGAAAGAATGAAAAAATAGAAGACAATGTGAAGTATCTCATTGAAAAAACAACTGACCTGGAAAATGGATGCAGGAGAGATAATTTAAGAATTATTGGACTACCTGAAAGACATGATAAAAAAGTAACAACCTAAACGTCACCTGTCCAGAAATTATCAAGGAAAACTGCCCTGATATTCTAGAATCAGAAGGTAAAATAGGAATGGAGAAAAATCTACCATTCACCCCCTGAAAGAGAATCCAAAAGGAAAACTCCCAGTAATATTGTAGCTAAATTCCAGAGTTTCCTAGTCAAGGAGAAATATTATAAGCAGCCAGAAAGAAACAATTCAAGTACAGTGAAAATGCAATCAGGATAGCACAAGATTTAGCAACTTCTACACTAAGGGTCTGAGGAATTGGAATATGATATTCCAGTGGTCAAAGGAGATAGGATTAAAACCAAGAATCACCTACCCAGCAAAACCAAGTATAATAATTCAGGAGAAAAAAAATGAAACTTCAGTGGACAAATGGAAAAGGAGGTACAAAAGCTAACTGAAGAAAACAATTCATTGAAAATTAGAATTGGTTGAGTAGAAACTAATGACTCTATGAGGCATCAATAATCAGTCAATAAAATCTAAAGAATGAAAACACAGAAGAAAATGTAAAATATCTCATTGGAAAAATAATTGACCTGGAAAATAGATCTAGGAGAGAAAATCAAAAAATTATTGGTCTACTGGAAAGCCATTGGGAAAAAAAAGAGCCTGAACAATATCTTATAAGACATCATCAAGGAAAATTGCCCTGAGGTCCTAGATCCAGAGGGCAAAATAGTCATGGAAAGAATCTACTGATCACCTCCTGAAAAAGATCCCAAAATGAAAACACCAAGGAATATTGTTGCCAAATTCCAGAATTATCAGGTCAAGGAGAAAATACTGTAAGCAATTAGAAAGAAACAATTCAAATATCAAGGAACAACAGTCAAGATCACACAGGACCTTGCAGCTTCTATATTAAAAGATCAGAGGGTTTTCAATATGATATCCTGGAAATCAAACGAGTTTGGACTACAACCAAAGATCAATTACAAAAAAAACTAAGGATGATATTTCAGGTAAGGAGGTGAATATTCAATGAAATAAAGAATTTCCAAACCTTCATGATGAAAAGGCCAGAAATCAGTAGCAAATTTGATCTTCAACTACAAGACTCAAGAGAGGCATAAAAAGGTAAAGAGGAAAAAAAAAACTCATAACAAAATATGGGCTATTTAGGTCCCTATATGGGAGGATGATACTTGTTAATCTTGAGAAGTGTATATTTATTATGACATTTAAAAGTAATACACATAGATAGAGGGTGAGAGTATAAATTAACTGATGTCATAATAAAAACCTAATTAAGACATGTGAAGGGAGTAGAGGAGAGAAGGAGGTATAAAAGGGTAAAGTACATCACATGAACAGGCACAAAAACATACTAAAATAAAGGGAAAGAAGGGATTGAGATGAGCATTCTTTGAGCTTTGGTCTCATCAGATTTGGTTCAAGGAAGGAATAACTTATTGAGTTCAGGATAGAAATATAACTTGCCCTACAGGCAGTGGCAGGGGAATGGGGAAGAAAAGGTTGGGGATTGTTAGAAGGGAGACAAGAAATAGTAAGGGAAAAGGGAAAGAAAAAGGAGGGGATTTGAAAAAGGGAGGGAAACTTGAGGTATTCTTCTCCTCATTGGCCTTTTGGATCTCTTTGAACATTTTGGTTAGTCTATTTTTTGAAGTATTATTTTCTTCAGCATTTTTGGGTCTCCTTTAGCAAGCTGTTGACTCATTTTTCATGATTTTCTTGCATCACTCTGCCCTAAAAAGCAGAATTGCCCAGATGGAAAAGGAGGTCCAAAAGCTCACTGAAGAAAATCATTCATTAAAGATTAGAATGAAGCAGATGGAAGCTAATGACTAGAAAAATCAAGAAATTATAAAACAAAACCAAAAGAATGAAGAAATAGCAGAAAATGTGAAGTATCTCATTGGAAAACAAGTGACTTAGAAAAAATAGGACCAGGAGAGACAATTTAAAAATTATGGGACTACCTGAAAGCCATGATCAAAAAAAGAGCCTAGGCATCATCTTTCATGAAATTATCAAGGAAAACTGCTCTGATATTTTAGAACTGGAGGGTAAAATAAATATTGAAAGAATCCAATGATCACCTTCTCAAAGAGACCCCAAAAGAAAAACTCAGAATATTGTAGCCAAATTCCAGAGTTTCTAGCTCAATGAGAAAATATTTCAAGTCATCTAGTCTAATCTCTTCATTTTACAAATGAAGAAACTGAGGTCCAATGCGATTTCTACTTCTTCTTCACCTTGCTGCCTCTCCAAGGAGTAGTTTGGAGCCAAATCTCATACACATTGTATCCTCACTGGATCATTCATACTGGGTCATCTATCTAAATAAGAAGAAGAAATATTTTTTAAAAAAAAGAAGAAGGAATGATGCATTTGTCACAGTGATGAAGAGAAGGAACAATTTTATCAATCAAATAGATCAAAGAAAGGATGAAAGTAAAAATTGATGGGATTTGTTATGTAAAGATTTTCAAAAGACTGTGTGCAATACCAAGTATCACTTTTAAAACTAAAACTAAAGAAATATTTTGTAATATAATATTTGGATCAACATGTCAGATGAAAGTATGACATCTTTAACAACAGGAATATAGAAGTACATGACTCAAAAAAACAGACAATTTCAGAAGGAGGAAGGATAAACTTCTTTCCTACTTGTACCACTAGCACTTAGCATAGTTCTTGGTACAAAACAGCAGCTTAATAAATGCTTATTGACTAACTAACCAAACGAAAAGGTGTTCTAAGTTACTGATAACTAAACATAATGTAAAATCAAATGACCTTAAGATAACACATTATATCATCCCCATGGCAATATATGTATGTGCTTGGATATGTGTTGTATGGATGTTTATATATATATATATATGTGTGTGTGTGTATACACACATTATATTTACACACACACAGAGATACATATATGACATATCCATTTATATTTGTGTATATACACATATATATACATACCTCTTATATACATAGATAAGTTGACAAATATGTATATATAGTCAATCAAAAATAATTTACTAAGCATCAACTTCTTGTAGCCATTTTGCTAATTGGTTCTAACTTGAAGAAGTTTTATTTGTTGGAGCAGGATATTTTCCCCCTCTGGTTGTATGTTTACTTGGGATACTGTAATGGTAATTTAAATGAGATGATCTTTCCCATTCGTTAATATGCCCATAAGACCTGTTTAAATCACAGGAAAACCTAAGTCACATGTCATAGGAGGAGCTTGCTGAATGGTGGGACAGGAAGGGTAGAGTAGAGCTGAGAGGAAGTTGATCAGGCTAGTAAGAGCTGGGAAGGACACAGGCAAGCAGGCACAGCTAGACTTGTGAGTGTTTGTGAGAAGGCCCCAGCAAGGGGGGAGAAGGTCGGAGGATAGCTTTGGAAATGCCTTTGTCTCCTGTAGTGCTAATGTGTATTGACATCTGAACTATTATGACAGAGTTGACTTTCTGGTGTCTGAATAAATGTTTTTCTTCTGCCTTCTATAAGGAGAGTATGTTATAATTTGTGATTCAGAATTGTGTTGGCATATTCATAGTTGCCCTCAGTGCTGTGAATTTTTTTTGGGCAATGCAGATAGGGACTAGATTTGTGATTTCATTTTTCCCCATTTCTTGGATCGCCATAGCATAGTAACATGATCTGCATTAGATAGAATACTGAGTATAGAGTCAGGAAAACATGAGTTCAAATCTGGCTTCAGACAATTCCTAGCTCTTAACTTTGTTGGTATCAATTTCTTCAACTGTAAAATGGGGAAAATAACAGTATCTGCCTTCCAGGATTGTTGTGAGGATAAATTGAGATGCAATGTGTAAACATCCTAGCACAGTGCCTGACACATAGTAGATGTTTGCCTGGAACATAATAGATGTTATAGAAATGCTTATTCCCTTCCTCTGAAGTACACCTGTGCCTTCCCTATAATTTGTACCCTTTGTAAGTTGCTGAAGGCACTGAGTTGTTAAGCAGTTTGTAGAACACAGAGCCATTATGTGTCAGAGATGGAATCTGAACCCAGTTCTTCCTAGTTTCCAGGATTTTTTCCACCTACTATAGAGATTGGGTGTTTTTTTCTTAATAAAAAGAAGTACTTGGGAACACAAAGAAAGGCAAGCTCCCCCAAAACAAACAAATAGCTGAACCAAGCCTCAAGTCCCTTCTCTCAAGGAACTAGTAGTCAAATGGGGGAGACAACAGTCAGACAACTACATACAGACAAGATATATACAGGAAAAATTGGAGATGGTATCAGAAGAAAGGCACTGAGGTTAAAGTGGCCTGGGAATGGTTTCTTGCAGGAAGTGAAAAATTAGTGGAGACTTGAAGGAAAATAGGAGGCAGGAATGAAGAGTAAGAGAGCTCTAAGAATGGGGAAGTCAGTGAAAAAGCACAGAATCAGCAAATGGGTTACTGTGTGTAAGGAAGAGCTAAGAGGCCAGTGTGACTGGGTCATTAAATACATGAGGTGGGGTGGTAGTGAGGGAAAGTAAAAGTTTAAGGGGTCTGAGAAGGTAGCAAGGAGTCAGGTTCAGATATTTCCCTAATAAATAATGCTATCATAGCACTTATAATCTTCAGAGAGGATCCTAACTCCCAAGTTACATATGCAACATTGATGGCACTTCAGATACCAACAAATGTTTAAAAAATCCTTTATTCACTTAATACACATTTTTTCAGAATTGTAATGGTAAGAAAATTTGAATATAGAGATCATGAATATATAATAAACAAGCTATAAAACATGAACTATCAAAATACAAATTTTATCAATTTTATAACAATTGAGTTGAACGCATGTTGAAAGTATTTACACAGATGAAATACTCCTTTGGACATATCTCCCAACTTTAGAAAAAGAGATAAGTAATAGATTATTAGATAGATAGGGCATTGGAGCATTTACTTTGTTCCCAAAAGTGTGCTTAGTAGGTTCATGTCAGATTCCTTTATACCCTAAATTGATTCCCTTAACTCTCTTCCCCACTCCCACTCCCTTATAGAGCATACCCGTGAATCTTCATGGCATAGTTACAAAATTGTGGCTCCATTTCTCCATCAATTAATATTCATAATGGAGGCTGAATATGCCACAAAATCATCTTTATTAGTATTGTCACCTAGATGAATGTCCAATAATAGAATAAATCTAATGACATTTATAACAAATCCAGCTTCCTTCTAATTATAATTTGTAATCCACCAAATCCTGTAATAAAATTGTTCCTACACAGGGAGGAGCCAAGATGACAGAGTAGAAAGACACACATATGCTAGCTCCGAAACCCACAACCCATAAAATACCTGTAAAGAAGAATTCCCAACAAATTCAGGAGCAGCAGAAGGCACAGAACAATGGAGTGGAGGAGATTTCTGTTCCAGAGAGACCTGGAAATCTGATGTGAAAGGTCCATCATGCCCCAGCCCATAGCAGAGCCCAGCCCTGCCTTGGCGGCATGGCACCAAGAGGAGCAGATCCAAGGAGGCTTCAGGGACAGAATCTCCAGCAGCCACACAGGTCTCTCCACCCACAGGCGCCGGGGGGTGAGTGAGAGAGGCTTTTTGGCTGGCCGGGAGGGGAGTGGGGTGTCTCCATGGCTTGGGCCCCCTTGGGAGGCAGCAGCAAAGGCAGCAGAGGACAAGGGCTCCCAAAGCAGGCAGGAGCTTGGATCCATTGCTGAAGGTCTCCACATAAACCCCTGAGGGAACTGAGCCCAGTGAGGCAGCCCTGCCCCCACCTGAGCAACTAAACTTAATCTCACACTGAATAGCAGCCCCTCCCCCTCCCAAAGCCCTGGGGCTGGGAAGCAGCATTTGAATGTCAGACCCCAAGCATGAGCTGGGCAGATCTGGAGGCAAGGTGGGGGTGGAGAGGACACTCAGAAGTCAAGTCACTGGCTGGGAAAATGTCCAGAAAAGGGAAAAAAAAATAAGACCATAGTAGGCTACTTTCTTGGTGAACAGGTATCTCCTCCCTTCCTTTTTGATGAGAAAGAACAATGCTTCCCATCAGCGAAAGACACAGAAGTCAAGGCTTCTGTATCCCAAACATCCAGAATAAATATTCCATGGGCTTAGGCCATGAAAGAGCTCAAAAAGGATTTTGAAAATCAAGTTAGAGAGGTGGAGGAAAAACTGAGAAGAGAAATGAGAGAGATGCAAGAAAAGCATAAAAAGCAGGTCAACACCTTGCTAAAGGAGACCCAGAAAGATGCTGAAGAAAATAACATCTTGAAAAATAGGCTAACTCAATTGGCAAAAGAGGTTCAAAAAGCCAATGAGAATGCTTTAAAAAGCAGAATTAGCCAAATGGAAAAAGAAGTTCAAAAGCTCCATGAAGAAAATGGTTCTTTAAAAATTAGAATGGAACTGATGGAGGCTAATGACTTTATGAGAAACCAAGAAATCACAAAACAAAACCAAAAGAATGAAAAAATGGAAGATAATGTGAAATATCTCATTGGAAAAACAACTGACCTGGAAAATAGATCCAAGAGAGATAATTTAAAAATTATGGGACTACCTGAAAGCCTATGGGACTACCTGAAAGCCTGTGGGACTACCTGAAAGCCTATGGGACTACCTGATCAAAAAAAGAGCCTAGACATCATCTTTCATGAAATTATCAAGGAAAACTGCCCTGATATTTTAGAACCAGAGGGTAAAATAAATATTGAAAGAATCCACCAATCACCACCTGAAAGAGATCCAAAAAGAGAAACTCCTAGGAACATTGTGGCCAAATTCCAGAGTTCCCAGGTCAAGGAGAAAATATTGCAAGCAGCTAGAAAGAAACAATTCAAGTATTGTAGAAATACAATCAGGATAACACAAGATCTAGTAGCTTCTACCATAAGGGATTGAAGGGCGTGGAATATGATATTCCAGAAGTCAAAGGAACTAGGACTAAAACCAAGAATCACCTACCCAGCAAAACTGAGTATAATACTTCAGGGAAAAAAAACCGTCTTTGAATGAAATCAAGGACTTTCCAGCATTCTTGATGAAAAGACCAGAGCTGAAAAGAAAATTTGACTTTCAAACACAAGAATGAAGAGAAGCATGAAAAGGTGAACAGCAAAGAGAAGTCATAAGGGACTTACTAAAGCTGAACTGTTTACATTCCTACATGGAAAGACAATATTTGTAACTCTTGAAACTTTTCAGTATATGGGTAGTTGGTGAGATTACATACACACACGAGCGTGTGCACATGCACACACAGAGATAGAGAGCATGGAGTGAATGGAATAGGATGGGATCATATCTTTAAAAAAATGAACTTAAGCGGTGAGAGAGAAATATATTGGGAGGAGAAAGGGAGAAATGGAATGGGGCAAATTATCTCTCATAAAAGAGGCAGGCAAAAGACTTTTTAGTGGAGGGAAAAAGAGGGGAGGTGAGAGAAAAACATGAAGTTTACTCTCATCACACTTGACTCAAGGAAGGAATAAAATACACACTCATTTTGGTATGAAAACCTGTATTACAATACAGGAAAGTGGGGGAGAAGGGGATAAGCAGAGTGGGGGGGATGATGGAAGGGAGGGCAATGGGAGGAGGGAGCAATCTGAAGTCAACACTCTTAGGGAGGGACAGGATCAAAAGAGAGAATAGAAGCAAGGGGCGGGGCAGGATAGAATGGAGGGAAATATAGATAGTCTCATACAACACGACTATCATGTAAGTCATTTGCAAAACTACACAGACATGGCCGATATTGAATTGCTTGCCTTCCCAAAGAGAATGGGTGGGGAGGGAGGGAGGGAGGGAAGAAGGGAAGTTGAAACTCAAAGTTATAGGAACAACTGTTGAGTACTGTTCTTGCTACTAGGAAATAAGAAATACAGGTAAAGGGGTATAGAAAGTTATCTGGCCCTACAGGACAAAAGAGAAGATGGGTACAAGGGAAGGAAGGGATGATAGGAGAGAGGGCAGATTGGTGATAGGGGCAATTAGAATGCTTGGTGTTTTGGGGTGGGGGAGGGGGCAAAAGGGGAGAAAATTTGGAACCCAAAATTTTATGAAAATGAATGTTAAAAGGTAAATAAATTAATAAATTAAAATAAAATAAAATAAAATTGTACCTACCCAGTATTTATAAGAATATACCAATAAAATAAAAAAGTACAAATTAAAGGAAACCATTTAGAAAGCAAAGCGATTTTTTTGCCATATCATCTTTCCATTTGAAAGCAGAATTCAGACAACCTCTGATCTGTGTGTGGAAGGAAATTATTTACACAGAAGGATTCACTCCTATCCACAAATTCATCAGCTAATTTGAAGCATCATCCCATGGTAGCCAGATGTGAGGAGATGAGACAGATTGATAAACTATAATAAAAAAGCTTTGTAATCTATGAAACAACTCTTCAAAGTTAGGGGATCAAATTCAGATAATTCATAAATCCCAAACCAGGTATGTGAAGATATATTCTTTCCCTTTTCTCTTTGTTTAACTTTTTTCTATTTTACCCCCAATCTATTGGGGGTCTTATAACTCTTTCCTTTCTTTCTGAGTTTGTTAGCTCCCCACGTTCCGCTCACCTCCCAATCACAGCATAGAATGAGGGGCTGATAAATGATCTCAGACTTCCCTTGTTATCTTGGCTTTGCAGATGCTACGGAAAGCTGTTATAGAAAGTTGCTATGGGAAGACTCAGGATTTCCACCCAAATAACTACTGTATTTCAACAGACAAAAACCTCTCATCTGCACAGATTTTAAAATGAACAGACTACAATATAAATATTCATATGCCTGTGGCATGGTGATATGCTAGATTTTTTAGTCATACATATACTCACAAACATATACATAAATTTATATGCATATTATTATTATTACACATACATATGGGTGTGTGTGTGTGTGTGTGTGTGTGTGTGTACACACCAAAGTTTTGCTAATTTGTTGGATTCATGGCAAGCCTAGTACACTGTCCTCAATACTGAGTAAGGTTAGGGAAAGATCATTATCTCTTAATTTCCTCCCCTTTTCAGTTGTTTAAATCAAACCTGCTTTATTTCTCTCCCCTGGATAACTTTGACTGTCTCTCTTTAGCCCAGCAATATTTCTTTTGTTCACACAACAGTTCTTTTGTTACACTGGTAAGTAATAGTCAACCCACTAAATGTCACCTCCTTGTATTTCCCGTAGTGGCACATACTAGTATCCATAGCCCTTCATTGTTCTCCACCATCTGTGAGACATTATTCCTTCTTCAACAAAAAAACTGAAGGAAGTCAGCTAAGCTGCTTCAGCCTCAGCAAGGTCCTATGACCTTGAAAAGTAAGCATCCAGCTTTTCCCCCTCTGCCTGCCTTTAGCCATGTTTCCATATCTTATATTCCCCTTTGGATGCTTACATGTTCAACTCATTTCGAAAATGGGTGCTCCATTTCTGCTCAAAAGCCCATCCTTCCTAATGCCATGGTGCAAAAATCCAGATCCTTCTCTCATGAGTTGTCTTCTTAGGTAGATATTCACTTCTCACTTTTACATTTCTCCTCTAAATCCCCCACATCCAATCATCACTAGCATGAGAGCAAAATGTGTCCCTAAAGTAGTGAGTTTTTCAGTAGGACTTCATAGCCCTTAGCAATTCTTTATAGTTTTTTCTTTGTTTATTTTGCCCTCTGGCAAATCATCAGTATTAGGAAGTGGACATCAGGTTTGACAGGTCTCAGGAGGCACTCTGTCAAGCAGATCATGTCAGCAAATCATAGCAGATGTCTATTGTTAGCCACTTGACAAATAGCTATCTCAGTATTCTTGGAGCAGAGAGTCACCAACTATTTATGTTTGCTTCCTTTGTGTCTTTCTCATCAGAGTGCAGACCTTTCTACTTTTTCTGTCAGATCAACAAATAGTTTCCTTCATGCAACTCAGCAAGAAACTACTCGTCACAACTATTCCTGCCTTCTTCCTCTGACCATTACTGAGTGTATTACTTGGGACCTCAGAGCACAAATAGCTACCTTCTCTTGAAAGGGTCCAGGTCCTTCCTCTCTGGAAAGAACTTCAAATCTGTTACTTAGTTCCAACTATTATGTGATCTTTCTTGTTCCATTTCTTCTCTGTGTCTTACCTTTCACTTTCAACCTCCTGACACAGTTTATGATCCCTTCTGTTACTTTTTTTTTTCCTGAAGTTCATAGACTTGGAGGTTGACAGCTTCAAGGGACATTTTCTTCTTTGCTTTCTCCTTGAAGCAATTCCCCCTTTCCTTAAGGACTTTCAGTTCTATGTAATAACTGGAAGAATGAGGTAATATTCCTCTAGCCTTTGATCTTTGTCTCTAGGGCAGGGATGAGTTTATATTTCATAAATACATAAGTGTTACTTGGTACTTGCAGAAATGCAAACATATAAAGCAGTATGCAGATCATTTCAAAATTGTTGCTCTACTACTAGAATCAAAATTTTCATTCATTTTAAAATTATTCTTGTTGGTAGCTCTCTTGGCAAAAGCTTATGGATAACTATAGCAAGCTTCTTGTTTGTTATATCTGCCCTGTTTGATGGGCTGGGGAATAGTGAGAATCGATTAATTTATTTATGGTGCTTATTTGTGCCTATTTTTGCCATGGAATTAGTCTATTTGCTCAGTTGCTTTAATTGCCAGTTAGCACATTTCTGCCAAGTTTTAATATAAACAGAAACCATTCTACAATCAAAAAACTAATTACCTAATTAAAGTAGCTTGTTTGCTTTCCTGAGCATCAAAATGGCCATGGGAAAGTGACCTAGGGAGAGCTGGGTCTAGAATATACCAATTTGATGAGGGTGCTCAATGTCGCTAAATACATTTTAAAATTACATTTTAGGAATGAATTTTCAAAGTCTTAATATTTTTAAAGATTAAACAATAATAGGAATATAATGGAGCTTCTTTAAAGTCTGGCTCTTCTCCAGTACCTGAATCTTAAGACCTCTGGCTTCACTTTGCCCCATTAACTCTCTAAAAAGATTTAACAATATGTACCAAGAAGAGTTCAAAGAGAGAAAGATCTCACATATACCATATATTCCTAGCAACTCTTTTATTGTAGCAAACAATTGGAAACAAAATAAGGGCTTATTCTTTGGGAATATGACTTGGGGGTGGTATATGAACATTATGAAATATTAATACAAAATAAATGATGATTATTGGTAATTTGGAGAAAAATAAAAAGTACAATATGAGTGAATGCAGAATGAAGCAATTAGTATTAAGAAAAAGATATGTTGGCTAAGATTATATAAATTTTAAAAAATATAAATGGAAACTGGATTCCAAATGACTTCATTGACTAATATTGGTCTCATAGAACAAATAGTAATTGCATATACTTGTTCTCTCAGCAAGGAGGAGGACAATGACAAAAGGGACAGAATGTCACATACCCTATCAGATGGACCCTTTCATTGGTTGACTCTTTTTGGTTGTTGTTATAAGAGAGTGTACAATTCCCTGACTAGATTCCTGGGTGGCTGTTTTGTAAAAACAACAGCAAAAAAAGACAAATTAAACTTATTTTTTAAATCATTGTTTCCAGATCTAAAGGTGTTTTTATTTTTCCCCTTTAATAGCATTTTATTTTCCCCCAAATGTACTTCAAGACAATGGTTTAGCAGTCAGTTTTACAAGACTTTGAGTTCCAAATTTTTATACCTCCCTCCCTTACCGCCCATATTTTTGGCAATTTGATATAAGTTATACATGTACTGTCATGTAAAACACATTTCCATATTAGTCACAATCATGGAAAAAGAAACAAATCAAAAGTAAAAAAAAAAAGAATAAAGTAAATTTAAAAAAAATATTCTTCAATCTTCATTCAGAGTCTATCAGTTCTTTAACTGGATGTGGATAGCATTGTCCTTCCTGAGTCCTTTGTACTTATTTTGAATCATTGTTTTGTTGAGAAGAGCTGAATCATTCACAGTTGGTCAGAATACAATGTTGCTGATACTGTGTTTTCCTTTTTCTGCACACTTCCTTTTGCATCAGTTCATACAAGTTTTCCAGGTTTGTTTGAAATGTGCCTATTCATAATTTCTAAAGGAAAAATAGAATTCCACTATATTCATATACCATAGCTTGTTCAGCCATTCCCCAATTGATGGGCATTCCCTTAATTTCTAATATTTTGTCACCACACAAAAGGTTGCTATAAAAATTTTTTCAGATGTTATATTCTTTTCCCTTTTTCTGTGATCTCTTTGGGATACAGACTTAATAGTGTAATTACTGGATTAAAGGGCACACATAATTTAGTTCACCTTTGGACATAGTTCCAAATTGCTCTCGAGAATTGTTGGATCAGTTCACAACTCCACCAACAATGCATCAGTGTCCCAATTTTCCCACATCTTCTCCAACATTTGCCATTTTCCGTTTTTGTCATGTTAGCCAATCTAATAGGTGTGAAGTGGTACCTCAGAGTTGTTTGAATTTGAATTCACAGTATAAATCCCACCTGGTCAGAGTGTAAAATTCTTGTGATATATCACTGTAGTGGTCTTGCTAGTATTTTGTTCAAAGTTTTTGCATCAATATTTATCAGGAAAGTTGGTCTATAATTTTCAGCTCTTTCTGGTTTAGGTATCAGTACAATATTTGCATCATAAAAGGATAGAATTCCACCTATTTTTCCAAATAGTTTATATAGTATTAAAATTAATTGGATTTTTTAATGTTAGGAAGAATTCACTTGTGAACCCATCTGGACCTGGGGATTTTTTGCTTAGTGGATTCATTAATAGCTTGTTCAATTTCTCTTTCTAAAATGGAATTATTTAGACATTCTATTTCCTGATCCATTAATCTGGGTAATTCATATTCTTGTAAAATTGAGTTCTTTCAGGCTATCAGATTTATTGGCATATAATTGAACAAAATATTTCTTAATGATTAATCTCTTCTTCATTGATGGTGATTTCACCCTTTTCTTTTTTGATATGGGATATTTAGTCTTTTTTTAAAAAAATCAAATTTTTAAAATCAAATTAACTAGTGGTTTATCTATCTTATTGGATTTTTTCCCATAAAAGCGACTCCTAGATTATTTATTAGTTCAATAGTTTTCAGGGTATTTTTTTACTTCCAATCTTATTAATCTCATCTTTCATTTTTAGAATTTCTAACTTCATGCTTAATTGGGGATTTTTAATTTGTTCTTTTTCTAGTTTTTTAGTTGCATGCCCAATTCATTGATCTGTTCTTTTTATATTTTGTTAATGTAAGAATTTAGAAAAGTAAATTTTCCTCTAATTACTGCTTTGCTTGCATCCCATAAATTTTGGCATGTTGTCTCATTGTGGGATTTTCTGGTAACTTGCTGGGATGCATTCTATCCTGGACTGTGCTTCCCTTTCCCCTGAGTTAGATAAATCTTTCCTACCAATCTTCCAAGTTTCTTAGGCTCAAAGATTGTTTCACCCTATCTTTTGACTGATTCTACTTTTCTAGGATTTGTCTGGGGCCATTATTTTATAATTGTTTGGAGGTAAATATGGGAGAGTTATGGAGATTTAGTGCTTACTCCACCATCTTGGCTCCCAGAAGTTCTAAAATTGTTTTTAATAAACAAGTGAAGTTTCAATCACAACAGAAATAGATTTCATGTGCTATATCTTGGGGCCATAATGTTCAATTAATAATAATAATTATATATATATATATATATATATATATATATGAAGAGTAGGGGAAAGATTAAATGAATTCCATATACCGTTTTCACTTTTATTCTTTTTTTGGGTTTTAAACAAATTTCCATCTTTGCTCCAATAAGTTGACATTCTACTATATAAGATGATTGATTCAATAATGACTCACATCAGCAATTAATCAGTTAAGATTAATCACTTTAATTTTTATGATGTAATTTGATGCATTTCATGTCCATTGTCTTCTGATTTTTTTCGAAAAGGAATGTAACCCTACTGAACATGTACAGAGCTTCTCTGATTCTATAAGCCTTTGACTTCTCTTATTCCTTATTCCCAAATCAAATTTTCAGCCCCTCTTTTTGCTATCCTTCCCTATATTCTCTTTTGGTTTGCATTTACCAAAAATGGAAGCAAATAGAGATTTTGTCACTTTATCACACAATTTCTCTTCTCTTTACTTCTCTATGTGAGAGATGATCTCTGAGGATCTCTCTCAGGAGTCAAGCCTTTTCAAGTGATTGTTTCCTGTCTGGTTGAAACATTTGTAGCAGGTTGACCTTGTAGAAGAAATGTTTGAACATATTCTATACTTTCCCAGACTACTCCTTAATTTTTCCCAAGACTACCGCCTTTAATTTCCCAGACTGCCCTCTGTATTTTCCCAGTCTTCCCCCCACCCTTATTTTTAGACACATAGCATGGAGGAATAACACCCTTCCCCCTTTTTTTTTTTTTTAGGGCTAATGTGTGAAACTGTCAGTTATTTTGTTCTCTGTTGCTGGGATAGATTGCCTTGAATAGATTGTACCATCGGGGTTTGCACCAATGAGCCCTGAGGAAGGGGTTTAGGGAGGGAGGATTGTGGTTAGAGCCTAAATAATCTGCTAAGTTAAATACAGCTGCTCTCTGTTCGGGTTGGAGCCATCTTTCCAGCATTCTGAGGGAGCCCTTTCTCAAGAAAGTCAATAAACGAATTATTCTTTTGGCTAATATCTCTGAGTCTCTGATTCATTGATAAATGTCTCTGTACCCCACATATCTGCAACAGATGCAGTATATAAGCTGTAATTATATTCATCAAGGTCTTTTTAAAAACACTCATCATGAGCATTGCCATAGGAAATTATTGAACATCCTATGCAATTGTGTTTCTCCTTGCCTTTGGAAAAATGATAAAAACCAACTGTGTCAATGTCTTCATTTGGCTTTTCAATGAAAACACAAGTCATCTGTAAAATGGGGATAATAATTTCCTATATCAAGATTGTTGTGATAAGATAAAACATCAATGTCAAAACATCTGGTAAAATGAACTGTGCAATATAAATGTAAATTATAAGATCTGATTATCCAAGTATCATGCACTAGTGATCTAATTTTAATTCTACATTTATTGCTTTTTCCTTCTCCCTCCTCTTTCACTTTTTAAATGCCAATAATCTTCCAACTTATGGCACTGAGAACTATCAGCAAGCCTGTGTTCTGGATGCTGAAATGTTCAATAAACACTGTGAGATCTTATTTCTTCCCACTTGGCCTCTTTAAAATTTGAAGAGTAAACAATCAGAGATGCTTTGTGTATCTGTTTGCAACTGATAGGACAGGAGCCTTGGCATTGGTACAAGAGAGTGACAAGATTTATGTAATAGATATAATTTCTTTTTGCACCTTGATGATTTTTAATGATCTTCTGAAAATAATTGCTGTTGATAGAGATCCAAAATCAAGAATAAGGGAATTCCTTTTTCATCTGATCTATCATTTTGGGTCAATAAAATGAACACAGACATATTCAGGATAGCTGGGTTCAAATTCCATGTTTTATACTTCCAGCTACATGACCTTAGTCAAGTCACTTCAAAATGTTCATACTATCTCACAACTTTGTTCTTCTTTTTTAAAAACAGTATTATAAACTTTAAAATGTCAGACAATAGTGTCATTGTTATTTTAAAGGTCTCATATTTTCAGTGAAATTTAGATAGAAATAGTCTTCAGACCAGTCAATATCCTGTTATTATTGTTTTACACTTAATGTTCTGTTGACTATTCCATAGTGAATACAATAACTTTTTTTGTATTTGAATAAAAAAATCAGCCTATAAACTTATTTTAAAAAGCTTTACTGAAAACATCCTTGGTCCAGCGCACATGGAATAACAAAGAAATATATAACTCATCTAGTTCCTGTATGAATTTAATTTCATCTGTTAGATCTTTATATTTTGTAAGCTCTTCATTTGACATATTAGGAGATTATGTGTATTTAGTATGGTGTTTTTATTAAATCATTGTTCTTAATTTTTATGGATAAGTATTTTATATGGTCAATTACAGATAATAGTTCACTATGTGCTGATGATCTTATTCAAATCTAGTTTATTGGTTGAATTATCCAGGATGTTTTGAGGTCAATAGCAGTAATAAATGGATTTGTCATCTGGCCCTTCAGGAAAGCCTTCATATGTATAATTACAGTCATCAAATTATAGAGAAGGGGATAAATTGTAAGGAAATGGTATGAATTCTGCTTTGGAGTTAGTCAGCAAGCATTTATTAAGTGCTTTTTATGTGCCAGGAACTATGGTAAGGATTAGAGATACAAAGAAAGGCAAAAACTTTATCCTTGAACTCAAGGAGCTCACAAGGGAATCATAAGTTGTAAATGTATACATAAAATGTGTGCGTGTGTGTGTGTGTGTGTGTGAACTAGATGGCACAGTGGATAGAAGGCTCTGCCTGGATTCAGGAAGACTTGTCTTCATGAGTTCAAATCTGTCCTCAGACACTAGCTGTGTGAGGGTGGGCAAGTCAGTTAACCCTGTTTGCCTCTGTGTCTGTAAAAGGAACTGAAGAAGGAAATGGCAAACCACTCCTGCATCTCTGCCAAGAAAACTCCAAATGGTATCATAGAGAATCAAGTGCAAATGAAAAATGACTTAACAGCAAGACTATATATGCAAGTATATTTTACACACAGATACATACATACATGTGTGTATATATTTATGCATCTTTATGCATGTATATACACATATACATGAGTACCCACACCCATATACATACACACATACAGTTGAGAGATATACAGACTGGTGTATAAAATGGTTGTAATGGTTGATGTACAAGTTGTTGCCACTGATGGCCACAGTGTACTTGATAATGACATCACTGTGATTTGTAAAGGAATATAGGTAGCTCTGGCTCCTAGGTTTGGTGATTTAGACTTTTTCAGATAGAAGGGCCCTTGGAACAACCTTATTGCTTCAGGGCCTTTTCTGGACATGTTGAGTCTGAGATTTGAATGGAACAACTATTAGAAAATATCTAAAAGGCAGGAAGGAGTCTAGGGCTGAATATAAATATGGGACTAATCTACATAGAGATACTAATTGGGCCCATGGGACTTTATGAACTCATTGAGAAAGGATTTAGAAAAACGAGTGAAGAGGAATTATTATAAAACCTTGGGATATACCTATAGTTAGAGGATAAGGCAGAGGGCAATGATACAGCAAAAGTGACTAAGGGGTGGTCAGATATATAGAGGGAATTCTAAGAACAATTTCAAGAAAATCTACCAGGAAGCTTAAAGGGCTCAAAACGATAATTTAATGAAACACCTTCCTTTTCTAGAGATTAAATCACTTGCTCAAAGTCAGTGGGGTAGGAAGTAATAGGGGCAAGGTGCACTGACTCCACATCCAACACTCTCACTATGTTATAGTATTCAATGGAGTACTCTTCCATAGATGCAATTTTTCAGAATTTCCCCCACCCCCTCCAGTTTCCTTTTATATATAGTCTGCCTCCATTAGAATAAAAGAACCTGGAGGATAATAATTATCTTTCTTTTTTATTCTATTTGTATCCCCTAGGTTTAAAGCAGTGCTGGACACATACATAACAAGAACTCCACAAATGTTTCTTGAATTGATTTGGACTAGATGTTTTTCTATTTAGTTGCTACTTCCACTTCCTTTGCTCTTTTTTTTAAACTATCCTAAAGTGAGGCTTCTGACCCCATCATTCAACCAAAGTTACTCTCTCCAAATTTACCAGTGATTTTTTAATTGCCAAATCTAATAGCTTTTTTTCTTAGAATGATCATTCTTGATCTCTCTTCAGCTTTTAACACTGTTGGTCATCCTTTTCTCTTTACTCTCTTCTTTCTAGGTTTATGTGATACTACTGTATCCTAATTCTCCTCCTATCTGTCTGACCACTTCTTTGTTTCCATTGCTAGATCCTTGTGCAAGTCACAATTGATAAAGGTAAGTATCCCTTTAGGCTCTGTCCTGGGCCTTCTTCTATGCTATTTCGCATGATGACCTCATTAGCTCCCTTGGCTTCAATTATCATTTCTATGCTAATGACTCTCAAATCTTCTATTCTTGCTGTAACCTCTCTCCTGACCTCCAGATTCACATCTCCAAATGCTTATTATGGAACATCCCAATTGGATGTCACATAGACTTTTTAAATACATGTCTAAAAGTTATCCTACTATTTTCTCCCCAAATCCTTCACAGTTCCAGACTTCCCTATTACTGTCCAGGGCACCATCATTTTCCCAGTCACACAGGCTAGTAACCTAGGAATCACCCTTGATTCCTCACTTTTTCTTATACCTGTAGCCAATCTGTTGTCAAGGCCTCTCAATTTACTTTTTTCACATTTCCTTTATATATCCCTTCTACCTTAAGGACTGACACCTTTCCAATGCAGACCTATTCACCATAGCCTGCTGCAATATACTATTGCAATAACCTGCTGGTTAGTCTCTCTATCTCAAATTTCTCCCCATTTCAGCCCATGCACAAGTAAGTTGTCAAATTGATTTTCCTAAAGTTTAGCCACAATAATCATTCCTCTCTCTTTTATTCAATAAACTCCAGAGGATTCCTATAACATTCAGGATCAAGTATAAAATATTATTTTTGGTATTCAAAGACCTATAAAACGACCTGTTTCTGCCTTTCTAGTCTTATACCTTACTTTCCTTCATGTACTCTGTAATGCGGTAATAGAGGACTCCTTACTCTTCACGCAAAAGACTCTAACTCCACACTCTGAACATTTTTCCTTACTGTTTCCCTTGCCTGTAATACTTTACTTCCTCATCTTTTTTCTCTTAGATTCCCTGGTATCCCTCAGGTCCAAGATAAAATTCTATCTTGTATTGGAAGCCTTTCCTTATCTACTTTAATGCCAATATTTTCCTTCTATTGATTATCTGCAATTCATGCTATATACATATATATATCTTGTTTGTACATAGTTGTTTCATGTTGTGAGCTCCTAGAGAATATGGACTTTCTTTCACCTGTCTTTGTATGCCTAGAATTTAGCATTGTGTCTGCACATAATAAATGCTTATTGACTGACTAACTAACTGACATTTTGGCTTAGAATCAATGCAATAAATTCTCTAAATGCTATCTATCATCTCATAATGGTGGGTTAGTCAACCAAAATGTGATTTTATAACCTGTTTATCCATATCCTCGAAAAAAACCTTTAATATTGCTTTTCTCAGTTCACTATAAAACCCAAAGCTAAAAGAGTAGATTCTAGTCTACTGTTCTACAGCCAAACGTGGTCCATTTGATTTCTATTTCCAGTTACTCAACAGATAATTTCCTGGATGTCTGGATGAAGACATTGTCTTATTGGAGAACTCAATATAATACCTCAGGTTTTTTGAAATTTAGAATTTGAGAGAAATGGATATCCACTCTGTGAACTAATGGGATGAAAAGAAGTGATAAATCATGGGCATAGAAGAAATGCTTGCTCAATGTAATCAGAAAAGAAAGTGATTTTGGCCTATTAGGGCCACATAGTTAGCTCAGGAGATATCCTACAGGAAATAACTTGTCAGTTGGTTGCTCTAAGAATTCTCAATCATGTCTAAATGTGTCCTGATTGTCGGTATTTAGGATTGATTGATACATACTGCCACTCTCTTGTTTAGTCCTTCGAGAAAGAAATACAAGCAAGCCTCATGTAAAAACCTAGAACATTCATCAGTTGAAAATTGTTCATCAAATGCATTGTTGATCTGATGAATTTATGAGAAAGGATGTGCTCTGCAGAAAGAGAGACTATAATCTGAAAAGGAGAGTGGAGGTGCTTTTGTTAACAAACCCAGTAGCAAAGATCAGGCTTATCCTTAAAGTGAAAGAGAAGTGACTATAAAGCCAAACACCTTACAAAAAGCCTGAAGATCCACCCTTTAATAAGAATTCGAAAAGTTCATAAAAAACCTGTTTCTAGTTTGCTTCTAAATATCTTCAAGCCTGATGTCATCATATTCATTTTAGCCATACACACACATAATAATTTATTAATCATCTACTATGTTCTTAGTGCTCAAGATGTAAATGCTAAAGTAAAGGCAATCACTGCCCTAAGGACCTTACTAACAGGAGGAGGGAGTGTGTAAAACAGATTCATAAATGAGTGGTATATAGGGAGGGACACTTTGGTCTGGAAAATTATGGAGTAGGGACACTGGGGAGTAGACTGACACATTCCATTCAAGAACAGTGGTAATATTGGTTTGAGCATGGTTCCTGATTCCAAAAATGGGGAGAAGAAAAGTAAAAAGGGCTTATGTGTAACCACAGCATGGCTGATAGTGCTATGGAAAGCAAAGAATGGTTGTGGCTTTCCTGACATAGTTGTCAGGGAGAGAAGGTCATCAATCAGGAGAATAGGATAGTGGAGTAGAAGTGTGAAAACACTGGGTAGGACTTTAATCGAAATCTTCTTCTTTGCCTTGATGTAGGCTGCAGGAGGGTGTCTTGTGTAGGTAGGGAAAAGGAGAGACAGGAATAAGAGAATTATCTTATGCTTATGGCTTATGCTTGCTGCACCCACACTGCTCTGAAGAAATAATATACTCAAAGGCCCAATCCACCGTTTCTATTCTGTTCTATTCTACAAAAAAATACTAAGCATTATGTGAAGGACATTATATTAGGTGTTCAAGATGCAAAGAACAAATCACACATACACACATACACACACAGTCTCCTGGTAGATGGTGTTTAAAATAAATGCATAAATTAGTAGACATTAATTTGAATAGAGAACAATAGACAGTATGGTGAGATCATATCTGAACTGAACTTTGAATGAAACCAAGGATTCTAAGAGTTTGAGAGTTGAAGGAAACGCATTCAACCTTAGGAAAAAAGCAAGACATGGAAACAGGAGGTGGAATATAGAGTTCTTAGAATAATTACAGGCTATTTGGAAATAACTAGTTCATACTGTAACTTAGAAATGTGTGAGCTTTTCTGAACTTGATTTTGTCAGGGATTCTGTGGACTTGGAAAAGAAAAAAAATTAAGATTCTTTGTTTTAACATTTAATAGTATTTTATTTTTTTCCAATTATACATATAGTTTTCAATACCCATTTTTGTGAGATTTTGAGTTCCAACTTTTTCTCCCTCCCTAAGACATCAAGTAATCTGTTTTTAAGTTATATAGGTTTTACATGTACAATCATGTTAAACATATTTAGTTCAACATATTAGTCATATGGTGAAAGAAGAACTTGAACAAAAGGGAAAACCATGAGAAAGAAAAAGAAAAAAAGTGAAAACAGTATGTTTCAACCTGCATTCAGACTCCATAGTTCTTTCTTTGGATGTGGACAGCATTTTCCATCACATTTGAACTGTCTTGGATCATTGTATTGCTAAGAAGAGCTAAATCTATCATAGCTGATCATCATACAATGTTGCAATGACTGTGTACAATGTTCTCCTGGTTCTGCTCA
This sequence comes from Notamacropus eugenii, assembly GCF_028372415.1. Classification (NCBI taxonomy): domain Eukaryota; kingdom Metazoa; phylum Chordata; class Mammalia; order Diprotodontia; family Macropodidae; genus Notamacropus; species Notamacropus eugenii. The sequence goes on along the minus strand of NC_092872.1, from coordinate 511,631,049 downwards.
CTTCCCTTGATCAGTTCATGTAACTCTTTCCAGAATTTTCTAAAATCTGCCTGTTCATCATTTCTTATAGAACAACAGTATTGCATTACATTCCTATGCCACAGCTTGTTCAGACATTTCCCAATTGATAGACATCCCCTCAATTTCCAATTCTTTGCCTCCACAAAAAGAGCTACTATAAATATTTTTTGTACATGTGGGCCCTTTTCCCTTTTTTATGATTTCTTTGGGATACAGACATAGTGGTGTTATTGCTGGATCAAAGGGTAGGCACAGTTTTATAGCCTTTGGGCATATTTCCAAATTGTTCTCCAGAATGGTTGGATCAGTTCACAACACTGAAAACAGTGCATTAATGTTCCAATTTTCCCACATCCCCTCCAAAATTTGCCATTTTTCTTTTCTGTCATATTAGCCAACTTATGAATTTTAATTTGGATTTCTTTGCTTCATAGTGATTTAGAACATTTTTTTTTCATATTGCTGTAGATAGCTTTGATTACTTTGTCTGAAAACTTCCTGTTCATATCCTTTTATCATTTATTGATCAAGGAATAACTCTTCTTTCTAAAACTTTGATTCAGTTTTCTATATATTTGATAAATGAAGTCTTTATCAGAGAAACCTGGTGTAATTTTTTTCACAGTAATGATTCCCAACTATGTGTTTCCCTCCATCCTGTCTTCCCCTTTTATCCTGTTCTTTCTCTTTTCTCACCATTTATATTTTACCTATATTCTCAAAAGTGTTTTGCTTTCAATTTTTTTCTCCAAGAATCAGCTTTCCCTTCTATCAGCTCTACTCCGTTTCTCTTATCCTCTCCCCCACTTTTCTGTATGGTGAGGTGGATTTCTACATGCAACTGAGTGTTTGTTTTTCCCTCTTTGAGTCAGTTTTAATGAAAGTAAGTTTCACTTTCTCCCCCTCCTCTTCCCCTATCTTCTCTTCTATTGAAAAATCTCTTTTGAGCCCCTTTTATGTCACATAATTTACCATATTCTACATTTTCCTTTTCCTTTTAGTGCATTTTTCCTTCCCAACTTTCAATTTAATTTATTTTTTAGTTAATTGCCCCATCATATTGAACTCACACCTGTACTTTCTATGTATACTCCTCTTAACTGCCCTAATAATGAGGAAAGTATTTTAGTAGTCAAAAGTATAATTTTCCCATTTAGGAATGCAAATAGTTTAACCTTATTGAATTCCATATGATTTCTCATTCTTATTTACCTTTTTTATGCTTCTTTTCAGTCTTGTGTTTCAAAGTCAAATTTTCTATTCAGCTTTGTTCTTTTAATCAAGAATGTTTGAAAGTCCTCCATTTCATTGAATATCCATTTTTCCTCTAAAAGATTAAACTCAGTTTTGCTAGGTAAGTGATTCTGGGTTGTAATCCTAGCTCTTTTGCCCTCTGGAATATTATATTCTAACTCCTCTAATCCCTTAACGTAGAAACTGCTAAATCTCATGTTGTCTTGACTATATCTTCATGGGTTGTATTGTACTGTATTCTTTTTGGATGCTTGCAATATTTTCTCCTTGACCTGAGAGTTCTGGAATTTGGCTATAATATTCCTGGAGATTCATTTTCAGACTTCTTTCAGGAGCTGGCCAGTGGATTCTTTCAATTTCTATTTCACCCTCCAGTTCTAGAATATCAGGGAAGTATTTCATGACAATTTCTTGAAAGATGATGTCTAGACTCTTTTTGTTTTTAGCATGGCTTTAAGGTAGTCAAATAATTCTTAAACTATCTCTTTCATGTCTATTTTATAGATCAGTTGTTTTGTTCCAATGAGGTATTTTGCATTTTCTTCTATTTTTTCCATTCATTGGATTTTTTTATTGTTTCTTGATTTCTCATAAAGTCATTAGTTTTCACTTGCTTGATTCCAGTTTTTAAGGAATTATTTTCTTCAATTAGCTTTTGAACCTCCCTTTCCATTTGGCACTTTTCGAGGAATTTTTTCCTTTAGTTAATTTAGTGGTACTTTTCCACTTTTTAAGGAACTCTCTTTAGTGAATTTTTGTACCTCTTTTTTTTCCATTTGGCTGATTCTGCTTTTCAAGATATTCTTCTGTTCATTGGATTTGTATGCCTCTTTTGTCATTTGGCCTCTTCTGTTTTTTAAGGTGTAGTTTTCTTCGGTACTTTTTGTACCTCCTTTACCAAGCTGTTAACACTTGTTTTCATGATTCTCTTACATCCCTCTCATTTCTTTTCCCAAATTTTTGCTCTGTGTCTCTTGATTTTTAAAATTCTTTTTGAGTTTTCCCATGGCTTAAAGCCAATTTCTACTTTTATTTAAGGCTTTAGATGTAGGAATTTTCACATTGTTGTCTTCTTCAGACTTTGTGTTTTGAAATTCCCTGTCACTAGAGTAGCTTTCTAAAGTTAGGATTTTTTTCTGCTGTTTGCTCATTTTCCATGCTATTTCTGGAATTTTAACTCAATTTTACTTTACCCCAAGTTTCAGTTCTTTTGTGCAGCTGTTTTCAGAGGTAATTCTGTGGACCTAAAAGTTTTTATTGTTCCAAGTTGATATGATCTAGGAAGAGTGGTTTTTACTTCTCTTCTGTATTGTGCACTGATCTGTGAATGACCACAAGCACTCTTTTCAACTCTGTTACCATTTGTGGGCTAAGAAATCTGGCAACTACTACTGACCCTACTGATTCATTCACCTCCAAGGCCTGCTCCTGGTTTGCTGAGGTCTGATTTGTGCTGGCATGGCCTGTGCTAGACTTTGTTCCACTCTCATTCTGGTGCAATGGACCTTTCCTGCTAACTTTTTATTTTATTTTATTTGCTAATTTATTTTAGATTCCAACATGCATTTCCACAAAATTTTGAGTTCCAATTTTTCTCCCCATCTCTCCCTTCCCCCCTCCCCATAATACCTTGCATTCTGATTACTCCTTCCCTCAATGTACCCTCCATTCTATCACAACCCACCCTTCCCTTAGCTCCATCTTTTCTTCTTTCTTGTGGGACAAGATAGATTTCTATGCCCTATTATCTGTATTTCTTTTTTCCCTGTTATATGCAATAATATTTCTGAACATTTGTTTCTAATACTTTGAGTTCCAACTTTTCTCCCTTCCTCCCTCCCTTCCCATCCCCACTGAGAAGGCAAGCAATTCAATACAGACTATATATGTGTTGTTTTGCAAAAGACTTCCATAATAATCATGTTGTATAATACTAACTATATTGCTCTCTATCTTACCCTGTCTCCCCCATTTTTTATTCTCTCATTTGACCTTGTCCCTTCCCAAAAGTGATTACTTCTAGTTACTCCTTTCCCATTTGCCCTCCCTTCTATCATCCCCTTCACCTCACTTGTCCCCTCCTCCTCTACTTTCCTGTAGTATAAAATAGATTTTCATACCAAATTTAGTGAACATGCTATTCCCTCCTTAAGCCATATGTGAAGAGAGTAAGTTTCACTTTTCCCCTCTCATCTTATCCCTTTTCTCCTCTGTTGAACAGGATTTTTCTTATCTCTTTTATGAGGTATAGCCTGCCCCATTCCATTTCTCCCTTTCTCCTCCAAGTATTTTCCTCCCTCACCCCGTAATTTTTATTTTTTTATGAATATCATCTCTTCTGATTCAACTCAACCTGTACTACTCTTTGTGTGTGTGTGTGTGTGTGTGTGTGTGTGTGTGTAATCCCTCCACCTACCCAAATACTGAGAAAAGTCACAAGAGTTACAAATATTCTCTTTCCATGTAGGAATGTAAACAGTTCAGCTTTATAAAGTCTTTTAAGATTGCTGTTTATCCATGCTTCTCTTGATTCTTGTGTTTGAAAGTCAAATTTTCTATTCAGTTCTGGTCTTTTCATCATGAATGCTTGAAAGTCCTCTGTATCACTGAATGACCATTTATTCCCTTGAAGTATTATACTCAGTTTTGCTGGGTAAGTGATTCTTGGTTTTAATCCCAGTTCTTTTGACTTCAGGAATATCCTATTCCAGGTCCTCCAATCCCTTAATGTAGAAGTTGCCAGATCCTGTGTTATCCTGATTGTATTTCTACAATACTCAAATTGTTTCTTTCTAGCTGCTTGCAGTATTTTCTCCTTGACCTAGGAACTCTGAAATTTGACCACAATATTCGTAGGAGTTTCTCTTTTTGGATCTCTTTCAGGAGGTGATTGGTGGATTCTTTCCATATTTATTTTGCCTTCTGGTTCTAGAATATCAGGGCAGCTTTCCTTGATAATTTCATGGGAGATATTGTCTAGGCTCTTTTTTTGATCATAGCTTTCAGGTAGTCCCAAGATCTTTAAATTGTCTCTCCTGGATCTATTTTCCAGGTCAGTTGTTTTTCCTATGAGATGTTTCACATTATCTTCTATTTTTACAAACTTTTGGTTTTACTTTCTAACTGCTTGGTTTATGTCATAGTCATTAGCTTCCCTGAACTTGATTCTCTTTTTTAAGGGATTATTTTGTTCAGTGAGCTTCTTCTTTTGGCTAATTCTGCTTTCTAAAGCCTTCTTTTCCTCGTTGGCTTTTTGGACCTCTTTTTCTAATTGAGTTAGCCTCTTTTTAAAGGTGTTATTTTCCTCAGCAGTTTTTTGGTTCTCCTTGAGCAGGCTACTGACTCTCTTTTCAAGCTCTTCTATGGCCTTAGCCCACTTCATACCCATTTTAGGGGTGCTGGAGGCAGAGGAATTGGCTTCCTCTGATAGTATGCCTTGTTCTTTCTCATCTGAAAGGATGGAAGGAGGCACCTGTTCAACAAGAAAGTAGCCTTCCATGATCTAATTTTTTCCCCTTTTTTGGGCATTTTCCCAACCAGTTACTTGACTTCTGAATTCTTTGTCAAGAGGAGGGTCCTAGTGCTTCTCCTCTCCTCAGTAAAAGGCTGAAATTCAAATCAGCTGCTCAGTTCTCCAGGGCTTTGGGTGGAGGCAGGGCCACCACTGAGGGCTGAGGTTCAGATCAACTGCTCAATTCCACCAAGACTTTAAGCTGAGCTGCCTGGACAATGGATCCAGGCTGCTTCCTTGACCACTGCAGCTGCCCACCTCCTGCTGCTGCTGCACCTCTACCATTGTCTGGGGCCAGTGTTGTGGGAACCCTGCTCCCTTCTTGCCCAGCTGGGAAAGCCCTCCCACACTGACCTTTGGAGCGTTCTTTGTCACTTGTGGATTGAGGGATCTTGGACCCTCAATGCTGGGAATTCTGCCCTGAAAGCCTCTTCAGGTCTTGTTCCTCCCAGTGCCACACAGCCGGGGCTGGGCTCCTCTCTGCTCAGCATCCCATGAGATGCTTTCCTGTCAGCCTTCCAGGTTACCCTTGGCTGAAAACCTCTTTCACTCTGTTGTTCTGTTGCTCCTTATACTCTAGAATTCGTTGAAAGTCATAATTTGCAGCTATTTTGTGTGTTGGGGGGAAGCCCTAGAGTATATGCATCTTTCTACTCCACCATCTTGGCTCTGCCTCCCTCCTGCTAACTTTCTAAGTTGTTTTGGACTGGAAAATTGTTTCACTTCATTCTTTTATGGGTTCTGCCATTCCAGAATGTGTTTTAAGACATTATTGAAAGGTGTTCGGAAGAGTTTGAGGGAAAGCTCAAAACAGTTCCTGTCTTTTCTCTGCCATCTTGGCTCCTGATGATCAATTGTTTGAGGGTTACCTATATCTTTTGGGATAGTAAGAATGTAACCTTATTAAGTTCCTCATGTTTCTCACTCGTGTTTACTTCTTATGCCTCTCTCACATCTTATATTTGAATAACAAATTCTGTTACAGAATTTGTTACAGAATTACAGCCCTGGTCTTTTTATCAAGAATGCCTACGAGTCCTTTATTTCATTAAATATCTATTTAGCCCATTTGGTTATATTCAATTTTGTCATATATGTTATTTGTAGTTGTTATCCTAGCTGCTTTGCTTTCTAGAATATCATATTTCAAGACCTCTGCTCCTTTATAATGACACGTGATGAAACTTGTGTGATGTGATTTGATGATATTTCTGGCTGCTTTTTTTTTTCCCTCCTTGACCTGTGAGTTCTGGAATTTGGCTGTAATATTCCTGGGAGATTTCATTTTGGGGTCTCTTTCAGAAGGTGGCTGGTAGATTCTTTTTAATTTCTATTTTACCCTCAGGTTCAAAGATATTTATAATTTTTAAAAATATGTATAGAGTCTCTCTCTCTCTCTCTCTCTCTCTCTCTCTCTCTCTCTCTCCCTCCCTCCCTCCCTCTCTCTCTCTCTCTCTGTCTTTCTTTCTCTTCCCTTGTCTTCATTGTGGATTTCAGATAGTCTAATATTTTTAAATTTGTGTTTCCTAGATCTATTTTCTAGGTCATGAAATTATTAGTTTCCAACTGACCAATTCTAATTTTTAAGGAATAGTGTTTAGTGAGATTTTGTAATCTCTCTCTTTGAAATTTAGCCACTTCTGTTTTTTTAAGGAGTTTTTAAAAATATTTTTGTGCATCTTTTAATAGACTTATAGTACTTTTCACATGTATATATACACATATATGTATACATACCATATATACACATATGTGTATATATGTGTGTATATATACTTACATATATACATATATGTATGTATTATATATGTATGTGTGTATACACATATATGTGTGTATATATACATATGTATGTACATACATATGTGTGTGTATATTTATGTTGGTTTGCTTTCAGTTTCCCCCAACTTTTCCTTTACTGCTCTTCTTTGATTTTTAAAATAACTATTTTATTCTTTTTTATTTCTCTCCTTGTAGCTCTTCTAGGAGTCCTTGTTGGACTTTTGCCCAATCTGCATTTTTTTTAGACTTTTCTTATAGATATTTTCATATCACTGTCTCCTTCTGAGTTTGGGCCTTGAGCTTCTCTGTCACCATTGTAGCTTTTCTGCTTTTCTTGTTGCTGTTGTTAATCTTCTTTTTTCCAGCATATTTCTTGACTTTAGACTTTATGTTAGGTTTTGGCTCCCCTTACTTCAGATAAGGGTGAGAGTTCGCTTTCCTAAGCTTTAGGGTTTTTCACCTTGCTCTTTTGACAGTTGCTTCTGGACGCCTGCAAATTTTTGATGTTTCTAAAGTGGTGTCATCCAGAGAGATGTGTGATTACTTCTCTCCTGATCTGAGTTCAAGTACGTATAGAGTTAGAGCCCCTCCTGTCTTTTGTAACTGTGAGCCAAAAGTAAGACCCTTTCTTCCTTGAGATTCTAGCCATTCCCTTTCCATCCTGGTGCTGTGACATAGAACTGCCTCATGGACAGTTAAGTTGCCGAATAGCATTCTGTTCTGTCTCCACTGCTAGTATAAGTGTCCCAAGGCAACACTTTCTGATTTTTACTGTCTTTGTGATGTGATTGCTCCCGATACAAGGGGCCATCTCCAGTCCTCCTGATATATATCTTGCCACTGGACTCCCATGGTTATGGAGGAGAAAAAGAGGTTGGTGACTTTTCACAGGCCTCCCTCAATTAACTCCAATTTATTTGCAAGCATGATGTAACCTTCCTGGTGTCATGATATTCTTTGAGAATAAAAGGATAAACAACAATCTGCGATTAATCCAAGCTGCCTCACTGGGGACCCAACAGACCAATTTCAGCTGAACAATGCAGCTCCTTCTTTTCTTCCTTCCTTCCTTCCTTCCTTCCTTCCTTCCTTCCTTCCTTCCTTCCTTCCTTCCTTCCTCCCTCCCTCCCTTACTCCCTGCCTTTCTACTTGTCTCCTTTCCCTTCCCCCCTTTCCCTCCCCTCCCCTCATTTCCACTGAATGGGCATTGATTCAGTTAAACTCAGACTTGGGAAGGATTTTACCTTAAAAAGGTGAAGGTCTTCCATTGCATCCTGGGATATCTCCAATTGTCCTGATTTTTCTATATTGCCAATGGACCCAGATGGCTCTGGAGAAGAAAGTGAGGCTGATGACTTTATGCAGCTCTCCCTCACCTAAATCTAAACCACTTGTAAGTGATGGCATCATGGTATTCTTTGAGTATGAAGGACATATAACAGTGGTAGAAGCTCCCAGTGCAGCCACTATTGCTGCTACTGCTATTGCTGTTACTGCCACAGTCTTCAAGGCTTATTTCAAGGCCTACTGCTGATGTCACTGCCATGATGTATTTCTAGTGAACCACTACTCCAGTACCAGGAATCTGTCCTTTTATCCTCGTAAGTTGTCTTGAGCTGAAAAAAATATCTCACCCTGACTTTTGTTGATTATGCCACTTTAAAATACAATTGACATATTATGTTAAAGTTATTTAGAGAGGGTTATTGACCTCATCTAGATTATTTCCTTTACCCTACTATCTTGGCTCTGTTTCTTGTACTAGAAGAATTGATAGTGACAGGACCTAGATTTTTCATTTTACTTGTGTAGGAAATTCTTGGATGAGGAAACTCCATAAACACATATACACTAGCACATCTTCTGCAACTTACAGTCTTAGATAGTTACGTAGAGCAATGTGATCATAAGTGACTTGCCCAGAATCATACAGCTGGTATGTTTCAAAGGAATGACAATCTCATATCTCTATTATGTAGATATTACTTTCCCCTGTAATGGGGAAGCAACATCATTTTTGGTTTTCTTGCCATAGATTAAAACACAAAAATATTGCAACATGAAAGGGTGGCTTGCAGTTTCTCCTTAGTCAGCTGATCAAAGAAGTTGGTGAAGTGGATTTCATTGTACTCCCAAAGCCAATATGAATTATTTTTTTTAAGGGAATAGACTTGTCCATATCACGTTCAGGAGCTCATGGTAAACTTAAAAGAGGATATGAAAACTATTGTGGCAAAATACAGTTTGGGATGAAGATATGAAAATTTTCCAAAGGCTTGTAGATTGTTTAGGTTGTAGGCCTTGTAGAAGTATGTATCCAGTCCTGATACTTTCTCCCCTGAGTTTTTCATCGCTAATTACCTAAGGAACTTTTCAAATGCATGTCTCATAGGCATCTCAAACTCAATATGTACAGAACACATCTCATCTTTTATCATCTATTTCTCCCCATCACACACACACACACACACACACACACACACACACACACATACTTCTTAACATTCCTGTTTCTGTTGAGATCACCATCATTCTTCCTATCACCTAGGTTCTCAAATTTAGAGTCATTCTTGTCTCTTCCTTCTTTATTCTATCTCATTCTATTTCCATTATCTCTCTCACATTTGCCTTTTTTCTTCATTAAAATATCACCCTCCAAGTTCAGACTTTTAAAGGTCTTCCCTTTTCAATCAATTAACCACACAGCTAACATAGTAATATTCATAAACTACAAACTGACTGTGTTAATTCTCTATGCCCAAAGCCCTTCTTGATTGAAATGTACCTTCTCCCCACTTATTTTATAAATCTCCCTTTTTCAAGTAACATCTACTATGAGAGTTTCCTTGACTTTCACTAGTTACTACTAGTGTCCTCCAAATTACTTTGTATTTGCTTACTTTTATTATTATTCACTTGTATCTGTGTATGTTGTTTCACTCCGTAGAATTTAGGATCCTTGAGAACAGATTATTATTTAATTTAATTTTTTCTTTGTATCTGTTGTAAAAGCAGAGTGTTTGGCCTATAATAAACAATTAAAAAGTCTTATTGAACTGAATCATGAATGCTTTATTCAAGAAAAGAATAACAGGTTTTGGCTATGGTGAGCACTGAATCACTTGACAATAAAAGAAATTGACTGTATCAAAAAATAAAAGGACACTACCTTGGAAATAATTTTAGATACTTCTGTCTGTGTGTACTCTATTATCTTCTTTCTTTTTTTAAGTGGAAATTGCTTCTTATTTTATCAGGTATCAAAGCATTCAAATATTGAAACAGATACAGGACAGAATAATGAGCTTTGATTGTTCATTTTTTAAATGCATATATTGAAGGAAATTTAATAGGAAATGATATGAGACCACTTGTGGTTTGACACATTAGACTATAAACAAAAGCAAATTCTTAATCATTTGGATGTCACCAAGAGACCTTATTGTCAGTTCTTCATTTTCTCTCATCTTTACCTCAAGGCATCAGGAATCTCCCTAGGATTGTTCCACATCAAATTGTCAGAACTGAAAATCAGTAACTGCAGACTAGCCAACCCTATTCTTCATGAAAAAGGCATGGCTTTTAAGGGTGTTAGAACTGATTCCACAGAGAGAGACAGTTCCATTCACCCACAGTGCCACTGTCCTGGACACAATTACATACTTCCAAGATGGAACTGCCAACCAACTCCATTCAAAACCATTGTTAGAGTTACATTTGAGGCTCTTTACAAAAACTCTAACTGGTATAAGTGCAATAAAGATAAGGGTATGGATCACATCTTCATCCCCTCCTGTGTATTGCCCTGGCAGTATTCACTGCATCAAGGGCAACTATGAATATGGCAGTGTAACTCTGAATAACAAAGCATAACAGACTCTCCATACAGAAGGCAGAAGAAAAACATTTATTCAGACACCAGAAGACAAATTCATCATAGTAACCAAGAAGTCAATACACATTAGCACTGCGGGGGACAAAGCCATTCCCAAGCCTTCCTCCAAACTCTCTCCTGCTTGTGCCTTCCCACAAACAAACCCTCAGAAGCCTAGATATTCCTGCTTTCCTGTGTCCTCCCCAGCTCTGACTAATCTGACCAATTTCCTCTTAGCTCTGTTCTACTCTTCCTGTACTACCAGTTCAGCAAACTCTTCCCACCACATACAACTTGGGGTTGCATGTGATTTAAGCAGGCATAATGAACCTATTAATGAATAGGAAAAATCTTCTCATTTAAATTATTGTTACATCCTGTTGGAGAGGTACGGTGACCTTTGTGCCAAACTCACAAACCGCTGAAGAGTTGAACACCATCCTTTTGCTAAAAGTCCCTCTTCAACATAGAGATACCCATACATATACTGATATAATACAAAGTTTCTTAGTAACTTATATAGAGGAAAAAAAAAATTGTTCAAAAATCTTCTAGTTTTCAATACAAAGCAAGTCACAAAACAAGATGCCATATCATTTCCAAAAGTGTTTCTGAATGACATGGAGGATGTCCTTATGTCAGGACCATTTTTCCCCTTTTTTGTATCTCCTGCATTTATCATAGTGCTTCAAACATAGTAGGTACTTAAATAATTTTTCACTCAATAATGTCTCAATATAAGATGATTTCGATGTTGTGAAGTTCTGCAGGTTCTTCTTTTTATGGGTTGCATTACACTGATTGCACTGAGCCCTGGAAGAGTACAGGATTTCTTCAGTCAGATCTATGTACATGCAAAAAGTTTAATATAATAAATTATCTCCACAGAAGAGATAACAAGAAGTAGATAAAGACTAGATATGGGCAAAGTTGAAAGTAGCTGGAGGGGTAGACCCTTACTCTTTGTGCAAATGTCATTGATACACATTAGAGATCAATAGTAAAATTGATAAATATAATCATACTCAATGAGATGACTGAGTGGACTATTTCATTTTATGTCAGGCTGCTTTGTGGCATAAAATTTTATATTATTCTTGTTGTTTTTGTTGTTACTAGTGTTATTTCTAATAATAAAAATAATTAATTTTATGGTGTTACTTTATGACTTTGAATCATACTCTACACACGATCATTTTTTTAAGTGATTTAAAGATCAAGTGTTCTGTGCATAGCTAGGGTTATAGCATATTACAAACAATGATTTACAAAAGTCATAAAAAATGTATAACTTAAAAAGGAGTTGTTTCCAACATAAAATCTGATAGAAGGACAATACATGGACAACTCAGCTGCTGAAGTGTTAACTATGAAATAACATGACACCCAGAAGCTATGTAGTACATCTGGTAATAATTCTGTGGGGACATAGAGAAGAAAGTGGGTAAAATTTACAAAGACTATGAAGGTATTGTTGGGTTACTATCAACACCATTGAAAGCAGTGCCCACAGTGATGAAATCCTGGACTCATGAAAGTACTGAAAGAAAATCATAACCTTGGGTTAATTGGTATTCACTTAATTTGTGACCCAACTACAGTTGCAGGAATCCCATTTGGCCTACATTTGAGTATATTGGAGCTGTGGTCACCAAACAATTCAGTTGTTCTTTTCCTTAAAGAGAAATACAGATGATTATTTTAGATTGTGACTCCTAGTTCTGAAATAGGTCAGTTTGTTGATCACCAGGTGTTCTTGTGATGCTTTCCAGATTGGAAGCAAACCCTAGACAAGTACATCTGTTTTCCATGGCATGTATATGCACATATGTCATGCACTGCCAATGGTTTTTCTTCCCCCCAAATTATCTTGCACCGATCATAATGTGCATTTTCCTTTGATGTGAATGGAACTAGAAAATCTGGCCCCTGGGTGCCACCTTGAATATTTAGCAGCTTCTGTTCACAAAAAGGACAGTATATCTTCAAGTTGAAAGTTGGGTGATGGCCAGCAATATGCTTAAGCTTAATTATCATGAAACAGCGCATCATAAGACAGAGCCAAATGATTCATTGTCCTCTAGCAGGAACTGGGGCTAGACTGCCAACTGTGGTTGAATTGAATTCAATTCAACAAGCACTCATAAAACAATTAGAGAGGGAGAAATCCGCATGGTAATTTTTTTTCATTTTTAAATGCATCTGTATTTTCAGTCAAAATGGCATCTACAAATATTGAAAATACTAGTATTACTATTTTATATCAATATGAAACTTTTATATAGACCTCAGAAGCAATATTTACTTATTTATGAAATTACATCTTGACTTACAGATTTTTGGAAATATTTTGTAGATCTTGGGTTGATATCCACTTTCTTGGAGAACATAAAGTTAGGACTGGATATGACCTCAGAAAACATTTAGTCTGACCTTTTCAAAAAATAATACTATATATAGTTTTTACCTTACATACTTTTTCTAATGTATTGGTCCTCTTCTATTTTTACACAGAGTATTTGCCTGTAATAAAGAATAGAAATAAAAGGGATAAAGTTCAACAAGACTCACTACTATATGAAACTTAAGGAGATGCCTTTCTTTAACCCTCACTTCTTTAATACCAAGCTTGAAAGACAATTTAAAAAATATATGTTTATTTATAACTTTTTTAAAAAAACAAAAGAAAATCAACTTGAAAGAAAGAAAACAACTTGAGCTGCAATTTCTCTTTTTCCTTCTTACCACTTTTCCAACTACTGAAAAGGAAGGTAATATGATATCAATGATTCATGTGAAATCATGGAAAACATATTTCCAAATTAGTCTCTCTCTCTCTCTCTCTCTCTCTCTCTCTCTCTCTCTCTCTCTGTATATGTATATGTATGTATATATCTATCAGACAAATATGAGCTCAAGATGCTCTACCACAGACTGGGTACATGTAGTCCACATGAACCTTTTTGATGATTATTCCAAATTTGTACATCTTATTTTTCTCTTTGTGCTATTTCAATTCTGCTTTGCTTATAGAGACAGGACCTTTTATTTTTTTTAATATTTACATTTTTTTATTTTTAATGTTCTATGTTTTCTTCTATGTTTTTAATCACTACCATAAAACTTAGATTTTCCCCCCTTACCTACCTCCCACAATCCCCCTCCCTCCCCAAGAAAGCATACAATTCTTTATAGGATCTATACATGCTTTCCTATTGAATACATTTTCACTACAGTCATGCTGTGTAGATGAACTAAAATAAATGGAAAAAATCACATAACAAATCAAAACACAATACACACACACACACACACACACACACAATGATCTGCTACATTCTGCAAATGAATTCCATAGTTCTTTCTCTGAATGTGGAAGGCATTTTGCCTTAGAAGATCATTGGGAATTTTTTTTTAAGTTCTTGTGCTGTTAGGAAGTTCCAAGTCTACCAGAAAAAACTCTCTCACACTGTGGTCATTGCTATGCACACAGTTCTCCTGGTTCTGCTCTTTTCACTCAGCATCAGATAATATAAGTCCTTCCAGGCCTCTCTGAAGTCTTCTTGTTCATCATTTCTTATGGTGCAATAGTACTCCATTATATTCATATACCATAATTTATTCAGTCATTCCCCAATTGATGGGCATCCCCTGGATTTCCAGTTTTAGCAACTCAAAAGAGTGTTGTTATAAATATTTTTGTACATGTGGGACCCTTTCCCATTTTTATGATCTCTTGGGGATACAGCCCTAGTAGTGATATTGCTGGGTCAAAGGGTATGCATATTTTTGTAGCACTTTGGGTATAGTTCCAAACCACTCTCCATAATGGTTGGATGAGCTCACAGCTCCACCAACAATGAATTAGTGTTCCAGCTCTCCCACATACTCTCCAACATTTACCATTTTCCTGTTCTGTCATGTTTGCCAATGTAATAGGTGCGATGTGGTACCTCAGGGTTGTTTTGATTTGCATCTCTCTAATCAAAAGTGATTTAGAGCATTGTTTCATGTGATTATGGATATCTTTAATTTCTTCCTCTGAAAATTGCCTGTTCATACCCTTTGACCATTTATCAATTGGAGAATGACTTGTATTGTTGTACATTTGAGTCAGTTCTCTATATATTCTACAAATGAGGCCTTATCCCCGAGATTAGCTGTAAAAATTCTGTCCCAATTTACTACATCCCTCCGAATTTTGGTTGCATTGGGTTCAGTTGTGCAAAAACTTTTCAGTTTGATGTAATCAAAATTATCCATCTCTCATTTCATAATGCTTTCTGTCTCTTCATTAGTCAAAAATTCTTTGCTTCTCCATAAATCTGATAAATATACTCCTTGTTCCTCCAGTTTGTCCATGGAATCAGTATTTATACCTTGATGGTGTACCCATTTGGACTTTATTCTTGTGTATGCTATCAGGCATGGGTCTATGCCTAGTTTCCGCCACACTGTTATCCACTTTTCCCAGCAATTTTTGTCAAACAGTGAGTTCTTGTCCCAGAAGCTGGGGTCCTTGGGTTTATCAAACAGGAGGTTGCTATATTCCTTATCTACTGTGTCTTGAGTGCCTAGTATATTTCACTTGCCTACCCTTCTATTTCTTAGCCTGTACCAAGTGGTTTTGATAATTGCTGCTTTAAAATACAATTTGGGATCTGGTAGCACTAGACCACCTTCCCTAGCATTTCTTTTCATTAGTCCCTTTGATATTCTGGACCTTTTGTTCTTCCAGATGAATTTTGATATTATTTTATCCAGCTCTAGAAAATAATTATCTGATAATTTAATTGGTATGACACAAAATAATTAAATTAATTTAGGTAGAATTGTCATTTTTATTATATTGGCTCGGCCTACCTGTGAGCAATTGATGTTTTTCCATTTACTTAGATCTGACTTTATTGGTGCAAAAAGTGTCTTGTAATTTTGTTCATATAGTCCCTGGGTTTGTTTTGACAAGTAAACTCCCTAATATTTTATAGTGTCTACCCTAGCTTTAAATGAGATTTCTCTTTCTATCTCTTGCTGTTGGACTTTGTTACTAATATATAGGAATACTGAAGATTTGTGCGGGTTTATTTTGTAACCTGTAACTTTGCCAGAGTTGTTTATTATTTCAAGTACTTTTTTACTTGAATATCCTGAATTCTCTAAGTACATCATCATATCATCTGCAAAGAGTGATAACTTAGTTTCTTCTTTGCCTGTTCTTATTCCTTCAATTTCTTTATGTTGTCTAATTGCTACAGCTAACATTTCTAGTACCATAGTGAATAATAGTGGTGATAACAGACTATTTAACAGGAGTTTCACCCCTGATCTTATTGGAAATGCATCTAGCTTATCCCATCACATATAATGCTTGCTGAAAGTTTTAGTTAGATACTGTTTATTATTTTATGGAAAGTTCCTTTATTCCTATGCTCTCCAGCGTTTTTAATAGGAATGGAAGTTGTGTTTTGTCAAAAGCTTTTTCTGCACCTACTGAGATAATCATGTGTTTTTTGTTAGTTTTGCTGTTGGTATGATCGATAATACTAATAGTTTTCCTAATATTGAACCAGATCTGCATTCCTAGTATGAATCCTACCTGATCATAGTGTATTATTCTCGTGATAAGATACCATATTCGTTTTGCTAAAATCTTATTAAAATTTTTGCATCTATACTCATTAGAGAAATTGGTCTATAATTTTCTTTCTCAGTTTTGTCTCTTCCTGGTTTAGGTATCAAAACCATATTTGTATCATAAAAAGAATTTGGGAGGACTCTTTCTTCCCCAATTTTCAAAAATAATCTATATAGTATTGGAATTAACTATTCTTTAAATGTTTGGTAGAGTTCACTTTAAATCCATCTGACCTTGGAAATTTTTTCCTCAGGAGTTCATTGATAGTTTGTTCAATTTCTTTTTCTGAGATGGGGTTGTCTAAGTATTCTACTTCTTCTGTTAAGCTGGTCTATTTGTATTTTTTAAAATACTCATCCATCTCATTTAGATTATCAAATTTGAGGGCATAAAGTTGGGCAAAGTAATTTCTAATTACTGTTTCAATTTCCTCTTCATTGGAGGTGAGTTCACTCCTTTCATTTTTGGTATTAGTAATTTGATTTTCTTCTTTCTTTTTTAAAATCAAATTAACCAAGGGTTTATCAATTTTATTAGTTTTTTCATAAAACCAACTATTGGTTTTATTTATTAATTCAATAGTTTTCTTAATTTCAATTTTATTAATCTCTCCTTTGCTTTTCAACATTTGTAATTGAGTATTTACTTGGAGATTTTCAATTTGTTCTTTTTCTAGCTTTTTCAGCTGCATGTCTAAGTTGTTGATCTCCTCTTTCTCTATTTTATTTGTGTAGGCATTCAAAGTTATAAAATTTCCCCTAAGAACTGCTTTTGCAGTATCCCATAAGATTTAATATGTTGTCTCATTATTGTCAGTCTCTTGAAGTTGTTGATTGTTTCTATTATTTGTTGCTTAACCCATCCTTTCTTTAAGATTAGATTATTTAGTTTCCAACTGATTTTTGGTTTATCTTTCCATGATCTTTTATTACATATAGTTTTTATTGCATTATGATGTGAGAAGGATGCATTGATTATCTCTGCCTTTCTGCACTGGATTGTGAGGTTTTAATGTCCAAGTACATGGTCAATTTTTATATATGTGTCCTGTACTGCTGAGAAAAAGGTATATTTCTTTCTATTCCTTTTCAATTTTCTCCAGAGATCTATCATATCCACCTTATCCAGAGTTTTATTTATTTCCTTAACCTCTTTCTTGTTTCTTTTGTGGTTAAATTTACAAAGTTCAGAGAGGGTGAGGTTGAGGTCCCCCATTAATATACTTTTGCTGTCAGTTTCCTCCTTCAACTCCCCAACCTCTCTTCTAATAATATGGATGCTATACCACTTGGAGAATACATGTTTAGTAATGATATTGCTTCATTGTCTATAGTGCCTTTCAGCAAGATATGTTTTCCTTCCTTATCTCTTTTGATTAGATCTATTTCTGCTTTTGCTGTGTCTGAGATTAGGATTGCTATTCCTGCTTTTCTTACATCAGCTGAAGCACAATATATTCTGCTCCAACCTTTGACCTTTACCCTGCATATATCCCCCCATTTCAAATGTGTTTCTTTTAAACAACACATTGTTGGATTATGGCTTTTTATCCCTTCTGCTATCTGTCTCCATTTTATGGGAGAGTTCATTCCATTCACATTCACAATTATGATTACAATCTGTGTATTTCCCTCCATCTTCTTTCTCATCATTTGTGCTTTTAGTTCTCCTGTAGGACCTTTTCTGATATGGGCATGACATGCAAAGATGTCCTGAGCCAATATCTCCCATGTCCCATAATCAAATCCAAAGTTCTTGAGAGAGACCCTGAGAGTGACCTTGTATTGCTTCTCCTGACCACCATGTGATCACCCACCCTTTGTGAGTTCTCCATAAGACAGTCTTTTTGGCTAGTGTACATTTTGCACTTGAACAGCATGGCCAGCCTGTCAGAGTTCTACTCTCTGAAGCAGGATTTGCATGATTGGGAGTTTACTTCGAAATCTGTATATATATTTGCTCTCCCTTCTATCACCCCCCACACTACTTATCCCCTTCTCCCTACTTTCCCATAGTGTAAGATGGATTTTCATAGCAAATTGAGCCAGCATGTTAATACCTCCTTAAGTCAAATGTGATGAGAGTAAGTTTCATTTCTTCCGTCTCACCTCCCCCCTTTTCCCCTCCATTGCAAAAGTTTTTTCTTGCCTGTTTTATGAGAGATAGTTTGCTCCATTCCATTTCTCCCTTTCTCCTCACAACATATTTCTCTCTCCTTAATTTTATTTTTTTAGATGCCATCCCTTCCTATTCAACTCACCCTGTGTCCTCTGTCTATTTATGTGTGTGTGTGTGTGTGTGTGTGTATAATGCCTCCAACTACCCAAATACTGAGAAAAGTTTTAATAGTTACAAATATTTTCTTTCTATGTAGGAATATAAACAGTTCAACTTTAGTAAGTCACTTATGATTTCTCTTTCCTGTTTACCCTTTCATGTTTCTCTTGATTCTTGTGTTTGAAAGTCAGATTTTGTATTCAGCTCTGATCTTTTCATCAAGAATGCTTGAAAGTTCTCTATTTCATTGAATTACCATTTTCTCCCCTAAAGTGTTATACTCAGTTTTTCTGGGTAGGTGTTTCTTGGTTTTAATCCTAGTTCCTTTGACTTCTGGAATATCATATTCCTAGCCCTTTGATCCCTTAATGCAGTAACTGCTAGATCTTGTGTTATCCTCATTGTATTTCTACAGTACTCGAATTGGTTCTGTCTAGCTGCTTACAATATTTTCTCCTTGACCTGGGAACTCTGAAATTTGGCTACAACATTCCTAGGAATTTTTCTTTGGGGATATCTTTCTGAAGGCGATCTGTGGATTCTTTTTTTTTTTAAAATCATTTTATTTGTTTTCAGTGTTATCCGATAACTTCCATATACTTACATTGTTCCCCTCCTGCCACTTCATTCCCCCGTACCTTCCCACTCCCTCCATGAGATGGCATGCAATTTTATATAGGTTCTACACATACATTCCTATAAAATACATTTTCATCTTAGTAATATTGCATGGAAGAATTGAAATAAATGAGAGAAATCATAAAACAAAACAAAGCATAATACAAAAGAAAATGGTCTGCTTCATTCTATGATTGAATTCCATAGTTCTTTCTCTGAATGTGGAAGACATTTTGCCTCAACAGGCCATTGGGAATTTTCTAAGTCCTTGCATTGCAATTAAGTACTAAGTGTATCAGAAAAATTCCTTGCATGCTGTGATTGTTGCTGTGTACAAAGCTCTCTTGCTTCTGCTCCTTTCACTCAGCATCAGTTCATATAAGTCTTTCCAGGCCTCTCTGAAGTCTTCTTGTTCATCATTTCTTATAGCACAATAGTGTTTCATTACATTCATATACAATATTTATTTAACCATTCCCCAATTGATGGGCATCCCCTTGATTTCCAGTTTGTGGCCACCACAAAGAGAGCTGCTACAAATATTTTTGTACATGTGGGACCCTTTCCCATTTTTGTGATCTCTTGGGGACAGTCCTAGAAGTAGTACTGCTGGGTCAATTGGTATGTACATTTTTGTAGCCCTTTGGGTGTAGTTCCAAATTGCTCTCCAGAATGGTTGGATCAACTCACAGTTCCACCAACAATGAGTTAGTCTTCCAACTCTCTCACATCCTCTCCAACATTTATCATCTATCTGTTTTGTCATGTTAGCCACTCTGACAGGTGTGATGTGGTAAGTCAGAGTTGTTTTGATTTGAAACTCTCAAAACAATAGTGATTTAGAAGATTTTAAAAAAATTATCTATTTTTAATGTTCCACAATCACTACCATGCATCCTATATTTCGGGGTACAGTTTTGCTGTCTACTTCTTCCTGTAACTCCTTCAACTTCTCCTCTAAGAATTTAGATGCTATGCTACTTGAAGCATATATGTTTAGTAATGATATTTCTTCGTTGTCCATGGTGTCTTTTAGCAGGGTATAGTTTCCTTCCTTATCTGTTTTGATTAGATCTATTTCTGCTTTTGCTTTGTTGAGATAGGATTGCAACTGCTGCTCTTTTTACATCTGATGAAGCACAATATATTCTGCTCCAACCTTTTACCTTTACCCTGTGTGTATCCCCCCATTTCAAATGTGTTTCTTGTAAACCACATATTGCTAGATTATAATTTCTAATCCATACTGCTATCTGTCCCTGTTTCATGGGAGAGTTCATCCCATTCACATTCACAGTTATGATTACTATCTGTGTCTTTCCCTCCATCCTCTTTCCCTCCATTTGTGCTTTTAGTTCTTCCTTCTCCCTTCCTCTCCAAAACAGAGTTTAAATTTTAAATTTTTGAACCCCACCTCCCTCAGTCTTCCCATCCTTTTCTCAGCCCCATCCCTTTTAATCCCCTTTATCCTTACTACCTCCCTCCATTTTATCCTCCCTTTCCTTTTCTTTCCCTCTTCCCCTCCTACTGCTTATAGAACAAGTTAGATTTATATACTTATTTAAGTGTGTTGTTCCCTCCTTGAATGAAATCAGATGAAAGTAAATATCAAACAATGCTCATCTCCCTCCCCTCTTTCCCTCTAGCGTAATATAATTTTGTGTCTCTTCCTGTGATGCAGTTTATCATTTTCAGCCTCTTCCTTTTCACATCTCCTGTTACAATCCCTTAGATCACATTTTTACCATCACATCATTTACTTTACAACTGCTTCCTCTGTCTATGTGTATCCCTTTTAGAAATCATAAAAAATATACATTTCTCAAGATTAGCAAATACCATATTCTTTTTAGGCATGTAAATAGTATGCCCATATTGAGTAACAAGATTGTTTGTTTTTTCCCCTGTTTACCTTTTTATACCTCTCTTAAGATATGTATTTGAAGTTCAGATTTTCTAGTCAGTTCTCTCCTTTTCATCAGGAAGTTCTGAAAATCCCTTATTTCATTGAATGTCCATCTCCTTGTCTGAAATATAATGCTCAACTTTACTGGGTAGTTGATCCTTGGTTGTAATCCTAGCTCCTTTGCCTTACAGAATATCATATTCCAATCCCTTCGATTTTTAATGTAGAACTGCAAAGACTTGTGTGATCCTGACTGTTGCTCCTCAATATTTAAATGGTTTCTTTCTGGCTGCCTGTAGTATTTTTCTCCTTCACTTTATAATTCTGTAATTTGGAAACCATATTTCTTGGTGTTTTTAGTTTTGAATCCTTTTTGGGAGGCAAATGGTGGATTCTTTCAATTACTATTTCACCCTCTGGATCTGGGACTTCTGGGAAGTTTTCCTTGATGATTTCTTGGAAGATATTGTCTAGGATCTTTTTTTTCATCATGGCTTTCTGGTAAAATTCTTCGATTTTCTCTCCTGGATCTTTTCTCTAGGTCAGTTGTTTTTCCAGTTAGATATTTTACATTTTCTTCTAAATTTATTTTTAATTCTTTAGATTCTGTTTGACTGATTCTTGATGTCTCATAGAGTCATTGGCTTCTACTTGCCCAATCCTAATCTTTATCAAATTGTTTTCTTCAGTTAATTTTGCATCTCCTTTTCCATCTGTCTAATTATTGCTTTTTATGAGTTATTCTCCAGTTAGTTTTTGTACTTTTCCATATGTCCAATTTTCCCAGTTAGGTTTTGTGCTTCCTTTTCCATTTGTCCAATTTTCTTTTTTAAGGAGCTGTTCTCTTCAGTGCATTCTTTTTTTATATTTTTAAAATCATTGGCCAGTTTTTCTTCTATTTCTCTAATTTCACTTTTAACATCCTTCTTCATCTCTTTCAAGAGTGCTCTTTGTGCTTGCAATCAGTTCATATTCCCTTCTGAAGTTTCAGATGGCAGTACAGTGTCAATGCTAACATCACTGGTATTTATGTTTTGGTCCTTGTCCCCATAGAAAGATTATATAGTCTTTTCTTTCTTGCTTTGCTTTTTACTCATGATGATGTTGATGATCACCCTTTTCCTGGATTTTAAGGTATATCTCTGCCTCTAGGGCACAAGTGGCTCTGTCCTACAGTTCTTATGCCTTGAGGCTTTGTATGTTGTGGCCTCTGGTTCTTTCAGCTAGAAGCTAAAATACTGCAGCTTACCTGGTGCTGACCTGGCTGCTGTGAGAAAGCAGAGGCCAAGTGAAGTCTTTCTTTGTTTCCCAGGAGATATCCTGGAGCTAGCTGTGTTAAGAGTGGGGTAGGAGTGGTCTGGCTACAGCAGGTCTCCTCTGCTGAGCTAGACCATAGACACCCACAGCAGTTGGTGATCCTGTCTGCTATAGGGTCTTCCTGATTCCCCTGGGGTGCTGAGGAACACCTGGGGCCCTAGTGTTGGTGCTTGCAGGCTCTAGCTCTCTGGGGCTCAGGACCTCTTCCCAGTTTGCTGAGGTGAGACTGTATGAGACAGCTCTAGTTTTGCACTGGTTTTCTTCTGCCACCGCAAGAGAGACTCTCCTTCATGATTTTCCTAGCCTCACACGCTAAGAGACTTTTTGCCCCTTCTGCTGATCCAATTATTCCAGGATTTTTCTGGGGAAATATTTTATGTGTCTTTCAAGGTCAACAAGGGGAGAGGGAAAGAGCATTTTCCAATCAGTCTCTCATCTTGGCTCCTAGAAGTTCAAGTAGGTGACTGACAGACATTTAATCTGTGGGCTGATAGTCTCAGTAGCAGCCACTGCAGATACCTAGGGCTCTGCAGCTCTCACTTGCTCACTTCCCCTGGACTTCCATCCTGGACTGATATGCTTGAGGTTACACAGTTCGGCCACTGCTTCAGAGCGTCTGCCATGGTGGGGACACATTGGTCCAGCCTGTGCACTGTGCACTGTGTGCTGTGTACTCCTCCAGCCACACAGAACAGATCCTTCCTGTTGACCTTATAGTCTCTCCTGGGCTGTGAATCTGCCACAGTCTGTCTGCTATTGGATTCTACCCCTCCAAAATCCATTCAGCTTCTCTTTTTAGAGGTATCTGAAGGAGTTTGTCTAAGAGCTTAGGTGAGTAGTTGCTCTCACTCCACTGTCTTGGCTCCACATCCCAATTGGTGGATTCTTTCAATATTTATTTTACCCTTTGGTTCTAGAATACCAGGTAGTTTTCTTTGATAATTTCATGAAAGATGATATCTAGGCTCTGTTTTTAATCAAGGCTTTCCAGTAGTGCCATAATTTTTAAATTGTCTCTCCTGGATCTGTTTTCCAGGTCAGTTGTTTTTCCAATGAGATATTTCACATTGTCTTCTTTTTTTTTTCATTCTTTTGGTTTTGTTTTGTAATTTTTTGGTTTCTCATAAAGTCATTATCTTCCATCTGTTCCATTCTAATTTTTAAAGAACTATTTTCTTCAGTGAACTTTTGAACCTCCTTTTCTATTTGGGTAATTCTGGTTTTTAAAGCATTCTTCTCCTCATTAGCTTTTTGGTCCTCCTTTTCCATTTGAGTTAGACTATTTTTATTTTCTTCAGTGAGCTTTTCAATCTCCTTTTCCATTTGGCTAATTCTGCTTTTCAAATCATTCTTCTCCTCATTGGCTTTTTTGAGCCTCTTTTGCCAATTGAGTTAGGCTAGTTTTCAAGGTGTTAATTTCTTCAACATTTTTTTTGGGTCTCCTTTAGCAGGGAGCTGATCTGTTTTTCATGCTTTTCTTTCATCTCTCTCATTTCTCTTCCCAGTTTTTCCTCCACCTCTCTAACTTGATTTTCAAAATTCTTTTTGAGCTCTTCCATGGCCTGAGCCCATTGGGTGGGCTGGGACACAGAATCCTTGATTTCTGTGTCTTTGCCTGATGGTAAGCATTGTTCTTCCTCATCAGAAAGGAAGGGAGGAAATGCCTGTTCTCCAAGAAAGTAGCCTTCAGTAGTCTTATTTCTTTTCCCTTTTCTGGGCATTTTCCCAGCCAGTGACTTGACCTCTGAATATTCTCCTCACACCCACCTCGCCTCCTGGTCCTCCCAGCCAGCGTTTGGGGACTGAGATTCAAATGCTGCTTCCAGCCTTAAGGCTTTTGGCAGGGGCAGGGCTGCTATTCAGTATGAGATTATGTTCAGGTGCTGAGGTCGGGGCAGGGTCGCCTCTCAGCCTCAGTTCCCTCAGGGGGTTTATGCATAGACCTTCCACAATGGATTCAGGCTCCCGCCTGCTTGGGGAGCCCCTGTCTGCAGCCGCCTCTCAGCTTCTACCTCCCAGGGGGGCCCGAATCATGGGGGCACCCCACTCCCTTCTCAACCCTCCAAAGAGACTCTCTCACAGACCTCTGTCACCTGTGGGTGGAGGGACTTGTGCGGCCGCTGGAGATCCCATCCCTGAAGCCTGCTCAGGTCTGTTTCTCTTGGTGCCGTGGCTGCAGCAGGTCTGGGCTGGGCTGGGCTCCGCGTCTGCAGCGCGACGGACCTTTTGCGAGAGGTTTGCAGGTCCCTCTGTGGGTGGAGGGACCCGCATGGCTGCTGGAGATCCCGTCACCGAAGCCCACTCGGATCTTTTCCTCTTGGTGCTGCGGCCGCGGCAGGGCTGCCCTCAGCTCCCAGTCCCGGCGCCCAGTCCGCAGCACGAAGGACCCCCCGCGAGAGGTTTGCAGATCCCTCCGGAACAGAAATCTCCCTCGCTCCAATATTTCGTGGCCTCTGGGTGCAGAATTCGCCGTGAGTTACTCCCCTGTAGCCATTCTGTGGGTTGCGGGTTCGGAGCTATGTGTATGTGCGTCTTTCTACTCCGCCATCTTGGCTCCGCCCCCCTAACTTTGTTGTTTTGTGGCTTCTGCTGCTCTAGAATTTATTTAGAGTCTTTTTTACAAGTATTTAATGTGCTATGGGGGAGAACGTCTACACGTCTGTCCTTCTATTCTGCCATCTTGGCTCCACGCCCCCCTTGTTATTTCTTATAAAAGAATACTACTCCATCCCAATCATATACCATATCTTTTTTAGCCATTCCTCAATTTATTAGTTTCTCCTCAATTTTCAAGTCTTTAACACCACAAAAAGAACTGCCATAAATATTTTTGTAGACGTAGGTCCTTTTCCTTTTTCATTGATCTCTTTGTGGTATAGACTTAGTAAGGCTAGCGCTGGCTCCAAGGATATGCCCAGTTCTACAGCCTTTTAAGTATAATTTCAAATGATTTTTCAGACTAGCTGGGTCAGTTCACAACTCTACCAATATTTATTAGTGTACACGTTTCCCCTCATTCCTTCTAATATTTGTCGTTTCTGATAGGTGTGAGGTAATACCTTAGAGCTGCTTTAGCTTGTATTTCTCTAATTATTAGTGATTTAGTGTATTTTTTCATATCAATATAGATAGATTTTATTTCTTTTTTTTGGAAAATGGTCTATTGATATCTTTTGATCATTTATCAGTTAGGGAATAGCTCTTATTTTTTGTAAGTTTGACTCAATTTCCTACATATTTGAGAAATGAAGTCTTTATCAGAGAAATTTGTTGTAATTTTTTGATATTGCATAATAATGGTTTTGATTAATCTGTGTGTCTCTCTATTCTATTTTATTCTGTTTATTCCTCTCTCTTTTCTTAATCTTATTCCTCCTCAAAGTTTATTTTATGTCTCAACACTGCTCTACTCTTGTCAGACCTCATCTAGGATATTATTTTCAGTTCTGAGTATCACTTTTTACAAAATTGACAGGCTGGATTATGTCCAGGACAGACAAGTAAAATAGTGAAGGAGAAGAGAAAACTTCAAAGATATATGGTAGCTCTTTTCACATACTTAAAGGATTTTCAAGACTGTCCTCAAAGGGTAGAATTAGAAGCAAGGAGGCAAAAGTTCAGATTTAGACTCCAGTTAAGTGTGTTGGAAGTAGGAGAGAATGCATTAAGTTAGAACTGTCTTAAGGCAAAAAGGAGAAGTGAACTCAGTATTTTAAAATGAAAATGAAATTTTCATTAAAAATGAAAGAAAATATCTCCAGAGAGTGTAGGAAACAGTAGATTTAGAAAGGGATATTGGGTGGGGGGGTACTTTGTTGAGACATATGGGAATAAGGGAGCTGGCAGAGGGAGATGAAGAACAGAATTTGAATAATGGCAGGATGTCTGGAAGTAGTGGGTTCTTCTACATTAGAAGTTTTGAAGAAAAGGGTGAAAGACTTATTTTTTAACTTGCTATCATATAGAAAGGATCCTTGGTCACATACAGTTTAGACTAAATGGTTCTTGATGCCTTTTCCTACGCTGCCCATTCTGTGGTACCAGGAATGCTTGACTCTCTAAATTAAAGGACTTTATTTTTAGGGTTTTTGTAGGAATTTCTATGTTTCATACAACTTATTGAGTGTGGCTGTTGGTTTGAATTTCTATCTGCTGTACAGGTTTTGAAAACATTTGCTCATTGTTGTTAGTCATTTGCAGATACTAAGGCCTATTGACTTTCATTTAAAAGATTTTCTGTCCTCAAAACCTTTAACGCTTGGCTGAGTTGCCTTTGAAATTCATTTTTAGCAACCTATCTAGCATGCAGGTTTACCTTATATGGCCTTGTTTCTTTATATTGCACTGGTCTGAATCAAAACTTGCTTTTCCATGGCTCATTAAAACTGGGCAGTGATCATTTCTTACTAACAATTCTTTGAGTTTTAGTTTATTAGATATGGCAGTTATTACATGTATGTGTGTGTATGAGTGAGGGAAGAATTGTTTGCCCTTTCCTGAAAAGTGGCTCTGAATCTTGAATTTTATTGAAGTCAAGTGAACAAGACTATGAAGGTTCATGAAGGCAAGAATTTTCACCAGCTTGCTGCTACAATGAGAAGAGGAAGTGATTTAAAAATCTTTATTTAGGAAATGAGTCGCTACTGATAATTGTATTGTACTTTGAAATTTGCAAAGCAATTTTTTTTCTTTACATCTACAAGCTGGAAGCTAAGAAGATCTGAGTTCAAACTTTGTTTCCAATATATGCTTACTGTAAGTCTAGGGGAGTTACTTATTTTTTCAGTGCTTTGGACAACTATCTAAGTTTCTGATTTGTAAAGAAGATGCCAACTTGTGTTTATAAAGAAAGTTTCTTCACCTGGGAGTTGCTTGAACCAATTAAAGCATTAGAACAATGCTTTCTAAACCTTTATAGACTATAAAACATATAGTTTATCCTTTATTATAAAAAGTAGAAAGTGAAAAGACCAAGTGCATCTTTATTGTGGCATGTCACCAAAAATATTCAGAAAACCTAACTAGAAATAAATTATTGAGAGAGATTTAAAGAGAATCTAAGATCCCTGTGCAATACTGACACAAAGAAGGCAGAGAATGGATGATGAAAATGAAAAGAAGATAAGAAAGAACAGTCAAACAGATAAGAGATGAGTCAGAAGAGGACATTTCCATAGAAACCCATAGAGGATAGATTTTTTTTTCATTCATTCTGCATATCTGTATGAACAAGTGAGATAAGATTTGCTAGGGTATAAATTCCTGTTACACCTTATCATAGAGGTAGGTGACTTGAGGTCCTCAAAAATAAGATGCTGAAATACAAATTCAAGCAGATCTTTTCATCCGTGAAGTCACTTCCTCCAAGTCTCCTTTCCTTATGTGATCACATAAAAAATGTTCTCTTTTTTCAAATATTCCTAGTGCACTGTGAGTTACTTTTCCCCTGTCATATATGAATTTGTATTATATTTATTTGTGCATATGCCATATTCCTCCTAGTAAATTAGAAACTTGTTGAGAGCAAGGATTACATTGCTTTATTTTAATAATTTTATACCCATATCTAATAGTGCTTTGATGATTTAAAAATCTTTGTTGAACTTTTCATACACATAAAGTCAAATCTAAACAATTAGGAAAAAATATCAATTGCTCATGGGTAAAGCAAGTCAGCATAATAAAAATGACAATTAAAAAATGTTTGTTGAATTGAATGAGCTAGCAAAACTTTCAAATAGAATTTTAATGATCATAACATCTAAACTGAAATTAGCCTTAGAGACTCTTCATAATGCGGTGGAAGGTTTAAGTTTAGTCTTTGATACTAACTCGAGCAAGTCATATTAACCCTCTGAACCTATACTTCTGAAGAAGAAGAAGAAGAAGAAGAAGAAGAAGAAGAAGAAGAAGAAGAAGAAGAAGAAGAAGAAGAAGAAGAAGAAGGAGGAGGGAGGAGGAGGAGGAGGAGGAGGAGGAGGAGGAGGAGGAGGAGGAGAAGGAAGAGGAGGAGGAGGAGGAGAAGGAGGAGGAGGAGGAGGAGGAGGAGGAGGAGGAGGAGGAGGAGGAGGAGGAGGAGGAGGAGGAGAAAAAGAAGGGGAACAAGAAGGAGAACAGGAAAAACAAGAACAAGAGGAATGAGAAAAACAAGAACAAGAGCAAGAATAACAAGAAGTATAAGAAGAAGAACAGAAATGAGAACAAGAACAAGAAAAAGAAGAACAAGAACAAGAAGACCAGAAATGAGAAG
Source organism: Notamacropus eugenii (assembly GCF_028372415.1). NCBI lineage: Eukaryota > Metazoa > Chordata > Mammalia > Diprotodontia > Macropodidae > Notamacropus > Notamacropus eugenii. The sequence goes on along the minus strand of NC_092872.1, from coordinate 511,602,604 downwards.
AACAACAAGAAGAACAACAAGAAGAACAGAAATGAGAAGAAGAGGAAGAAGAAGAACAAGAACAAGAAAAAGAAGTACAAGAACAACAAGAGGAGGAACAACCATCACCACCACAACAACAATAACAATGAGGAGCAGGAGGAGGAAGAGAAAAAGATGAAGAAGAGAAGAAAAACATGAAGAGGAGGAGAATAGAGAAAGAACAGAAGATAAAAAGGACAAGAACAAAAGACAAAGAATACTTTTGCTATTTAGTGCTTCATTTTGTTGTGACTAAGACTATATTAATGTGAAACGTTATTCACATTATTATTTTTATCATTGCTTTCAATGACACAAACATGTTATGGTGGAAATGGTGCTAGATTCAGATTCAGAGGACATTAATTCATTTCCTTACTCTGAGACAAATTACCTACATAAACTTAGATGCTTTGATAGCCTGTTATGTGTGAAGGATGAAGGTTGGATTAGACCATGTTAATAGCTCTTGTTTCTATAGTACTTAAAGTTTTACAAAGTACTTTCCTCATAAAAACTCTGTGACATGAATAGTACAAACATATTGTTATTCTTCAGATAAAGAAATTGAGGCCCAGAGAACTTAAGTGACTTGTTCAAGGTCACACAACTGATACTTGTTTTTCTCCTATACCACCCAATGGTCAATAATTCCAAATCTAGAAGATATATAATCATGGATAAACAATTTTTTTTTTCAAAATCTGAGTTTCCTTACCTATAAAATCAGAGGACTGGACTAGATGGGTTTAAGGATCTTTACAGCTCTAAAATTCTTTGAGCTAATGGTGCTGTACCACAGAAATAGCTTTATAACTATATGCCTTTAACCTTTAAGTGTAAGATGAATGGAGATTGTTTTGATAATACTCTGATGTTTGGTCTCAGGATGTGTCATTGTTAAGATATGCCATTGGAGGCAACGAGATGCAGCACAGTGCTAATGAGTAGATCAATATGGTTCCAGGTATACTGTTTCAGTGATTTTCCAAATAAGTCTGTTAGGAGAAGTTTGAAATCCTTCCAAGCTGTGTAGGTCACAGAAAACAACACAAGGACTTCCTCAAGGCTGTTATGTACCTATATCTTGGATAGGTTCCTCAAATAATTCAATTCCTGGTTTATAGTCATTTTCTCCACCACAATTTCTTCCCTCAGTCTAGGGGACTTCAATATATGTATTGATATGCCCTTAAACACGCTAACTTTTCAGTTCTTCATATTACTCACTTCCCATGACCTATTTTCCATTCCATATTTATAATCCCATACATAGGATAGTCATACAGTTGATCTTGCTGTCACCCACAAGTGTACTTCAATATTCATGAACTTCCTACTTCATTTATCTGATTATAATCATTAATCATTTCCTCTTACCTCTGTATCCTGCATCTCATGCTCCTATGATTTCTGATCCTCCCACCCCAATTCTTTCCCAGGTCTTCACATCTACACAGGTTATGCACCCTCTTACACTACTTATCTCAAAGACTTGGTCAAGCATATCAACTCAGTGCTATATAATATTCTCAAATCTCTTGCTTCCTTTTCCTTACTGGTCATGTCTTGCCAAACTCCAACCATGTATAATTCTCCCCATCTACAGACTTAGTTCTTTTTACATCTGTTGCTGATCAAACTGTATAAAATTGCAAAACTATGTGAACTGTGTGAATTACAAATTATTTGGGGTAATCTCAATGAGGCCATTTCTGCAGCAAGGCAACATTACACTAATGAGTCTGTCATTCCAGTTACAACATTGGCTACTGTAAACATTTTGGTTTCTCCTCAAGCCTTCTTACAACATTATTTCACCCTACCTTCTCAGTCAAAAACTGCCTCATACCTTCACATACCTTGAAAAGAGAAGCCATATTCAAAGAACTCCATTTGTTACACTCTTCTGTATCTTAAATAATTAATATGTCTTCCCGGTTATTTCCTGCTTTGCTCTTGTCTCACATGAAGAGTTAACCCTTCTCCTTGTCGAGGCATAATCCTACATAGGCATGCTTGATTTCATTACATCTTAACTTTTCCAGCAGATTTCTCTTCCTATCATCCCCACATTTTCTTCAGTCTTTGACTGTATGTTGCCCTTTTCCCTGCTGTCTAAAACATCCCAGCAGGATTAGAATCCTATATTTCTCCTCCACCTCTTGACTATGGTCCTTGAGAAAGTTGTCTACAATTTTTGCTTCTAATTTTTTTCCCCTTACTTGTTCTTAAACTCTGTGCAAACTGCCTTCCCAGTGTAAACTGGCTTCCCACTTCATCATTCAACTGAAATTGCTGTCTCCAAAGTTTTGAATGTTCTTTCAACTGCTAAATCTAACGGTCCTTTCTCAGGCTTTAGTCCACACTCCCTCAGGCCTTTGACCTTTTTTCTAGATACTCTCTCTTTCCTAGGTTTTTGTGACTGTTTTCTCTTGGTTCTCCTTCCTTTCTGACTGTTCCTCAGTCTCCATTGCTGGATCTTCCTTTAGGTCATACCACATAGCCATGAATATGCCTGAAGGCTCTCTCCAAGGCCCTTTGCTCTTCTCTCTCTCTCTCTCTCTCTCTCTCTCTCTCTCTCTCTGTCTCTTTCTGTGTGTGTGTGTGTGTGTGTGTGTTTGTGCATGTGTTTTCATTCTGGTGATTTTATTAGTTGCCATGGTTATAATTATAATCTCTATGAAAATGACTCTTAAGTTCTATTCATCCAGCCCTAACCTCTCTCTCAATTTGTGTTCTCATAACTCCAACTGCTTTTAGACTTCTTAAACTCATAATGTCCAAAACTAAATTCATGATCTTTTCCCCTAAAATCCTCCCTTCTTCCCCAAATCCCTATTACTGTCAAGGGTACCACTATCTCCCCAGTCATCCAAGGTTGCAACTTTGGGATCATCCTTGACTCAACATTCTCTCATCCTTACCCCCATATCCCATCAATGGTCAAGTCTTGTTGTTTCAATCTTCAAAAATCTTCACAAAAACACCTTTTGTCAGGCACTGCCACTACCCTGGTGCAGACCCTTGTCACCTAACTCCTGGACTGTTGTAGCTGTTTTGTGGTTGGTCTACCTGCCTCAATTCTCACCCTACTTTAGTCCATTCTTCACTGTACTATCACACTGATCTTTCTAAATACAGATCTGACCTTGCCATACACACAAATAACCCATTCAGTAAACTACAGGGGCTTCCTATCACCTCCAAAATAAAATATAAAATCCTCTGTTTGGCTCTTAAATCCCTTCATAGCCTGACATCTTCCTACTTTCCAGGCTTCTTCTATCTTTTATTTTCTTTAATATACTTTGTTCTCCAGTGACATTGGCCTCCTTAAATTCCATAATAAAAGACATCCTATCACCTAACTGAACAGTTTTCTTGTCTGTCCCTAATACCTGAATTGTTTTTCCTCCTCATATCTGCCTCCTGGCTTCAAAGTCTTCCTTCATGTCTCATCTGAAGTCCCCGTTTAAAGTCCTCCCTATTCCTTCTTTTTTCTTAGTTTCTTCCCTAAACTCCCCTCCCATCCCATCCTCTTTCCTCTCCTCTGGTGTTCTACCTAGGGGATGGTACACTCCATGGCTAAAAACTGCCTATTTTCCTTTGGGTTTGCTGGCTACATTTCTTGCTCAAAGATCAAGTCTTAAACTCAATTCACTCTGGAGCTCATAGACTGGACAACAAGTTCCCATTCACCTAGCACAGACTGAATGCAGTTACTAAACAGTAATTGTTTGTCTTTTGAGGATCTCCCCCTCCCAGTTTGATTTTTTTTGTAAAAGGGGACATCTCTTAAGTAACTACTTAAAGAAGCCTATTCATTGAATGGGTGTATCTCACTCAAAAGGAGAATGTGTTAAGACCTTAGCCTGAAAGGGCCAAGGTCTCACACTGCATCCTGGACCATCTCCAATCATCCTGATGAATATCAGGCCACCGGACCCAGATGACTCAGGAGGAGAAAATGAATCTGGTGACCTTGCACAGCCCTCCCTCACTCAAATCAAAGTCAAGTTATGTCAATCATATTGATGTCATGGTCCTCTTCAAGAACAAAAGACAAACACAACCACCAATTTATCCTGCCTATCTCTTGTTTGTACATAGTTGTTTTGATCTTGTCTCCACCACTAGACTTTGAATGTTTGCCTTTAGAATAGGGGGGTTCATTTTCTTGCTGTTTGTTTTAGTTTTATTTTCTTAATATCTTTAACACAGCATAGAAACTGGAGCATAGTTCCATTTGATTGCTAGTTGATTGATTTATCAGTGTAATATTGGCATTGAAAAGTTGGGCCTTTGTTTTAGGGAGATGCATGAAGGCTTGTAATTCACCAAAGGTATTCGAGCCCATTCTCTACCTCCAATTCAATTTAGGGCCCAAATCATGGGTGTATAAAGATATTTGTCATTTAAAGCTCTCCAAGCACCTTTTCCCACATCACTCCCCTTTATATATGCTACAATCCATCCCTATTTACCTGTTCCTCACACATGACACTCCATCTCCAGTATTTATAGTGGTTACCCCCACCCCACTGCTGGAATTTTCCCCTTCTCACCTCTGCCTCTTAGAATTCCTGGCTCCCTAAAAGATTCAGCTTAAATGCCATCTTCTGCAAAAAGACCTTTCTTGATCTCTAGCTGCTAATGTCCCTCCTTCTAAGTTTACCTTCCATCTATTCTGTATGTATCAATAGGAACCTATTAAAAATGTTTCCCCTATTAAAAGATGAGATCCTTAAGGACAGAGACCTTTTTTTTTTTCCTTTTTCTTTTAATACCCAGTACTTAGTGCAGTATTCGACATCCAATAAATGCTTAGTAAATTCTGATAATTTTTTGATGTTCTAATAGGCACTTATTTTTTTCAGTATTTAATGAGGTTCAAGATTTTAATTTTGTAACTTCCTCTCATTCAGATATCTTGTTACTCAATTCTAAACAGTCTGACAATTGTACTGCTTTTAGAATAGGTCTTCCCTGTATAGCTTTGTTGGAAGTTGGTGACTTTTTAACATCTTTGTTCTCTTTTATGCCATTACTATGTCCTCTAGAAGTGGCTATAATGTTACAATCCTTAGGTGTTGTATTTATACAATATTACATTACATGTAATACATTTGTTAAAAAAAAAAAGTTTGTTATAAAATTCTTTGTAAATCTTTTTCACTTTTTTGTCTTTCTCATTCTTTGCTTTCTGTATTTAAATGCCCTCAGGATGACTGCTAAGTAGGATCTTTCATTAAACTTCCTTTCTGAGGATCAAACCTTCTTCTTCAACTTTTATGAGCCAATATTGCTTAGAATATTCAACCATCCTTTAGGAAACTGCATAAACATGTTAATTTGGCCTCCAAATCCCTCTGCTAGGCAAGTAAATGAAGTGTTTGCTGACTAGTCCCTTTTTAGGCTCATTTGGACGTTGTTATATGGCAGTAATTTGCATCAGTTAACATTTCATATTGAATTTCTATTAATCTGTATCAGTGTCCTTTTTCTACCTAAATCCTGTTTTTGTCATCAATAACTTCATAGAATAAGTCATGATTGAGTCATTTTGATTGTGTTCCATGTCCTTCCTTCATTTTAAACTTTTCTCAAATTTTATTAATTTTTATCTCTATTCCCACAAATTGGTGATGTAATTATATACAGATAAACTAGAAATGACAACAATTCATTAATAAGATATTTCCAATCTCTTAAAATACAATTTGTTATATTTTTGTGTGCTTTTGTATGTCTGTGTGTGTGTGTGTGTGTGTGTGTGTGTGTGTGTAGCCCAGCCCATCAGCTACCAAACTAATTTTCCTAAAGTGCAGGTAAGACTGTATAAACCACCACTACCACAACCATTTACTCAATCAGTTCAGATCACTCCCTACTACATCCAAGATCAGAAACAAAAATCCTGTATTTAACATTTAAAATCCTTAATAGCATAGTCCTCCTGTTTCATTCCTTTTGCATCTCATACCTCCTCCATACTTCAAGTACTATGCAATATAGTAACACTGCTCTCCTTGATGTTGTACAAACAGGACATTCCACCTCTTGGTTCCAGAAATTTTCTCTAGTTTTTCCCCTTGTTTGTAGTGCTCTCATCATCTCCAATGCAGCAGTGAAAGTGGGCTGAATAACTAGGAAGTCTGATTTTTATTTTCCTTTGATTCATGGATTGCCATGACCAAAGAAACTAGTACCAAATGTCCACCCTACTGGTGATGAATCTGTCTACACTTAGGTAGGTCAGACCTTAAAAAACAGATTGTCTTTTTTCAGGACGTGAGGCCTTTCAAAAATGTAGAATGAGACAAGGCTCATGCTCCAATCATGTGGGTTTCAAAAAAGTGATGAGAAATAGAGCTTTGTTGCTGGAGAAAGAAAACCAAAGAAAGGTGGATAATTCTCTGTCCTCAAGATTACTTTCTTCTCTGAAAACAAGACATATCTATAGAAGAGTCGACAGAATAATTTGTAGGGAAAAGATCAATAACAACTAAGGTGCTTGATAATAATATTGAAGTACAATAATGCACGTTTGTTGTTAGGAGAGAACTTTCTAAGTCTCGTAGTGCTATAAACTTTAAGTTAGTCTAATAATTAGGACTAGAATCCACATCTTTGGCCCCTAGCATTTTCACCTTTCCTCTAGAAAATGAAATTAGCAAAGTCAGTCTACATCACTGCATAAGGAGTAGAGACATCATGAAGGGCAACGTCTTCTGAAAATATGGATTTCTTAGCAGAATGTAGAAGAAGAAAAAGAGAAATATCTGCCTCTCTGTCTCTGTGTGTCTCTCTCTGTCTCTCTCTCCTCTCTCTCTATGTGTGTTTGTGTTTTGTAGTAGTAGTAGTAGTAGTAGTAGTAGTAGTAGTAGTAGTAGTAGTAGTAGTAGTAGTAGTAGTAGTAGTTGTTGTATGTTTCTAGCTTCATCCCTGGGAATGGGTAGTGTTTAGCAACAGGTATGCATAGTCAAATTAATTTGCAAGGTATAATTCAGACTGTGAATTTACAAATTGACTTTTAGGTTTTTTAATTAAGTTGATCTCTTAGGATTTGGGTGATCATAGACACATTTTGTGGAAAAACACTGAAGTTTCAAGTTGATAATAAGGACATCTGGGTTATTGAATGAAGGATATTATTGACTACCATTCTTTGGTAGGGACTCTTTCCTCACTGAGTATTCCATTTAGCCAGCTAGATGATACTGTGGATACAGTGCTGGGCCTAGAATCAGGAAGACTCATCTTCCTGAGTTCAAATTTTACTTAATTGTGTGAACCTGGGCAAGTCATTTAACCCTGTTTGCCTCAGTTCCTCATTTGTAAAGTAAGTTGGAAAAGGAAATGTCAAACCACCCAAGTATCTTTGTCAAGAAAATCCCAAAGGAGATCATGGAGAATTGTATGTAACTGGGAAAAAACATTCCATTTTGGGTGTTGTTTTGTAGCTTTCCTAACTTGGTGAGGCTAAGGATATATCCCTGCATACCATTAGGGATAGTATCATCTAGAGATCTGGCGAGAGAAGTTACATCCATCTTACTACGACTAGGGAAATGATCTGTAGTGTGATAACAGGCTTTTATAAGCTTTTTCTTGCTTTTATTTTTTAAAATATTATTTAATTCTAGTATTCACTTTAAAGATCCAACCCATTCATTTTACAGATGAATAATCTGAGGTACTGAGATTAGAAGTTTTTAGCCAGAGGTCATGCAGATATTAAATTAACTGAACTGGCATTTGGACTCAGGTCTTCTGATGCCAAATCTACTTTTCAAATAATATATTCCCTCTCAAGGGCCATAAGAATCAATAGCCCACAACTAGCCCACTAACTTTTGCCCAGAATCTCATATAAGTGTGACTATAGGGAATGTAGTGGGAATGGAAGAAAACTATTTTTAGAGTTTGACAATATGGGTTCAAATCCTGGCTCTGCTTGAACAAGTCACTCCTCTTTTCTCAGCCTCAGTTTATTACCCTGTAAAATGAAGGGTTGAGATGCTATGACCTCTAAGATCCCTTTTATCTCTAAATTGTAAGAACCTTAGTTGTCTTCAACCATCTGGCAGTAGCCACAGCAGGGAAGAAATGAAGAATTTAGCATTTAGTATAATGAGGCAGCTCAGCCAATAGTCTTGCTGTGTGGACAGAATTTGTGAAAGATTTTAGCTGAACATTTATCTGGCAGCTCCTGGCATTAACAGGTAGAGTTTTACATATTCAGCTTCTCTCTCTCTCTCTCTGAAACAAGATATCTTTCCTTTGCCTAAGAGGAGAATAGAAACTTCATTTTTCCTTTGGACCAAACTAAAGATTCAACTTCATACTTGTATCTGTGAATAAAATTGTGATGATTTTACAGTGGTTGCTAGACTAGTTGTTTCTTTTTGTAAGTGAACTAATAAAACTGTCTATCTAGAGGGTTTTAATATCGATATATCAACCAAATAAGTATTTACTAAGTAGCCACTGTGCCATCTTGGACTCTGTGCTGAGCCCAGAACTGAGATCTCATACTTCTACAGCACTTTCATTAATTGTTTTCTTTGTACTAACCCTATGTTGTAAGCAGGGAAAGTATAATTTCCCCAATTTTATAGAAAGGGAGGGTGAAAAGTGTTTGTTTTTTTTTTTTCTTTAATCTTGGATCTTCCTATATCACTTAGGCTGGAAGTACAGCAGCCACTCATATGCACGACCTCTCTGATGATTGACACAAAAGCTTGAACCTGTTCCATTTCTGAACATGCAACATTTTGCCCCTCCTTAGGTAGTCTGGTAACCCTCCACTCCCAAGAGGATTCACTAAAACATTGTCAGACAGTATCCATACTTTTTCTGCCATAGCCCTACTACAACTAAAAACTCTGAATTTGTGATCCACCAGTTTTCTTTCTCTCTCCCTCCCTCCCTCTCTCCCTTCCTTCCTTCCTCCCTTCCTTCCTTCCTTCCTTCCTTCCTTCCTTCCTTCCTTCCTTCCTTCCTTCCTTCCTTCCTTCCTTCCTTCTAGGGAAGTAGAATGATTCATTTGCCCATGATATCCTAGTTAGTAAGTGGCAGAACGGGAAAATGAACCTTAGCCTTCTGATTCCAAAATCCTTCCACTATCCCACAATGTCTCATTGATGTTATCAGAGAAAAATAAGGTAAAGCCCTTGTCCCTGAGGAATTTACAACATTTTTTGGGGGAAAGACTAACATGGATGAATAAGGGAAGGAAATAAGCATTTATATGGTACCTATAATACATAAAACCTTGAGATAAACATTTTAAAAATATATCACTTGATCCTTACAATAACTTGTGAGGTAGGTGTTGTTATTACCTTCATTTTACAGTTTAGAAGATTGAGGCAAAGAGAAATTAGGTGACCTATCCTAGATCACATAATTAGTATCTGACACTGGATTTTAATTCAGGAGTTCCTGACTCCAGAACAAATGCTCCATTCACTGTATCACTTAGATGCCAAAGACAACAATATTACAGAATACATTAAAGGGCTAAACTCTATGGTACAGTCTCTAAGTATAATAGTAGTTTATAAAAGAGAGTGGACAAACATATGATAGTCTTTAAAATGAAAGGTTTTCCAGAAGAAGTGAGATGTGAACTGGGCTTGAAAGATGAGTAGGATTTGCATCAACAAACATTTATTAAGTACCTATTTTGTGCTAGGAACTGTACTAGTAGATGGGAATGCAAGGACAAAAATGAAATAGTCCTTGTTCTCAAAGATCTTATATTCTAAACCCATGATACTCCATATCCTGTGTCCATGCCTTTGCAATGGCTGCCTCTCATTCCTGGACTATGCTTCCTCCTAATTTCCACCTCTTGTAATTGTTGATTTTCTTCAAGATATACAACTACAAGCTTAGGCATTAGGGCTTTTATTGTCCTCTTAGTTACTAGTGTACTCCCCAGCCTCTAGATTTGCCTCATATTTCTTTTATTTTTTATACATATGCATATATGTATATATGTATGCATGTATGTATATGTGTACATGCATACATATAGGATTTGTTTCACTTTTGTCTTTATCCATATTATTTATTATGACATCTGGCATATAGATGGCACAGATGCTTGTTGCTTGATTTTATCAGAGAAAATGAAATGTACATACAGAGTTGTTTATAAAAGTCAGACAAAGTAGATCGAAAGTTAGGGAGATGGAAGATTTTTAAAAATTTTTTTAAAATGAAAATCTACTTTCTCCTCAACTCCTCACTCTTAACAGAGAAAGAAAAAAAAATAAAACTGCTGTTACAAACGTATAATTAATGAAAACAAATTCCGTATTGACCATATCCAATAAAAATAAGTGTTAGATACTTTTGGGAACCAAGGTGGGGGAGTAAGCATTAAATTGCAGTAACTCTCCTATATACACCTCCAAACTACCATTAAATAGTACTCTACAACAAATCCTGGAACAGCAAAACATGCAAAAAGAGGGATGAAACCATCTTTTACTCCAAGAAACTTGGAAGATCTACAAGAAAGGTCTGTCTCCCTTTGATAAAAGTGGGGCACATTCCAGGACAGGAAGCATCCCAGCAGAATAATCAGGTCAATATACTGTAATATTACAAGTGTCCAAAAAAGAAACAATTCAGATATCAGGGAGTCACAATCAGGATTATATAGCTCTTACCAGCTGCAGTATTAAAGGAATGGAAGCCATGGAATAAGAGAGCTAGGACTGAAATCAGGAAAAATTAGGTATACCCAGCAAAATTAAGTATAATACATGAAGGGGAAAAATGATCACTCAATGAAATAGAAGAATTTCAAGCTTTCAAAAGGAAAAGATGAGAAACAAACCATAAATTTGACCTCACATATAAAGACCCAAGAGAAGCATAGACAGATAAAAAGGGAAAAGAAACAAGGGATTCAATAAGGCTAACCTATTTATATCCCTCATTGGAATATGATATTTATAATTCTTAAAAAATTATATAACTAATAATACAGCTAGGAAGAACACACACATATACATACATATATAATCCATATGTACACACATATATACATACTACACACATACATTTACATATACATGTATATACGTATGTGTATATACGGAGAGAGAGACAGAGAGAAACAGAGACAGAAAGAGACATAGAAAAAAAAGAGACAGAGATGGAGAGAACAGAGAGACAGAGAGAGAGAGACAGACAGACAGACAGAGAGGGAGCATGGGCTGACTGAAGGGAGGGTAAATAAGGGGAGGCAGTAGACTGAAGCAAAACACTGATGAGATGGTGATGGACTCTCCCATGAAACTGAAGCAGATAGCAGAGTGAATCAAAAGCAAGAAAGAAACTGAGGAGATGAATAGAATATTAGAAAAGTTAGATGACAGGCCTTTGGATAAAACTGAATGGGAATAAAAAGGAATTTACACCATAAGCAAATTAGAAGACAAAGGAATAGTCTACCTGTCAGATCTATGGGCAGGGTGGGGAAGGATTCGTGAGCAAACAAGAGATAGAGAACAATATGAAATGTAAAATATATAATTTTATTATATGAAATTAAAAAGAGTTTGTACAAACAAAACCAATGCAACCAAAATTAGAAGGAAAGGGAGGGAAGGAAGAAAAATTTGGACATCCAAATCTTGCAAAAATGAATGCTTAAAATTGTGTTGACAAGTAACTTGGGGAAAAAATAAAATACTATTAAAAATAATTTTTTTTTGAAAAGATGTCTCAGTGTGCACCTGCACATATGTCTCGAGAGCATTTTTCATTATGAGTCATCCAGAACTGTGATTGGTTACTGTATTAATTAGAATTTTTAAATCTTTGAATTTTATTTGCCTTTTTTAATATTTCATTTTTTCACCAATTGCTGCTCAGGGCCTTCCCTGAGCTGTCGCCTGGAGCTTACCTCTCCAACTGCTCCAACTGCTTTATGGGTCTTCCAACGGTTCCGGCCCCCTCCTGTGGGGGAGGGGAATGACCAAACAGTGCACTCGAGGAGCTGCTAACTGCACTTTATTGCTTACCCCAAATCCTCCCGACCTTCCCGTGTTCCCCCTTATATACCCTGCCGTAGCTCCTCCCATGTTCTACCCTGGAGGCAGAGCTCAGCTCCAGAAGGGGCATTCCCAGCACCCGAAGGCAGGTTCTCACCCCCGGGCATCTCCGGGCTCACCAGGGGGCCATGGTCCAGAGCTCGGCCCTCTACATGTCATCCAGAACTGTGATTGGTTACTGTATTAATTAGAATTTTTAAATCTTTGAATTTTATTTGCCTTTTTTAATATTTCATTTTTTCACCAATTACATGGAAAACAATTTTTGACATTCATTTTTAAACTTTGAGTTCCAAATTCTCTCCCTTCCTCCCTCCCCATTGCACAATCTCATTGAGGATGCAAGCAATTCAATATAGGTTATACATACAGTTATGCAAATCCATAACAGTCATGTTTTGAAAGAAAACAGAAAAATACTCAAGACAAATAAAAAAGTAGAAAAACATGTGCTAGTCTGAATTCAGATACTGCCAGTTCTTTGGAGATGGATAGCATTTTTCATCATAAGTCCTTCAGAGTTGTCTTAGATCATTCTAAGACAATGGTTTAGTTGAGAATAGCTAAACCATTCACAGCTGATCATCCTACAATATTGCTATTAATTTACACACAGTGCATTTCAGTTCAAATAAGTCTTTGCAGATTTTTCTGAAAATATCCTGCTCATCATTTCCCATAGTACAATCATATTCCATCATAATAGTATATGAAAATTGTTCAATCACTCCCCAACTGAGAAGCATCCCCTCAATGTTCAATTCTTTGTTCTCAGAAAAGAGCTACTAAAAATACTTTTGTACATATAGGTCCTATTCTTTTTTTAATAGCTTTTGGGATATAGCATTAGTAGTGGTATTGTTCAATGGATGTGCATGGTTTTATCACTCTTTGGTCACAGTTCCAAGCTACTTTAGTCTAAGAATGGCTGAATCAGTTCACAGCTCCACCAACAGTACGTTAATGTCTCATTTTTCTCACATCCCTTCCATCATTTCCTATTTCACTTTGTTGTTCTATTAGCCAATCTAAGTATGAAGTAGCACCTCAGAGTTGTTTTAATTTGCATTTATCTACTCAATAGTGTGTTAGAATATTTGTTTTTTTGACATGGCTATAGATACCTTTGATTACTTCATCTGAAAACTTATGTACTTTGATCCGTTATCAATTGGGGAATGATACTCATTTTTATAAATTTGGCTCATTTCTCTATATGTTTGAGAAATGAGATCTTTGTCAGAGAAACTTGCATCAGTTTTTTTCACAGTTACTATTTCTAACTGTATTTCCCTCCAGCCCATTCCCTACCTATTTATTGGATTCTCTCTCTCCTTTCACCCTGTGTATCCTCAAAATGTTTTGCTTCTGACTACCCCTCCCCCAGTCTTTCCTCCTTTCTATAACTGCTTTTTCTTATCTGTCCCATACCCACTTCCTATAAGGTAAGAGAGATTTCTATACCAATGGAGTGTATATATTATTCCTTTTTTGAGTCAATTCTAATGAGAATAAGGTTCACTCACTTCCCCTCACCCGCTCCATTACAAAAGCTTTTGCTTGTGTCTTTTATATGAGATAATTTACTCCATTCTGCCTCTCTCTTTTTCTTTCTTCAGTACCTTCCTCTCTCACCCTTTAATTTTATTTTTAGATATTATCCCTCCATAATCAACTCATAACTGTACCCTTTCTATATATATTTCTTCTAACTACACTAGTAATAAGAAAGGTCTTATGATTTTCAAATATAATTTTCCCATGAAGGAATGTAAACAATTTAAAATAATTAACTCCCTTATGGTATCCTCTTCCTATTTACCATTTTATATTTCTCTTGAGTCTTGTATTTCAAATTCAAATTTTGTATTCAGCTCCAGTCTTTTCATCAAGAATGCTTGAAAGTCCTCTACCTAACTGAATTTTCATTTTTTCCACTGAAGGATTGTACTCAGTTTTTCTGGGGAGTTGATTCTTGGTTGTAGTGCTAGTTCCTATGCCCTCCAGAACATGATATTCCAAGCACTCCTATTCTTTAAGGTGGAAGCTGCTAAATAGTTTGTCATCCTGACTATGGCTTCACCAGTGTTGCTTTGTTTCTTGCTGGCTGCTAAAAATATTTTCCCCTTAACTTGGGAATTCTGGAATTTGATTTGAATATTAATGGCAGTTTTCATTTTGAGATCTTTTTCAGGAAGTGGTTGGTGGATTCTTTCAATTTCAATTTTACCCTCTGTTTCTAGAATATCTGGGTAGTTTTCCTTGACAGTTTCTTGAAAGATGATGTTTAGGTTCTTTTTTTATCATGACCTTCAGATACTCCAGTACTTTTTTAAAAATTATCTCTCCCAGGTCTATTTTAAGGTCAGCTGTTTTTCCAGTGAGATATTTCACTGGAATTTTTTTCTATTTTTTTCATTCTTTTGATATTATTCTCTTGCTTCTTGACTTTTCATAAGTTTCCATTTGCTCCATTCTAATTTTTAAGAAATTATTTTCTTAGAAGAGAGCTGAATATAAGATAAGACTTTCAAATACAAGCTTCAAGAGAAGCATGGAAAGGAAATTAGGGAAGAGAAATCATAAGGGACTTATTAAAGTTGGGGGTTAGAGGGAATGAGTGAACTTTACTTCCATCAGATTTGACTGAAGGAGGTAATAACAAACACATTTATTTGGATATGGAAATCTCTCTTATCCTACAAGAAAGTAGGGAGGTAGAAAATAAGAAGGGGAGAGGTGAAAGAAAAGAAGGAAAATTGGAGAGGGGTAATCAGAAGCAAACACTTTTGATGTGGGATAGGGTAAAAGGAGAAGACAGAATAAATGGGAAGCAAGATATGATTGAGGGAAATATAGTTAGTTTTTCACAAGATGGATATTTTGGAAGTGTGTACGTGTATAACCTACTTCAGATTGCTTGCCTTCTCAATGAGGGTGGGTGGGAAGGGAGGATGGGTGAGAATGTGGAACTCAAAGTTTTAAAAACAAATGTAAAAAATTGTTTTTACATGCAACAATGGATAATGAGGTATAGAAATCTACCTTGCCATACAGAAAAATGTAAGAGAAGTGGCCAAGGTGGGGATGATAGAAGGGAGGGCAGACTGAGGGAAAGGATAATCAGAATTAATGCTGTTTTGGGATGATGGGTGGGAGAGATGGGGAGAAAATTTGAAACTCAAAATATTTTGGAAGTGAATGTTAATAAGTAAAAATAAACTAATTGATTAAAAAATAGGGGGTGGAGCCAAAATGGCAGAGTAAAAGCAGGGTCCTCCTAGAGCTTTCCCCCCAAACCCTTCAAAAAACCTGTAAAATTATTGTAAATAAATTCTAGAGCATCAGAAGCCACACAACAGCAGACTGAAGCAAATTTCCAGCCCAAGAGAATCTGGATAGTTGACAGGAAGGGTCTATTGCACTAGCTTGGAAGCAGAGTATAGTTTGGCATTGGTCACTCTGATGTGGAGAGAACTGAAGAAGGTCTTAGGGGACTAAATCACAGGTGGCAGCTGGTGTTTCCAGACTTCTCAGCCCACAACTACATCAAGGAAAAAATATTACAAACAGCCAGAAAGAAGCAATTCAAGTATTGTGAAAACATAATCAGGATAACAAAAGATTTAGCAGCTTCTACTTTAAGGGATCAGAGAGCTTGGAATATGATGTTGCAGAATTCAAAGGAGTTAGGATTAAAAAGAAAAATCACCTACCCTGCAAAACTGAGTATAATACTTCAGGGGAACTTCAATGAAAGAGAAGACTTCCAAGCATTCTTGTTGAAAAGATCAGAGCTGAATAGAGCATTTGTCTTTCAAATACAAGAATCAATAGAAGCGTGAAAAGAAAAGAAACCATAAGGGACTAAATAAAGTTGAACTATTTACAATCCTATATGAAAAGATGATATTTGCAATTCATGAGACCTTTTACAGCATCAGAATGTTTGGAGGGAATATATACATATATGTATAAATGTGTGTATACATACGTATGTGTGTGTATCTGTATGTATATAGATATGTGTATGCATGCATATATATATAGAGAGAGAGACAGAGTACAGGGTAAGATGAATATGAAGAGAAGATATCAGAAAAAGAAAATTAAATATTAAGAGGGATGTGCTAGGAGAAAGAGAAAAAGAGAGGTAGAATGTAATAACGTCTTTCACATAAAAGAGGCAATAAAGAGCTTTTATAATGCAGGGAACTAAGGGGAAGACAAGATTGAATAACGCAGCATTTCATTCATTGAATCTGGCTTCAGAAGGGAATGATATACACAGTCAATTGGGTATGGAAGGTTATCTTACCATAAATGAAAGCAGGGAGGAAGGAGATAAGAGAGGCGGGATGATAGAAGGGACTGCACATTGGGGGAAGGGGTAATCAGAACAAACACTTTGGTAGAGTAACAGGTCAAAGGAGAGAACAGTATAAATAGAGAGCAGGAGAATGTAGAGGGAAATATATTTAGTCTTTCATGACATGACTGTTATTGCCATGAATACACATGTATAACCTGCATTTAATTGCTTGCCATCTTAATAAAGATGGGTGGAAAGTGGGAAGAGAGAATGTGGGACGAAAACTTTAAAAATTTATGTTAAAATCGTTCTTACATTTAACTAGAAAATAAGATATATGGGAACTGGAGTATAGAAATCTTTCTTGCTCTACAGGAAAATAGCAGGGAAGGGGATAAAAGGCATGGGGCAGAAGGGAATGTAGATTGAGGGAAAGGGTAATCCAAATGCAAGTTTTCCTGTGATGGGGGTGGGGGGAATGAGGAGAATATTTTAAATTCAAAATTATGTGGAAGTGAATGTTGAAAAATGAATTTTAAAAATTCTTTTTATGTTTTTTTCCCAATATTATCAATTTCTTTGTCTTTAGTTCTCAAAAATCACTTCTATAAATTCCAAATTTTCTGTCTTTCCCTCTCCCATCCCTCCACAAGACTGTATTCAACTTTATATGGGCTCTATACATGTATTTCTATTAAACACATTTTCAGATTAATCACGTTGAATAGAAGAATTAAAACAAATGAGAGAAACCATGAGAAAAACAAATAAATTAACAAACACATAACAAAAGAGAAAATAGTCTGCTTCATTCTGCATTCTGACTCCATATTCTTTCCCTGAATATGAATGACAGTGCATCATGAGTCCTTTGGAAATATTTTAGGTCTTTGCATTGCAATGAAGAAATAAGTCTATCAAAACTCATTCTCATGTACTGTGTCTGTTAATGTTTATAATGTTCTCTTGGTTCTTCCCACTTCATTCAGCATGAGTTCATATGTCTTTTCAGGTTTTTTTGAAGTCTGTATGTTTGTCATCTCTTGTAGCACAATAGTATTCCATTACATTCATATACCACAATTTATTCAGTTATTCCCCAACTGATGGACATCCTTTCAATTTCAAGTTCTCAGCTATCACAAAAGGGGCTGTTATAGATATTTTGGCACATGTGTGTCCTTTTCCCATTTTTATAATCTCTTTGGAAACAACATAAGAAGCATTATTGCTGTGTAAATAGGTATGCCCATTTTTATAGCATTTGAGCATAGTTTCAAGTTGCTTTTCAGATTGACTGGATCAGCTGATAGCTCCACCAACAATGAGTTAGTGTTCCAACTCTCCCATATGTTCTCCAGAATTTATTATTTTCCTGTTTTGTCATGTTAGCCAATCTGATAGGTGTGATGTGGTACCTCAGAGCGTTTTTGATTTGCATCTCTCGAATCAATAGTGATTTAGAGCATTTTTATTCATATGACTATAGATAGCTTTAATTTCTTGCTCTGACTAATGCCTGTTCATATCCTGTGTTTAAATTTTTATTTCTCCAGTCCCCCTTTCCCTCCTCAAAAGAGTTTTATTTTTGTCCACAGGCTTCTTCAGTCTTCCCTATCTTCTATCAGCCCCCCTCCCTTTTCTTTCCATTTTCCCTTACCATTTCTTTCCTCCCTTCTGTCCACCACCTCCCTTTTCTTTCCTCTTTCCCCTTTCTCCTTGTACTGCCTATAGGACACGGAAGATTTCTATGCTTAACTGAGTATGCTATTCCCTCCTAGAACCAAATACAATGAGAGTAAAATTCAAACAATGCTCATCTCCCTCCATTCTTTCCCTCTACTATAGCATGTTTTTGTGCCTCTTCATGTGATATTACTTACCCTTCTCTGCCTCCTCCTTTCCTGCTTTCCGATTACCATCTCTTTGCACCCTTTAATTAGGTTTTTCATTATCACACAAGTTGATTTACACCCGCACCCTCTATCTATGAATATCTCTTTTGAATGTCATAATGAATATACAATTCCCAAGATTAACATCCTCCCATGTAGGGATGAAAACTGTTAGCCCACATTAAATAGTAAGTTTTTTCTTTTTTTCTCTTTACCTTTATACCTCTCTTGAGCCTTGTATTTGAAGACCAGATTTTCTATTAAGCCCTGGTCTTGTCAGCAGGAAAGTGTGGAAATTCATTATTTCATTGAATGTCCATCTTCTTGCCTGAAAGATTATACTCAATTTTGCTGTAAAATTGATCCTTGGTTGTAGTCCAAGCTCCTTTGCTTTATAGAGTATCACATTCCAATATCTCTGATCTTTTCATATAGGAGCGGCAAGGTCCTGTGTTATACTGACTGTAGTTCCTCGATATTTGAATTGTTTCTTTCTGGCTACTTGAAATATTTTCTCCTCGATCTGATAATTCTGGAATTTTGCATCTATATTCCTGGGTGTTTTCAACTTGGGATCTCATTCAGGAGGTGATAGGTGGATTCTATCAGTCACTGTTTTGTCTTCTAGGACCCCAGGGTAGTTTTTCTTGATAATTTCTTGGCAGATACCATTCAGACTTTTTTTTTTGTCATGTCTTTCTGGTAAACAAATAAATCTTTGATTTTCTCTCCTGGATCTGTTTTTTAGATCAGATGTTTGTCCAATGAGATATTTTATGTTTTCTTCTATCTTATCATACTTTAGATTTTATTTGACTGGTACTTGATGCCTCATAGAGTCATAAGGTTCTACTTGCCCAATTTTTATTTTTTTTATTAATTTTAATTTATTTTTAGTATTCTACAATCATTACCATATAACTTAGATTTTTTTCTCCCTCCCTCCCCCCCATATTTCCCCTCCCTCCTCCAGATGGCATACAATTTTATATAGGTTCTACACATACATTCTTAAAAAATGTATTTTCCCTATACTCATGCTGTGTAGAAAAATTAAAATGAATGGGAGAAATTATATAACAAACCAAAACATTATAAAAAAGAAAGTTATCTGTTATATTCTGTGATTGAATTTCATAGTTCTTTCTCTGGATGTGGAAGGTATTTTGCCTTAAAAGACCAATGGGGATTTTTTTAAGTCCTTGCACTGCAATGAAGTTCCAAGTCTATCGAAAAAACTCTCACACACTGTGGTCGTTGCTGTGCACAAAGTTCTCCTAGTTCTGCTCCTTTTGCTCAGCATAAGATCATAGAAGTCTTTCCAGGCCTCTCTGAAGTCTACCTGTTCATCGTTACTTATAGTACAACAATATTTCATTACATTCATATTCCATAATATATTCAACTATTTCCCAATTGATGGGTATCCCCTTAATTTCCAGATTTTGGCTACCACAAAGAGTATGGCTATAAACATTTTTGTACATGTGGGACCCTTTCCCATTTTTATGTTCTCCTGGGGTTACAGTCCTAGAAGTGATATTGCTGGGTCAAAGGGTATGCATATTTTTGTAGCGGTTTGGGCATAGTTCCAAATTGCTCTCCAGAATGGTTGAATCAGCTCACGGCTCCACCAACAATGAATCAGTGTTCCAACTCTTCCACATCTTCTCCAGTATTTATCATCTAACTGTTCTCCCATGTTAGCCAACCTGATAGGTGTGATGTGGTACCTCAGAGTTGTTTTGATTTGCATCTCTCTAAACAATAGTGATTTAGAGTATTTTTTCATATGACTATAGATACCTTTAATTTCTTCCTCTGAAAACTGCCTGTTCATATCCTTTGACCATTTATCAATTGGGGAATGACTTGCATTTTTGTATGTTTGACTCATTTCTCCATATATTTTAGAAATGAGACCTTTATCACAGACACTAGCTACAAAAATTCTTCCCTGGTTTTCTGCTTCCCTCTGAATCTTGGTTGCATTGGGTTTAGTTGTGCAAAAACTTTTCGGTTTAATGGAATCAAAATTACCCATCTTGCACTTCATAATGCTTTCTATCTCTTCTTTAGTCAAAAATTCTTCCCTTTTCCATAAATCTGATAAATATGCTATTCTTTGCTCCTCCAATTTGTCCATAGTATCAATCTTTGAGTTTCCACAGGGTTAGACTGAAGCTCATAGAATGGGATATGGAGGAGCCAATGAAGATCTTCTCCTCTCCTACGCCTGAACTAGAGCATGGGCAGGCTCAGCAACTGGTGAAGCCTGTCTGTGCTCATGTCTTCCCCATTCCCCTGGCTGTGATAAGGCGTGCCTGGGATCCTGTTGCTGGTGCTTACTTTCTCCACCCTCCTGGGACTCAGGATCTCCAGCTGTTCCACTGAGGTGGAAGTTGCTGGGACACTTCCAGTCCTGCAGTGGCCCCCATCAGCCACAGCAAAAGGGACCCTTCCCATCAGCCTTCCTAACTAAAAGACTGCTGTACCCTTTCTGGTGCTTCCACTATTCCTTGATATTTCCTGGGGCAATATTCTCTGAGTTTTTCAAGGTCAACAAGGGAAGATGAGACCATTTACATTTTGCTCCAACATCTTGGCTCCTAGAAGTTCAAGTAGGTGGCTTTCCAACATTCAGTATTCATCTGATAGCCACAGAAGCAGCTGCTGTTACTTCTGCAGGGTTCCAGGCTTCTCTCTCACCTAGTTCCACCCAACTCCCCTCCTGTGCTGAGAGATTTGGGAATGGGCGCTACCACTGGTGACTCAGACTACCCGGTGCCATTCCTTCTCTGCTATGGCTGAGTCTGTGCTGGTGCAGACTGTGTGCTCCGTGCTTCCCCAGTCAGATGTACCAGATCTGTCCATCAACCTTCCAGGCTGTCTTGGGCTGGAAATCTGCCATACTCTGTCTTCTTTTGGATTCATATTTCCCTTCAGTGAGCTTATAGACCTCCTTTTCCATTTGCCTAATTCTGCTTTTTAAAGCATTTTTATTCTTATTGGCTTTTTGGACCTCTTTTGCCAATTGACTTAGCGTATTTTTAAAGGTATTTCTTTCTTCAACATTTTTTTTTTTGGTCTACTTTAGCAAGCTGTTGACTCGCTTTTCATGATTTTCTTTCATCACTCTCATTTCTCTTCCCAATTTTTCCTCCACCTCTCTTACTTGATTTTCAAAGTCGTTTTTGAGCTCTTCTATGGCCTGAAACCATTGCATATTTATTTTGGAGGTTTTGGACACAGAAGCCTTAACTTCCTCTGATGGTATGCTTTGTTCTTCCTTATCTGAAAGGATGGAAGAAAATACCTATTCATCAAAAAGTAACCTTCTATAGTCTTATTTTTTTCTCCCTTTTTTGGGCATTTTCCCAGCCATTTACTTGACTTTTGAGACCTTTGCTGATAGGAGGGTATATTCTGGGGATCTGCAAATTCGCACTTTCTCCAAGATGACACAATCAAGGGAGAGGTGTTTACTCTTCTACTCACCTGCACACTGATCTGGGAGCAACCAAAACTTTTCTGCCCAGAATCTGCAATTGAATTCCCTTATCACAACAGCCTCCAGCTCTACCATGCCAGTGCTTCTCCTCATCCCTGCGTAAAGCTCAGAGGTGAAAATCACATCAGTGGCTCAATTCCCCCAGGGACTTTAGACAGAGGTCTCCCATGGCTGCCACTCAGGGCTGAGATTTGATCAGCCCTTCAATTCCCCCAGGGGCTCTAGGTGGAAGGCTCTGAAAATGGCAGCTGCAGCTGCAGTGCCTGCTGCTGGAGGTCCAGACTCACTCCCCTCTGCTGGGTGAAGGAGCCCTCCCACTGACCTTTGAAGCTATCTGTGGCATTTGTGGTTTGAGCAATCTGGGAACTGCTACTGGTGGTGCCCTGAAACCTGTTCTGGATCCTGTTCTTGCTGCTCTGGTCTAGTCTGCACTCCCTGTGCTGTACTTGTCTGTACTCCTTGCACTGATCTGCTCTGCACTCCTCATGCTGGTCTGTAATTTATATTTTTCTTGGAGGCTTTGGATGTAGATTTTTTTGACTTTGTTATCTTCTTCTGAGTGTGTGTTTTGAGCTTCCTTATCAGCACAGGAGCTTTCTATAGTCAGAGTTTTTGTTTCCCCCATTGATATATCATCTCTCTTTTTTCTTTCTCATGGTTTGTTTGTTTTTTTCCTTTATGTTCTGATTCTTCTTTCACAACATGGTTAATGTGGATACATGGTTAATATGATTGTGCATGGATAGCATATATCAGATTTCATGCCACCTTGAGGAGGTGGAAAAAGGGGGAGGGAGAAATAATTTGGAACTGAAAATGTTATAAAAATGAATGATTAAAATGATCTTTATATCTAATTAAAAATAATATATCATTAAGAAAAAATATCATTGTAAAAAATACAAAAAATATTTTGATAATTTAAAATATTTTTACGTTATTGGAGGAAAATAAAATAATAAATCATTGTCAGAGAAGAATTATTTCTCAAAGGGACACTTGTACTCCCCTCTCCCCCTAATTGTTGATTTTGGTTTTTAAGGATTTCTTTTCTTTAGGTAATTTTTTTTGTTCCTCCTTTTTCATTTGGTCTTTCATGCTTTTAACAAGCCTCTTTTATTCAGTGATATTTTTTTTGCATCCCTTACCACTATTCGATTCTGTTTTTAAAGGTGTTATTTTCTTCAGTATTTTTGTGCCACTTTCACTAAGTTGTTAATTCTCATTTTATAATTTTCTTGCTTCACTTTCATTTCCCCTCAGTTTTTCCTTTTTCATTCTCATCTCTATCTATAATTTTTCCCAGAATTTTTGGGTGGCTTGGATACAATCAGCATTTTTTTCTTCATTGCTTTTTTAATTGTTCTTTCACATTGTTGTCTTCTGTGTTAATTTTCTCTACCACCATAGTATCTTTTAATGGTCAATTTATTTTTTTATGTTATTTTCAAAGTTTTACAAAATTTTTCTTTATTTTGAATTTTTTATAGTTGGGCTCTGCTCACCTGGGATGGGAAGACAATGCACCATGCTTTTGGCAATTTTGTTCTGCTGTTTTTAGAGCTAATTCTGGGGATCTGCAAATTATCAGTACTTTTAAGGTTGTGTGATTTTGGAAGAGGTGTGGTCACTCCTCTCCTTGGATGTGCTCTGGTCTTTACCCAGGCTAAAGCCATAAACACTAGCATTTCACTTGGCCCTGAAACTGTGACCAGGTCACCAACTCTTCTGTAGATTAAGTGCTAGTGCTTCTTTCTACCTTACAACTCTGATCATGACTTCTGCTGATTTATTACTGACTACAATAACTCTTGTTCACCCTGGAACTGTGACCCAGCAGTATCTATGGAAATAGAGTTGCCCTTCAGTGCCAAGTGTACCCTGTGACAGCAAAGGTTTTCCTGTAATCTTTTCCTGACCAGTATTCTGAACCCATTATGCTCTATAATTAAGAGCTCACAAAACTTCTACTGCTGCTTTCTCAGCTGCCCCAGAGATCCATTGGTGGTGCTCCTTCTGTGCTCCTGGCCTGCTTCTAGACATCTCTTGCTAATCTCCTAAATTTTCTTTGATTGAACAAAATGTCTCAATCTGACCTTTTAGATTTTTGCCACTACAAATTTTGATGAGAGGAGTTATTTTAAAGTTGTTTGGAGGGGAATGTTGCACAAGTTTGTCTGGGTAACTTCCTGTATTCTGTCATCTTGGCTGTACTCTCATTAATAATATTCTTGAAATATGGCACTTAGACTTTTTATTTAATCATGGCTTTGCAAAATTGTTAACTTATCTCTCCTCAATCTATTTTCTGGGTCAGTTCTTTTCCAATGAGATAATTTCACATTTTTTTTTCTATTTGTACCATTATTTTGACTTTGTTTTATAGTTTCTTTGTTGTCTCATGAAGTCGTTAACTTACACTCGCCCAATTCTAATTTAAGGAAATTTTCCTTTCATGAGCTTTTGCACCATATTTTCCCTTTAGTCAATTCTGCATTTTAATTCGATCTTTTCTTTTTTTTTATTATGATTTATTTATTTTCAGTTTTCAACATTCACTCCACAAAATTTTGAATTTCAAATTTTCTCCCAATCTCCCCCCTACCCCCACCCCAGGACAGCATGTATTTGGAATACTATTTCCCCCAATCTGTCCTCTCTTCTATCATCCCCCTGCCCTTATCCCCATTCCCTTTAATTTTCCTGTAGGGTAAGATAGATTTCTATACTTCATTATCTATATATCTTATTTCCTAGTTGCATGTAAAAAATATTTTTAACATCCATTTTTAAAGCTTTGAGTCCAACATTCTCTTCACCCCTCCCCATGCACCATAATTGAGAAGGCAAGCAATTCAATATAGGTTATACATGTATAGTCATGGTAAACACTTCCATAACAGTCATGTTGTGAAAGACTAACTATATTCTCCTCTATCCTGTTCCACCCTCCACTTATTCTGTCCTCTCCTTTTACCTGTCCCTCTACAAACATGTTTGCTTCCAATTACACCTTCCCCCAATCTGCTGTTCCTTCTATTATCCCCTCTCTCCTATCCCATTCTCCCTTGCTTTCATGTAGGGTAAGATATACTTCCATACCCAATGGAGTCTGTATGTTATTACCTCTTGAAGCCAAATCCAGTGAAAGAAAGGCTCCCTTTTTCCCTCTTATCTTCCCTTCCATTGTAAAAACTCTTTCTTACCTATTTTATGTGAGATGATTCACTACATTTTACCTTTCTCTTTCTCTTTTTTCTAGTACATTCCTCTGAGCACTTAATTTTCTTTATTAGATATCTTCCCTTTATATTTAGCTCTCCCTGTGCCCTCTGTCTCTTTGTCTTCTTGTATCATTCTTATTTGATTTTAAAAGTACTTTTTTAAAAGCTATTTTAAAAATTCTTGTTGAACTTACATTAGATTCACAATTTTCTTTAAATTTTTATTTGTAGATATTTTTACTCGAGTTTTTCCTTTATGTTCCCTATCACCATAGTGCTTGTTGTGTTCACTTTCTTTTTTATTTGTTCTTTGCTCATTTCCCCAGATTATTTCTTGATTTTGAACTCGATGTTAATTTTTGACTCTGTTCCCAGTGTGGTTGTGAAAGGTTATTGTGCCAAGTTTCAGAGGTTTTTTGTACTGTTTTTTTCTAATCTAATTCTTGTACATTGGAAGTTTTTGGTGCTTCCAAAGTGGTATGGTCTGGGGGAGGGGGAGTATTGTCACTGCTCTTAAAGTGTAGTCACTTTCCTCTTAAAACCTCCTCTTCATGTCCTTTGATCATTTATCACTTGGAAGAGGGCAGAGAGAATGCATTTCCAAACACAGAGAGGCAATAGTTGGCATTTCTGTATAAAGTAGTTACTAAATTTCATAAGACATACAAGAAAGTCAGTCTCCTTCCTTTATGACAAAAACCATAAAAGAATATATTACAATTCTAAATTTAAAAAAAAAAATGAAATCTTATCCCCATAAAAGCCTATGATCTAGGCAGTCTTATTATTATTTTCTCTTTTTTGCATATGAGAAAATTAACTATGAGAGACATTAAGTGATTTGCCCAAGGTCACAGTATTAGTATTAGAGGTAGGAAAGCAATATTGTATAGTCAAAAAAAATCTAAGAATTGCAGTCCAGAGTTCTGTGTTTGAATAACATAGCTGTCTCTGATTCCCTAAATGACCATGGGCAAGACACAATTTATCTGAGCATCAGCATACAGTATTCCTATACTAACTTGTTGGAAGCAAAAGCACTTTGAAAACCTTAAAAAAACTATAGTAATTAATTATTATTTCAACTTTATGGTCACACCATGAATAATAAAAGTACAGAGGTGAAAATTATTATGAATCCATAAGTTACATGGTTTTAGGGTTACTACTGATATACAAGAGAGCTAAATTAGCCCACCAAGAGATGAGTAAAGGAAAAAGTCAGCCACCCAAGGAAGATGCCTCTAAAAGATCTCAGCTGGGAGCTAGTTAAAACAGTTATTAATATCAGAACCAGTAGTGCTTGAAAAATAACATGCATTTTCATTTCCGTGTGTAAGGCCTTGGCCTTTTAAGACTCTTCCTGAAAACTGCTTTGACCAAACAGCTTCCAAAGCCCAGACCATAAAAGAATAAGAAATGGAGGAAAGTGGCTAAATGATTGTTCTTGTTACGAAGATCTTAGGAAGAGAGTAGAAAATAGACTGAAAGATCAATATAAGCCAATAGTGTGACATGGGCAAATAAAAAAAGGTAATGTAGGCTTAAGATGGCTAAAAAGAGGTCCAGAGAAATGGAGAGTTCATACTATTTACATAGGGCTTTGAAGTTGGCAAAATGTTTTTAAAATTCTTATTTTGGTTTGTTCTCCCAACAATCCTGAGAGGTAGGTGCTGTTATCATTTCCATTTTATGAATGAAAAAAAAAAATTGAGCCACACAGATTTGCTCAATCTTAAAGAATTAGTAAGATGGATTTAAACCCAGGCCTTCCTGACTCCAATTCCAGTGTTCTATGTACCTCCTAGCTGTGTCTGCACCTGCTATGCACATGCAACTGCTGTATGGTGTCCTAGTTTGATTACCACTGGGGTATGTCTATAAGGGCACCATATTTTAGGAAGGTCTTTGATAAACTAAGCAGCATTCATTGGGGAATGACAAGACGTGGAGAGGAAATGAAGTCTGCTCCATACAAGGATTGCCTACCCGGCATATTTAACTTTGAGGAGAGAAGACACAGACAAGAAATAATAGCTTCAATTCAATCAATTTCAATATAAACATATTAAGCACCTATTGTATGTATATATATATATATATATGTGTGTGTGTGTGTGTTTGTGTATATCTATATCTATATCTATACACATATAAATACACACACATATATCAGACACTGTACAATGGGCTTGAAATAAAAACAAAATGATCTCCAGTAGTTTAAATTCTGCTTAAGACTGAGGGAAGCAAACAATGGGGAGTTCCAAGAGTAAGAGTGAGGAATAAGAGCATTCCAGGCAAAGGAAATAGCTTCTCCAAAGGCATGGAACCAGGAGATGGATTGTTGTTATGTAGCACTGTGAGGCAGCCATTCTGCCTGGAATGTAGCATGTATGAATGGTAGTGAGATGCAACCAGCCTGGAAAAATGGACTGGGATACATTGAGAAGGACTTTCAATGCCAAGAAAAAGTTTGTGTTTTATCTTAGAGTCACTGAAGCTTCCTGAGCAGGAGGCTGACATGGTCTGACCTGAGTATTTTATGAATACAAATGTGGCAAGTCTGTGGGTGATAGATGGAAGAGCAGAAAAGTTGTAAGCCAGGGGACCAATTAGGAAACTATTGCAGTAGTCCAGGTGAGAGGTGATGAGGGGCTGAACTAGATTGTTTTAAGTGTGAATAGAGGGAGAAACATGTACAAGAGATATGAGAAAGGGAGAATTGGTAAGTCATGGCAACTGATTAGATAAAAGGGGAAGTGAAAATGAAGGAGAGAGGAATGCAAACATTTATTAAAGCACTTACTATGTTAACTATGTATTGGGCACAATGCTAAGTGCTTTTGCAAATATAATCTAATTTTATCTTCACAATCACCTTTGTAGGTAGTACTATTATAATTCCCATTTACAGTTGAGGAAATAGGTAGAAAGAGGTCAAGTGACTTTCCAGGGTCACATAGGTCGTAAATATCTGAGGCTGGATTTGAACTTAGGTCTTCATGCCTCCAAGCCCAACACTCTATCAATTGCACCTCCTAGCTCCTTCCTTATATTTTCTCTTCTCTAGATTCAATGTGGTCAGTTTTATATTAGTCCTCATATGACTCTAGTAAGAAATCAAGAAGGATTTCTAAATTGAGAAACTGGTTGACTGGAAGGAAGATGGCTACTTGACAGGAAAAAAAGAACTTTGGAAGAAGAGGGCATATGAGAGGAATGATAATGAGTTCAGTGTGGAATAGGTGAGTTTGAGATCCCAATGGGATAGCAAGGTATAGATATAGAGCAAGCAATCAATTATGGACACAAGTTTAAAGTTGAGGACAGAGATGAGTATTGGATATAATATTTGGAAGATAACTGCATAAAGGTGATAGCTGAACCCATGGAAGCTGATGAGATCACCTAGAAAGAGTAAAGAAAGAATAAAAGAGAGACTAGAATGGTGATATGGAATGTACTCATGCATACCGGAGAAGAGTTTGAATGATCTGACTAAAGAAAATGAGAAACAGTGGAGATAAAGGGAAAGAGAGAATGACAAAAGAGTGCCATTAAAACCTAGGGAAGAAAGGAGGTAGTCATGAAGATGAGCACTGGGTTAAAAAAAGTCCTTTTTAAATCTTGCATGTACATAATTGCTTGCATATAGTACTAAGCTCCTTGAGAGTAGAGACTGGTTTTGCATTTCATTTTATTGCCAACTCTTAGCACAGTGCTTGGTAATAAGCACTTAGTAAAAGCTAAGAAGCCCTTTGATTTAGTAATAGATTATTGATGACTACTTCTTGAAGAAGGCCTATTAACTCAATGGGAATTACCTCCCTCTAAGTGAGTACCTTAAAAGGCCAACCTAAGAGGACCAAGGTCTCCCCTTGCATCCTGGGCCATCTGCAGTCATCCTGACGAATATCTGGTCACTGGATATTCTGCATATCCAGAGGAGGAGGCAAACGTGGAGCTGGTGACCCACACAGCCCTCCCTCACTCAAAACAAAGTTAAGTGCAAGTCATGTCATCATTTCCCTGATGTCATGGTCTTCTTCAAAAACAACAGACAAACACAGAAACAACCACATGATTATTGGTGGCTTTGGAGAGAACGATTTCAGTTCAGAGGTAGGAATGATGATAGGTAATCTGAGAGGGTAAGTAGGAGGTTAGAAGGGAGATACAATAAATATAGGTCACTTCCCTAAAATTTTGTCTACAAAAGAGAGGAGCAATACAGAATAACAGCTTGTAAGGAGTAAATATCATTTAAATATGGAGTGAGGGAGATGTTGTCATATTTGGATGTAGCAGAGAAGCAATCAACAGATAAGAAGAGATTGAAAATTAAGGGGAGACAGCTGTCTTAATGCATTTGACTGTCACATAGAAATTTTACATATTCTAGAGTGCAGAAGAAGGACAATATGTAGAAGTTAAAGAGAGGCAGATTTAATCTTCATGTAAAGAAACAAAAATCATAAGAATTGAGGCTGACCAAAAGTGAGATAGGCTGCTTCAGACCCCAGTGATTTTTCCCATTGCCAGAGGTCTTCAAGCAGAGACTGAATGAACACTTGTTAGGGATGGAGTAGAGAGGATACTATAGAGGTTGAAGCTGGACTTAATAACCTTTCTATCTCAAATATACTACTAATATATAAAGTCATTCAGTTCCCCTGAGAGACATGAGAGGGAAAGACTGCTGCTCACATTTCAACAAGTCACATAGAAAAACACCAGTGACAAGTGCAAATGGGGGACAGAGCTCCTGCCAAGTTAATGGTCTGAACTTTCTTCTGTGCTAGTTCAAGCTTCAGCAGCATCCAGAGGTGTGAACAAAACAAAAGACCAATAAACTCAGGGGGTTGCAAGGGATAATTATGATTTCGAATGAGACAGGAAAACATAACCACCTTTTTATTTTGCCCTCTGCCATTCGAGCTGGGTTGTTTTCTTTTCTCAAGTACCTCCCCTCCCATACTTTCTTTCCCATGGTAGGCAGCACATTCAGTCACTATGTGCCCCACTTCTATCAGCTTAACATGCACTATGAAAATTTAGCAGTTCATTAAATCAGCCTGGCAACGGTTGGAGATTAGAAATCATTGCAAAATCACCGAAACTCAAGTGGTTAGAACTGCCTATCAAAATAGGTCTAGTCAGGGAAAGATAAGTTTAAATCCTAAGGAAACAAGAGAACCACAGGTGGGATAGCCTAGTGGCAAGGTCATTGAATTAAAGACAGAACACTGTATGACCTTTCAGCAAGATACTTTCTCTCTCTGGATTACAATTTTCTTTTATCTAAAATGAGAGGTTTGAATTACATAATCTCTCAGATCTTTCCCACTTCTAATTCCTATGAAATATTACACTTCCTCCAGAGACTGTACTTGGTAACTATCAGATAATGGATGCCAAGATCTGATTTGCTTGAACAGTCAGGAAGATTTTGAATATCACTGCCTACCAGACAACATTGTTTGAAAAGTTAAAGGGAGGGTAGAGGGAAAAAAATAGATTTGTGGAAAACCTTCTTCACCAAATCCTTTGCCACAGGGTTAAATTCTCTAGTGTGAAAGTTGGACATCAATTATAGTATTACTCATTTCATAAAAGTAAAGGAGATAACAGATCCAGCTGAAAGACCCCTAGAAGTCATCTCCAATAGTCTAAGCCTCTTGTTTTGTCATTGAGAAAGGTGAATTCCACATTAAGTGACTTGCCCAAGATCACTCAAAGTTGTAATAAAGTTAAGATTTGTCTCCAGTTTCTTTTAAGTTCAATGTTTATTCTACTTCACCCCCATTCAGGTTACTGAAACAGAACTAGAATAGACTTTACAGGTCATTAACATTATATAGATATGGGCTAGTAAAATAAATTATCTTTCACCAAATTTTTTTTTTCAATACTCATGGTGACATGGGGGATCCTGATTTCCCAAAGGCTCTTCCAGAAGAGGGACAGCTAGGTAGTGCAGTGTATGCAGTGCTGGGCCTCCTGAATTCACATCTGACCTCAGACACTTACTAGTTATATGACCCTGAGCAAGTCACTTAATCCTGTTTGACTCAGTTCCTTATCTTTTTTAAAAAATGAGCTGCAGAAGGAAATGGAAAACTATTTCAGTATCCATCAACAAAACCCCAAATGGGGTCACAAAGACTTGGACATTACTGAAACTACCGAACTATTTCCAGAGAAAAATAAGCTCTGGTTTCTTCTACTGAACTGGAAAAGTTCCAAGTGCAGTCCCTGTGAAAGACTAAGTCTACTTGTTTTTCAAGGACCAATTTGTCTAAACATGAAAGTGCTCTTTGCCAGTAAGTGAAACACAAGCTGATGTGAATTCATTGTCCATGGTAATCTATGAAACAGGCCAAGATAATAATAATAAATAGCACTTATAAAGTGTTTTAAGATTTCAAAACCTTTTACAAATATCTTGCTTCATAAATAACCCTGTGAAGTGGGTACTATGGATGAGGAAAATGAGGCAGACAGAGGTTAAGTGACTTGCCTCGAGTCACACAGTCAATCAGTGTCTAAGGCCAGATTTGTGCTCAGGTCTTCTTTACTCCAGGCCCAGTGCTGTATCCATTATGCTCCCTCACATCCTTGTATAAACAGTTCCTCAGAATTTATTCTCTTGCAGGAATGATGATAGAGTGGCAGAAAGTGGGGAAGTGAGGAAGGATTCTAAGAATCATATGGCTTTTAGACTGTGCAAACATTTATTTACCTGTAGATAAACTAAATATTGAATTTGTTTCCAAGACAGAGTGATGCAGTGGCTAAAGACATTTAACTTAGGACTAAGACATCCCAAGTTCAATCCTGCCTCAAATATTCACTTCCTTGTGACTCCAAGCAAGTCATTTGACCTCTCTGCACCTCAGTTTCCTCACCTGTAAAAGGAAGCAGTTGTATTTGCTAAGATCCATTTCACCTCTAAATCTATAATGATTTGATAATAACAAATGAATAGACTATTTGAGAAAATGAACTGGATCCTATTCATCCTAATAGCATGGTGCTGAATCAAATTGGAGAAAATCACCAAAA
This sequence comes from Notamacropus eugenii, assembly GCF_028372415.1. Taxonomy (NCBI): domain Eukaryota; kingdom Metazoa; phylum Chordata; class Mammalia; order Diprotodontia; family Macropodidae; genus Notamacropus; species Notamacropus eugenii. The sequence continues at coordinate 511,570,493 of NC_092872.1, read as the reverse complement.
TGTACTGACTGAGTCCATTACATTGTCACATAACCTCAAGTGAGTCCTCAATATTTTTACCTCCCTAATTAATTTACTGTCTCACTCTCTACAGTGGCTGTTCCAAACCTTTTCATCCCTTCTCAAATCAGCCATAATGTCCCCTCTTCCTACCCTCTCAGCTGAGAATCTTGCCTCATACTTCATTGAAAGTAATCAAGGTTATTTGCTGAGAGCTCTATGTTCTCCCTTTATCTTCATCTCACATCACTCAAATGCCTTCTGGAACTATTTCATCCTTTACCCCTGCTCCAAATAAAGCGATGTCCTTCCTTGCCAAGGCAAACCCTTACATGTGCCCAAGCGATTCTATTCCACCTCATCTTTTCCACAAGATTGCCCTTCTAACATCCCCCCACTCTTACCTCCAAGATCAAATACAAATTCCTCCATTTACCATTCAAAAACTTTCATAGCCTGTACTTCCTTCTCTACTTTTCTAGTCTTCTTAAATCTTACACACAATCCACTCTCCATCTGCTGTGCTTCATGGTTTCAACTCTATTGAAAAAGATGCGCCCATACTGAGTACCCCCTGGTATGTTGTCCCATCCTACTTCTCTGGTTTCTTTTGTTAGTTGCGTCCCCCACTTTAAATTGTAAGCTCCTTGAGGGAAGCAACCATCTTTGTTTTATTAATTATATCTCCAATTCTTAGCAAGGGCCTGGCACATAGTAGGTACTTAATAAATGTTTATTGGATTGCATTGCATTGAATTGAATTAGACTGTACCTACACATAATTTATGATCCAGTTTCTCTGGCCCTCCTTCTGTTTCTCACCTAAAAATTCCATTTCTCCCCTCCATCCATTTTTACTGGCTGTTTCTCATAACAGAAATTAATTATCTCCCCTCATTTAAAGAACTATTGACATTGAAATATGAGAAAAGGATGAAAGTGAAAATATTAATGTTGTCATTTCCTAAAGATGTTTGACAGATGGAAATCAATCACCATGGGTCCAAAAGATCCAGAAAATGTCTCAGACAGCAAATATTTTTTCTTTGCAAAAAATATAACAAGTTAAAATAATACAAGTTTATAATACAAGTTGATTTGAAACATATTCATGTCAAATCAGGACAAATGGTTAAAGACTATAAGCAGTGTAATTTGATGAGTACTAAATTTTTTTTCCCACCATTATGCTGAGTGTCCTGTTCAAACCAGCTCCAAATGGACAGATTCCCTCTAGATGACTTGTTACTTGAAAGTGCACTGTGTTTCAAAAGCCTACAACATTATAACACTTTGAGGTGATTCAGAACCACCCAAGAGAGATTAGCCCAGTTTGGACATTATTTTGGATTATGAGTACATTCATGAGCATATGTATATTGGGAAAAAAAAAACACTGTGAATGGACAGTGAGTTGAACTTATAATTGAAGAAAAGGGAAATGAACTTGAGCCATATTTGTGTGGCTGTGAATTGCTTTTAGTGATCCCAAGCACATCCTTGATATCAAAAGCCAACCTTGTAATAACAATATTCTTCCTGTGGTGTAATATGATATTGAATCATGGAATTCCAGTAGTTTCCTATAACTACACACAAACATGCACACACACATAACTCAATAAGATGTCCATTTATCAACAGCTCATAGTTTGGCCAGTAGATCAACATTCATGCTTTGTTCATCTTGTAACCAGTATTCATGGTTAGAACAAACTTAATTAGGCTCTGCAATGTTCCAAGACATTAAGCATTTATTAAAATATCTAGGAAATCACAAATCAACAAGACCATTCTTGTTTTTGAACTCTTCATGTTCATCTTCAAAACATTAGCAAATGTCTTAAGTGAACAAGTTTTCTACCTCAGTTGATTAATGTATCCTTTTGAAAATAAATTGGATCATAAAATTTATAGCCCTATATGGAATTTATATTAATTGTCTCATTTTTTTAAATGAGGGAAAGTTTCATTTAAAAATAGGCATGATAAAAGAGAAAAATAGTGAGCTTTAACAGAATCAGAAGAGATTAAGAAATAACAAGAGTACACAAAAGAACTCTATAAGAAATATCTTAATGTCACTGAAAACTACAATGGTATGGTTGCTCATCTAGAAACAGACATCCTGGAGAATTAAATCAAATGAGCCTTAGGAAGCATTGCTAACAATAAGACTAACAATAAGATGGAATTCCAGCCAAACTATTTAAAACTATAAAAGTTTATTTTGTTAAAATACTGCACACAATATGTCCAGAAATATAGAAAAGATCAATTTATGTACCCATCTTAAAGAAGGGCAACACCAAACAGTGTTCAGATTATCAAACAATTGTGTTTGTTTTGCATGCCAGCAAGGTTATTCTTAAGATTATGCAAACTTGCTTTCAGCAATATGTAAATCAAGAATTAGCAGAAGAACAGGCCATTTTTTATTATATGAAATGGCTGGCTGGATGAATCAAAAGCTGAAATTAAAGTTGTTGAGAGCAATATCAGCAATCCCAGATATACAAATGATTCCACTCTAGTGGCAGAAAATGAAGAATAAATAAGAAGCCTCTTGATATGTGAAAGAAGTGAGCGTAAAACTGGCTTGAAACTTAACATAAAAATAAAACAAACAAAAAACACTAAGATCTTGCTCCTTAGATGAAAAAAGTATGTCAAATCTGGACAGTGTGCTAAAAAAGAGAGATACCACTTTGCTGATAAAGACACCTATAGTCAAAATTCTGTTCTCCTCTCCCCCCTTTGCCCCACCCCCCTCCAGGGGCTATGTATGACTGTGAGCCATTGAACTATGTGGAAAGCTGAATTCTGCATAATCATTGCCTGCTCCCAGAATATTAGTCCTATTTCTAGCCTACCAGCCATTATCTGGGGAAGTAGCTCTTGTAAAGAAGAGCCCAGTCATCCCCACCAACTCTCATTAATGTCATCCAGCCTAGCTGAAGCATCAAGGCACCATTAAAGGAGAGGCAGTAGACAGCATGTGTGAGGCAGGTCAAACCAGCATCACTTCCTTGATCACCATGTCCCCTTCAATGAGATGATATTCGTAAAAAGTGCTTAGCACAGTGTCTGGTGCATAGCAGGCTCTATATAATTGCTTGGTCCTGCATTTTTCTCCCCACCCAGACTCTGATTGAGGTAGCCTAGGACCCTGAACAAAAGAGTCTTTGGAATAACAATGCTCCAATGGTTCAACATCTGAAACCAATAAGATTTTATTAGTGCAAATAATATTAAAGAAGATGTACAAACATTTATATTGTTGTTGCACTCAAGGACCATGGGACTATTTTATCTGACTTTCAGCTGAAGTTTTTCATATGTATTATCTCCCCTATTAGAAAATGAGTCCCTTGAGAGGATGGACTGTTTTACTTACTATGTGTTTTGTGCACAATAAGTACTTAATAAATGCTTTATTTAACATTCCCTAAGGGAATAAGCACCTGAGGAGATATTGAAACCCAGATTTTCCATATTATGAGTGTAATATTTTATTCATTACTCCACAGTTGTTTCTGGATAGATAGATTATAATCTTAATACAGTAATTTCAGCACTCAACATAGTACATGGCACATATTAGACTCTTAATAAATATTTCTCATATTATATCATATTATAGGGCTTTCCCATACCAACTAGATCTCAAATCTATCTGACAAAGTCATTTCCCTCACCAGAATGTAACCCTAAAATAACTACTGAACCTATGTTACATAAATGTTTTATCTCCCACAGTGCCTAGCAATGCACCATGTACACAATAAGTGTTTAATAAATGATTTCAATAATTTTCTTTTTTCTTCCTTGGAAATGATGGCATTTCAAAGCTAAAATGAGTTTTCTGCCATAGAAAATAGGATTTGCATCTCTAATCGAAACAGCTTAATAATGGAAATGATAATGCACAAACCTTTCTCTACTTCTGGGTTGCTAGCTACCTTGCTCCTGAACTTTTGCCAGCATATTGCACCTGCATCACTTCCCCACTAATATTTCAAAGTGTCAGCTCAAGTGGTCTGAGAACCGCCTGTAGAACTGCAGTAATTGCTGAGGTACGCTCAGTCCAACTGCGATAATAAGCCACCAAGAAGGAATGACAGCAGCTGGGATTTATGGTCTCTCATTTTTTCTTCAAGTAAACTTTATAGGTGATAAAATGGAGACATACTCCCTTCAAGCACCTCCTATTTGCTCAGTCTTGTGCTTGGCATCTTGGGCGTAAAGGACAGAAATATAGGCCTGTATCTAAGACAAGTCATGCCATGACCTGACAGATGGGACCTGACATGACCTAAGAAAGTTTACAGTGTCTCACTGTTAGGAAAAGTCAATGCTCTACTGATTGTGTTTAAGTAGAAAAGCTTAGCAAACTCCATATAACTCCATATTTTCAATGCATGTATCTTTGCAAAAAATAATTCCTGAGAGAGCGTACATAATCATCCATATCACTTCTTAAGAGTACATGGATACATTTTCCTCTGGTTATTTTAAAAATGCATTCTATTAGAACTCCGTCATTGGGGACAAGTAGGTAGCTTCCCCAAGGAAAATGGCAACGTGTCCCAGGAAAAGCTTAAGAAAAATTCAGGCATCTAAGGAAAGGAAAGATACTCTGGTGAGTGATATTTAAAATGATATTTAAAATGCTTTGATGAGGATATTTAAAGTGCCAAGGAAGGAGTGAAGAAATAAGAAAGAAATAAAAGTAAATGATCAGAAACAGATGTGCATAGCAGTGTGGATTTGTACTATAAGGCAGTTAATATCATAAGTTACTTTCCACATAATGTCAAAGGTACATTTTATGGCTATGCATTGAGCCTTCCATGAGGTGATTGAACTGTTAACCTTGTATAGGACAAAAGAAAAAGAAGTCTTGAAAGCTTTTTATCCAAATATCATTGTAGGATAAATGTATTAAATGTAGCAGAAATAGTCCTTAGAATCATTCTTTTAGCTATATAGAATATGCTATGGGCAGCTAAGTGGTGCAGTGGATAAAGTACTGGGGCTGTAATTTGGAAGACCTGACTTCAGATCTTGCCTCAGATACATAATAACTGTATAAACCTTAGCAAGTCACTCCTCTCTGCTTTAGTTGCCTCATCTATAAATTATAGATGGTAATAGTGCCTACCTCACAAGGTTGTTGTGAGAATCAAATGACATAATATACGTAAGGCACTTTGGAAACTTAAAGGAGATAGTGTTGTTATTATTATTATCATTATTTATAATTAAATTGATCAATATAGGGAGCTTCCTCTAGAAAAAGACATTTCTAAATCCCTTCTATGACCTAGCAATTTAGTTTGGGCAATGAATTGTCCAAAACTTGTTGTGGGGTGATGTCGTTTGATATGAACTCAGGACTTGTCAAAACCAAATCCTCCCCATCTTTTCACTATGTCTTGGAGTCAAGAAGACCCAGGTCTGAGTCCTCTTTTGACACATACTATGGAAGTTGTATGAAAACTGGCAGGTCTTTTTACCTTTTTATGTTCCAGGTAACCTTTTAAAACTAAACTACTGAGGAACTATTGATATCTGCAATAAGAAAGGAAAGTTACAAAGCAAGAATTTCTCATACTAATAAAATCAAAAGTCTGGACCAAAATCAAACTGCATTTATGCCTTCATATGCTTCTGTGGATGTCAATATCATAGTACAGGCACAAATAGTAAACATACTTTCCCTTTCATAATTGAACTGGAAGATCAAATGTCCAAATTATGTAGAAAATGGGCCAAATAGTGATCACTTAAAATATTTAAGGATCTGCTTCAACCTTGACTTAAATATGAAGAAATGATGATTAATAACTATGAGGAAAAAACTAACCGTTCTCATTCTCAGAAAAACCAGAAGATAAAAAGACTCCAAGATTGATTTTTTTTAAATAGTGCTGTTCCATGATTTTTTTAATTGACAAGGATATCTTGTCAATTGACAAGTTATATCTTACCAAGTAGATTTTTCACATTTCAATTGACCTCATAAATTAAGTCATTAAATCATAAAAAGTCAATAAATTTAATTACTGTATAAAATATTTTCATTATTACTCTCTGGTAGAACTTATATTTAAATATTGATACCTTCCTAAATTAAAGTCCACCTTGTATGCCTCCTTATAATACGGTAATGGCCTTGGATTCTTAAAGACTATGGCATCAGAACACAAGTTCTGTTAGGTTTAGGGTCTGTTAGTTTGGCTGAAGCATAAAGTATACAAAAGGGAGTAAGGTATAATGACTTGAAAAAGTAGATGTGATGCTATGTTGGGAAGGGCTTTACATACTGAAAGGGAGTTTGCACTTGTTCTTAAAATTAATAGGGAGTCATTGGATTTTCTTGAATGTAAGAATGTTGTAGTCAGACCTATGCTTTAGGAATTCCATTTAAGTAGTTTTGTTGGTTGAATAAGAGAGTAAGAAACTTGAAGCAGAAAATTCAACGAGACTATTTCGATGGTCCTTGGCAGAGGTGCTAAGGTAAAGTAAACTAGAGAAGGTGTGTTAGGGTAGAGAAAGACATAGATATGAGAAATGCCGAATTTGAGAGATCATAAATGTTTCCTGCATAGCAGCCAAGAAATTGTGCAAGAAATTTTATACTCAATCTGAATTGAATAGAGATGAAATAGTAGATTTAAGTATTGAAATAGATAGATAAATGTTGAAATATTTTTTAAAATTTCCTCATACTGATAGAATGTGTTAAAAACATTTATTATGATATAATTACAGGAAGCAAATGAAAGGAAATGTGGCAGAGTTGACAGATAGCTGGTCTTAAAGCCAGAAAAAAATGGAGTTAAAATTCTACCTCTGACCCTTACTGACTTTGTGACATGTGCCAAATCACTTGTTCAATGCTTGAGGTCTTACTCTAGGATGCATTAGATAAATGGATAGACAGACAGACAGACAGACAGACAGACAGATAGATAGATAGATAAACTATATGTCCAATATAAATTCCTTTGTAATTCAATGTATTACTGTTTCATGTAGTTCAAACATATTTCATCACAGTAATAAAGGGTTTTATGAAGAAAAAAAATGTTAAGAACTCTTGCTCTAGGCAATTCTCTAAGCCTGTAAGTTTCAGAGAAGGTGCTGACCTGCACTGCTAGGAGATTTCCTCCCCTAGGATTTCCTTACACCAATGAAAGAGCAGATCTTATCCTTATCCATCCCTTCTCCCTATACCTATAGGAAGCCAAAGAAACATGTATTATTGGAATCATATCCTAGATGATCAAGGCAATATAATTTCTTCCTCTTTGGGGTCTGAAAGTAGAGATGGGTGATGGGGCAGCTCCAAATTTCAAATTCGTTCTTTGTAGAATTTCTTGACAGACTTAACAACTTGGCAAATTCTAGTCAAACCCCTTCACCCCCCCCCCCACTCTGACTTCTATAAAATTCCTTGTCCCATTCTTAGTTAACTGAAATGTAAGCTAGAAAAGAAAGGTATTAATGGGTTTGCCAAGTCCCTTTTGTAGAACTCTTTTATTCTAAAGGGTTTAGATAGCACATTATTTCTCAAGCTAGACAGTTGTCTCTCCAATTTAATAGGTGCTGGGCAAACACCACATATTCATCTTCTGGAGCCAAAGGAGGAATCAAACACTTTCCAATTGCTCAGAGAAAGAAAAATGTACATTCCACTCATGCCTTGCCTTTAAATCTATAACCCTGGCTATAAAAGCCTGAGTGCCTCATCCATTTGGGCTTGCAATCATTTCCTTTCTCCAATTATTTAATATGTATCATCCCCTAATTGGTCTGCTAGTACTTCCATTGCTTGTTTCAGCTAGCAAGAGAAAGAATGTGCTTTTTCCTTCCGTTTGTAGTTAATGAAAAATCAATAACTTCAACAAAGTTTTCTGGGTTAAATTGAAAATCCACCAAGGAAATTTGACACAAAGTATGCTTAATGTAGTTAAAATTAATTAACTATTATAAGGCATATTTCTAAATAAATTAAGATCCAGTTTTAGCCAGTGTACATATTGTTATTAATTACCCAGCAGAGCTTCCACCACTGGTTGTCTTTTAGTGGTAATTGAAATTTTTAACATGCTAAGAACACAAAGCAGCTTCTTCTGAAAGAATGCGCCAACAATTCTACTTAGTGAAGGCGAAGAAGTAGGCAGGCGGATTTAGGAGTAAAAACATGAACAGCTATGGAGATTGGGCCCTGCAAGTTAAGCACCACAATGAGAATAGAGACCAGGACCATAGGACACTATCCTAAATGTAAAGGAATAAAAAACAAACATGTTACCCCTTTCACTGAGAGTGGAATAAGGGCTTTGAATACCAGTGAGGAGATTTTGAATTGGATTTCTAGGAGAAATTCTTTGATATGGTTGTATTTTACATGCAAGATCACAAAGTTCAATCAATGAAAGAATACAGTCAAATTTCTCTTTTGATAGTGACTAGACACATTTTAAGCAATTTTTGTGCCTTCATGAGGACACATCTTCAATCAAAATTATTGAGCTGTGCATGTGCTTGGATGTGTGTATGTGTGTGTGTGTGTGTGTGTGTATGTGTGTTTAACACACTGAACCATGCTATTAGCTTTTCTGTAGATTTAAAGTCTGGGTTAAAAAAAGGTCTTCAATGGCTGCCTGTCACCTACAAAGGAAAACACATACTCCTTAGGCTGTCATTTAATCCTCTTCAAAGCTTTGTGCCTACCACCCTGTTTTGTCAACCTTATTCCCAATTACACTCTAGCCATATTAGACTTATTTGTGCTTTAAGGATTCCATATTTATCCTCATGCTGGACATTGTGTCTTGAATGGCCTCCCCTTGGACTCTTTCCTTGAAACTGTAGTCATTCTTTAAAGCTGAATTAAAATGTCATCTCTTTTATGAAAACTCCCCTGATGTCTGGCTACAGATTTCACATGACATATCCTCTTTCATTTCTCTAATGTATTATATAATCATACCATGTCACAAGGTTGGTTGGCTGTTGTCTTTCGTTCTCAGAGAGGACCAAAATAACATCACTATGATAAAGTCAAATTTCGATGTGTCTGGCTGTGGCTGACTAGACCAAAATGAGCTCAGAATACTCTACCAAAGATTAGACACAGATAGTCTGCATGAACACTTGGGATGGATACTCTAAATTTGTGCATCCTACATTTCTTTTGAGTTGTTTCAGTTCTGCTTTGCGCATAGAGCATAGCACGTTCTCTGATTTGGGCACACTATTGGTACCTGGGAAAGGCACAAGAGCATTGTCCATTATTCAAAGCCCAGACAATCATACCATGATGAAATTGACATACAATGCTGATGAACTTCTCTAGGCGACCAAATTTGGACATAATTTTCCATAAGCCCTCACAACCAGCAGTATCAAAGGCCTTGTTCAGATCTACAAATGTTGTGTACAGACCTCTGTTCTGCTCCTCTCATTTCTCCTGGAGTTGTCAGGCCAAAAAGACCATAGTAACTGTTCCTTAGCCCTTTCTGAAGCCACACTGGCACTCAAGTAGATGACCATCTTGCTGGTGAAGGATCAGCCTATTAAGGAGCACTCTAGCAAGAATCATGCCAGCAATAACTAAGAGAGAGACCCCCGCCCCCTATTAATGCTGCAGGACTATCTATTTCCTTTGCCATTATAGAAATGGACAATAGAGACATCCTTGAATTCCTGGGGTATAGCCTCCTCTTTCCATATAACCTGAAAAATTTAAGTCAGCTTTTGTATGAGCAATGGACTCCCTACCTTGTAAATCTCAACGTTATGTATTAGAGGAGTCTATAAATCTATCTTTTTCCCCTGTTAAACTATGAGGTGCATGAGGACAGGGATGATTTTAGAACTAATCTTTGTGTCTCTCCAGCATGTAGAATGAGCTTAGGAAATAACTAATAACTGTAGCTCCGCTGAATTTTTTGAAATCAGACTGCTGATGTTTAATTGATATCAAATTGGAAAAAATCTCAGAAGTCATTGTGAGTTAAAGTCAACATGCATTTATTAAGTCTCTATTCTTCACAAGGTCACTGAGAATCATGACTGTTGAGCTTGTCAAATTATGTCTTTCTTTCTTAGAATCATGAGTCTGAGAGCAGACAGGGCCCTTAGGAGTTCTCCAATCCAACTTTTGCTCAAGTTGTGAGTTCCTTTTTCAATACCACTGACTAGCAGACTATCTTTGTCTGAATTACTACCAGGGGCAGGAATATCATTTAAAAATACATTTTGTACATTTAGGAAATCGTTCCTTATGTTAAGCTGAGATATATCTGGTCTACAGATTTTCCCCAGTGCAGCTACTTCAGTCCTCTGGGACCAAGCAGAACTAATTATTCTTTCCTGTAGTAACCCATTAATATAGGAAATGTATTATCATATCTTTCCTAAATCTTCAAATTAAACATCTTGAGATCCTTGTGTGCGTGCATGTGTGTGTGTTTGTGTGTGTGTGTGAAATATTTCACCTTTCTTCACCATCTTGGCCACTTTTCTCCATGTTTTTTCTTAAATATGAAGGTCAGAACTGAATATAGCACCCAAGGTGTAGTCTGATCAAGGTAGAAGAGGAGAGAAGAAAGAAAAGAAGCATATATTAAGCACCTACTGTGTGCCAGGCACCGTGTGAAACATTTTTCAGATGTTATCTTATTTGATTCTCGCAACTATCATGGGAGAGAGATGCTATTATTTTCCCCACTTTACAGTTTAGGAAACTGAGGCATAGAGAGGTTAGGCAAGTTGTTCAACATCAATGGCTAGTAAGTATCTTAAGTCGTATATCACCTTTGGTCTTTCTCTCTCCAGACACAGCACTTCATCCAGTCTTAGCAGCCAGAGGACATCTAGATTAACACTTTCCTCAATCCAGATAATGTAATTCTATTAAGACAATATCAGTCTTTTGCCTGTCACATTGCATTGTTTTCTAATTACTGAATTAGCAATCCACTGAATAAAAATAAAAACCAAGTTCAAGGTTATTTTGTGTTGATATCTTTGTAACCTTCTCTCATACTACAAGTACAATATGAATAACTAAATCTCTGAACCTTTAGGAGTTTATGATAACTAGAAAGTAATGCTCTGGGTTTGATTCCCTATACCTATTTCAAATTAATTTTTTTCCATTATAAAAATACATTTTCCCTCTCTCCTATATCTGCCATAAAGAAAAAGTGCAATAAATATGTATAGTAAAGTAAAACAAATTCTTGTATTAGTCATATCCAAAGGTAAGTAATGTGCTTCATGGTTAGTACTCTAAAATAGTGGTTGAATATTGTATTAATACATTCTAAAGTCCTTCAAATCTTTGTTTTTACAATATTTTTACGTAAGTTGTTCATCTGGTTCTTTTCACTTTGCTTTGCATCAGTTCATATAAGACTTCCTAGGTTTCTTAAAAGCATATTTCTTTCCTCATTTCCTTTTTATTTTATTTTTAATTTAGGGATTTCCAAGTTTCACACTAGAAGCTAGCATTTCCAAACTACTGAACAATAAAAAATGATTGTACAAAAACTGCAAATCTACTGTGAACAACTTGCAATTCCTTTCAAATATACAGCAAAATTCTTATGTACATTTCTTTTTCTTATCCTTTTTTCTCTCCCACTTCCCACCATCCCTCCACCCCAGTCCTAGAGATGGCTACCATTAGACACAAAATTTCTTATGGCACAATGCTATTCCATATGCCATAATTCAATCAGGTATTCTCCAATTAATGGTTAACCCATCAGTTTCTAATCTTTGAATATATATGTATGTATATATATATATATATATGTATATATATATATATGCATGTGCATGTATATATATATGCGCATGTGTATGTATGTATATATACACATAAATGTATATACATATATGTGTATGTACACACACATTTTCTATCCAAAAATAATGCATGTATATGCAAACATATATGCATGCATACATACATGCATACATACCTATATGGCTTATCTACATACAAAATCAAAAGAAGTGATATATATTGAAATATGTTTCTAGCAGAACCTTATAGTGCTTCAAAATGCTAGTTAATATTAATTACTATTATTATTCATTAAACTGTGTCTTAGTTGCTCATATTATTTTATAAAGTGGTACAGTCCCAAAATTGCTTCAAGAATTTCTACACAGTTAAAAATAAGGATTATCAGGAAAGGGGAGGGATGAAAATATTCTTTAATACATATTTAGCACTGATGTCACTTGATCCGGAGATTGAATGTTCAGAATGAGAGAGGTGTTGTTTCACCTATGCTCTGCCTATCTCAGACCACATATGAGATATGAACTGAATACCACACTTTGGTAAGGATATTGGAAAGCCTATCACATAAGGTAGAAAGAAAGTTAGTAAAATGAAAAATGCTACATGAAAATTAATTAAATAAATTGAATGTTGAACTTGGAGAAAGGAAGATTTGAAGGGGAAATGATGACTATCTTCATGTATTTGAAACACTCTCTAGATGAGAGATTAGACTTGTCCTACTTGGCCTCATAAGGCAAAGCTTTGAAATACTAAAGACTGTGAGTCAAGAACTATGTAGACATTATAAAAGGCATCACAGAAGCATTTTCCAAACAAGGTAAAGGAAGAGGGGGAAGAATAAGATTGTTTGCTAACCTACACAGAGAATAGGACAAGGAGCTTGAAGAGCAGGGAGAAGCTTTTAAATTATTTGTTGATATGTAGTAGTTCTTGGTTGTAATTGTTTGTATAGATAAGAACAAAAAATTAGTGTCAACTCAGCCATTACAGTGAAAGAGAATAGCCAAAATTCATGTTTGATTTTGTATAGATATTTCCTTATTTTTCTTTTGAACTCACCCAGTTGGAACAGAAACACTGAAGTCTGCTTTGCTCACAATTCTCTCCTTATACTAGCCTCTCTTTTAACTGCCCTTCTCCTTATTTTTAACTGTGTAGAAATTCTTGAAGCAATTTTGGGACATTCATGAAGACAAATTTTCAATTAAAGGTATTGAACCAGTTGTGGTGTGTGTGTGTGTGTGTGTGTGTGTGTGTGTGTGTGTGTGTGTGTGTGTGTGTGTGTGTGTGTGTGTGTGTACAACACATAAGAATTTCATAAAAGGTGATTTCTGCTTTATGGAAGGAAAATATACCCTGACAATTAGAAGTGCCTTAGGAAGTGCTGAATTCACCTTCATTAGAAATCTTCAGACAGAAACTTCAGGATTAATGGGCAGTGAATATAGTGGAAATTCTGGCTCAGGTATAGGCTGGCATGGGATTTTAGGATTAAACTTTTAGGACTGGGCCTAGGGAAGTAATTAATCCGGAGGTTCTATATTTCTCAGTCCTTCTTCTTAAGTGATAATTACATAGTTTAAATTTCTGTCTTAAATAATGGTATGCTGTGAATCTCAGTAACACTTGTTAAGAGTCTCATAGCTTCTTTTCCAATCACAAAACTTAATGAACTCTTTGTCTGTACTAGAACTGGGTAAACTCATTTAAGGTATCAAAGGGAATTACATTTCTTCTTCTCCCTGAACAGTCAGAGTTAAAACAAAGAGAACATTATCATGGTGAGTTAACTGTCTACTGTAGTGGCATTTTTAATGACAAAACATGAATTTATTCTAATTATTTTTCAACTTACATACCAAAATATTTCTTACAATTTTTTTAGTTTTAAATTCTCTACTTCTATCTTTACCCTATCCATCCTTGAAAAGGAAAGTAGTTTGATATATTTATGCCTGTGCAATCATGCCAAACATATTTACATATTAGCCATACCGCAAAAGAAAATAAAGACCACTCCCACTAAAAAAAGAGAAGAAAAATAATGAAAATTAAAAAAATAGTATGCTATCATCTGCAATGATTCCATAAATTCTTTCTCTGGAGGTGGATAGCATTTTTCAACATAAATCTTTTGAAATTATCTTGGATCGTTGTGTTGATGAAAATAGGCAAGTCATTCACAGTTGAACATTGTAGATAGATTTTACTTTATATATTAAGGTAACTTCCATTTATTCCTGTGCTTCCTAGTGTTGTTAATAGTAATTTGTATTGTAGTGTGTCAAAGTTTTTCTGCATCTATTGAGATAATTATATATTTTTTGTTGGTTTTGTTATTGGTATGGTGAATGATGCTAATAGGTAATCTTGATTAATAGTTAATATTGAACCAACCTTGTGTTCCTGGAATTATTCCACCTGGTCATACATACAAGACACATCATTGTGATATATTTCTGTAATATCTTTGCTAATAGTTATTTATATTTTTGCATCAACATTCATTAGAGAATTAGTCTATAATTTTATTTCTCTGTTCTGGCTCTTCTTGGTTTGGATACCAGCATTATATTGGTGCAATAAAAGGAATTTGGTAGGACCCCATCTATTTTTCCAAATAGGTTATATAATATTGGTATTAATTGTTCTTCAAATGTTTGGTAGAATTTGCTTGTGAATCCATCTGATCCTGGCAGTTTTTCCTTTAGGAAGTTCGTTGATGGCTTGTTCAATTTCTTTTTCCAAGACTGAGTTGCTTAAGTATTTTATTTCTCCTATTAATCTGGGTAATTTATATTTTTTGCAGATATTCATCCATTTCATTTAGATTGTCAAATTTATAGGCATATAATGGCGCAAAGAAGCTCCTAACAATTGTCTTGATTTTCTCTTCATTAGTGGTGAATTCACCTCTTACATTTCTAACACTAGTAATCTAGTTTTCTTCTTTCAGCTTTTCCATAAAATTAACCAATGGATTATCTGTTTTATTTTTTCATAAAACCAGTTCCTAGTTTCATTTATTATTTCAAAGATTTTCTTAACTTCAGTTTTATTAATCTCTCTTTTATTTTCAAGATTTCTAGTTTTATGTTTAGTTGAGGATTTTTAATTTGTTCCTTTTCTAGCTTTTTTAGTCCCATGCCTAATTCATCTGCTTTTTCTCTAATATATTGATGTAAGCAATCAGAGATACATATTTTCCCCTAAGTACTACTATCTATGTGTCTCATTTTGACATTTTCTTTAATGAAATTATTGTTTTTATGATTTGTTTTTTGACTTTTTTGGATTAGATTATTCAATTTCTAATTTTTTATCTCTTTTCATTGGCCATTGTTAATTTTTTATGGCCTTATGATCTGAAAAGGATGCATTTACTGTTTCTACTTTTCTGCATTTGGTTGTGAGGATTTTAAGTCCTAATACATGGTCAATTTTCATGCCATCCATGTACTGCTGAGAAAAAGGTATATTCCTTTCTATTTCCATTCAGTTTTCTCCAGACATGTATCATTTCTAACTTTTCCAAACTTTTATTCACCTCCTTAACTTCTTTCTTGTTTAGTTTTTGGTGAGATTTATCTAGTTCCAAGATGAGAAAGCTGAAGTCCCTCACGAGTATAGTTTTATTATCTATTTCTTCATTAACTCATTCAGCTTCTCCTTAAAAAATTTAAATGTTAGAAACAATTCAAGTATTGTGGAAATACAATCAGGATAACACAAGATCTAGCAGCCTCTACATTAAGGGATTGAAGGGCATGGAATAGGATATTCCAGAAGTCAAAGGAACTAGGACTAAAACCAAGAATCGCCTACCCAGCAAAACTGAGTATAATACTTCAGGGGAAAAATTGGTCTTTCAATGAAATAGAGGATTTTCAAGTATTCTTGATGAAAAGACCAGAGCTGAAAAGAAAATTTGACTTTCAAACACAAGAATGAAGAGAACCATGAAAAGGTGAACAGCAAAGAGAAGTCATAAGGGACTTACTAAAGCTGAACTGTTTACATTCCTACATGGAAAGATAATATTTGTAACTCTTGAAACATTTCAGTATCTGGGTACTGGGTGGGATTACACACACACACATGCACACACGCACACATACATAGAGACAGAGTGCACAGAGTGAATTGAAGAGGATGGGATCATATCTTTAAAAAAAATGAAATCAAGCAGTGAGAGAGAAATATATTGGGAGGAGAAAGGGAGAAATTGAATGGGGCAAATTATCTCTCATAAAAGAGGCAAGCAAAAGACTAATTAGTGGAGGGATAAAGAGGGGAGGTGAGAGAAAAACATGAAGTCTACTCTCATCACATTCCACTAAAGGAAAGAATAAAATGCACACTCATTTTGGTAGGAAAACCTATCTCACAATACAGGAAAGTGGGGGATAAGGGGACAAGCAGGGTGGGGGGGATGATAGAAGGGAGGGCATGGGGAAGAGAGTGCAATTTGAGGTCGACACTCATGGGGAGTGATACGATCAAAAGAGAATAGAAGTAATGGGGGACAGGATAGGATGGAGGGAAATATAGTTAGTCCTATACAACACAACTATTATGGAGGTCATTTGCAAAACTACACAGATTTGGCCTATATTGAATTGCTTGCCTTCCAAAGGGAAGGGGTGGAGAGGGAGGGAGGTAAAGAAGTTGGAACTCAAAGTGTTAGGATCAACTGTCAAGTAATGTTCTTGCCACTAGGAAATAAGAAATACAGGTAAAGGGGTATAGAAAGCTATCTGGCCCTACAGGACAAAAGAAAAGACAGAGACAAGGGCAGAGAGGGATGATAGAAGAGAGAGCAGATTGGTCATATGGGCAATTAGAATGCTTGGTGTTTGGGGGGGGAGGGGATAAAAGGGGAGAAAATTTGTAACCCAAAATTTTGTGAAAATAAATGTTAAAAGTTAAATAAATAAATTTAATTTTAAAAAATTTAAATGTTATACTTTTTGGTATACACACGCACACACACACATATCATTGCTCTGACTTCATTGTCTATGGATGATACTTTTCAGCAAGATATTATTTCCTTCTTGCTCTCTTTCCGTTGAATCTGTGCTTTTGTTTTGTGTGAGATCATGATTGCTGCTCCTATTTTCTTTGATTCAGCTAAAGCATAAATAGATTCTACTCAAGTCCCTTACCTTTACTCGATATGTATCTCTGTTTCAGATGTGTTTCTTGTAAACCAAATGTGATAGGATCCTGGTTTTCAATCCAATCTGTTATCTGCTTCCAATATACGGGTAAGTTCATCCCCATTCACATTTATAGTTATGATAACTAATTTTGTATTTCCCTCCATGCTATTTTTCCATTTGTTTATTAACCCATTTACCCCTCAACCTTTCTCTCCTCATAAGTGTTTTACTTCTGATCACCATTTCCCTAAAATACCCTCCCTTTTCTCAGTCCTTCCCTTTTCTTCTATTATTTGCATCCCTTTTTATTTCCTTCTAGGGTAAGATAGATCTCTATATCCAAGTGAGTGCGCATGTTATTTTCTCTTTGAGCCACTTTTGATGAGAGTAAGGTTTCGGCTTTGCCCACCACTACCATGTCTCATGTTCCCCTCCATTTTAATAACTCATGTCACTTTATGCCAGATGATTTACCTCATCCAGTCTCCTTGGTCCTTCTTCTAGTACAATTTTCTTTGTCACCCCTTTCTTTTGTTTTGTTTTAGGTATCAACCCAACAAATTCACTTTATATCCATACTTTCTATCTACATATATTCCTTCTGATTGCTTTTATGGTAATAAATTTGTTGAGAATTACAAATATCTTGCTATATAGAAATATAAACACTTTAACTGTGCTGAATTTCTTATATTTTCTTTTTTTTTTCTTTTTAAGCTTTTTAATGTTTTTCTTGTATTTGGAGGTCATTTTTTTATTCTGCTGTGGTGCTTTAATTAGAAATGCTTGAAAGTCCTCTGTTTCATTAAATATCATTTTTTTTCCTCAAAAGATTATATTCCATTTTCCTGGGTTGGTGATTCTTGGTTGTAATCCTAGCTCCTTTTCTTTCTTGTATATTATATTCTAAACTATGTGGTTCTTAATTTGGAAGCTGCCAAATCCTGTGTAATCTTGACTACAACTCCACAGGATTTGAGTTATTTCTTTTGGTAGCTTGCAATACTTTCTACTTGATCTACTATCTATGGAATTTGGCTATGATGGTCCTGGGATTTTTCATTGTGGGATCTCTTTCAGGCAATGATAACTGGATTCTTTCAGTTTCTGTTTTGTTCTCTAGTTCTACCATATCATGGCAGTTTTCTTGGATAATTTTTTGAAAGATGTTGTCTACGCTTTTGTTTTGTTTTGACCATGGCTTTCAGGTAGTTCAATATTTTTTGTAATATGTCTCCTGGATCTATTTTCTAGATAAGTTGTTTTTCCAATGAGAAATTTCACGTTTCTTTCTCTTTTTTTTGTTTTATTATATCATGATATTTCATAGAGTCATTAGTACCTACTTATTCAATCTAATTCTTTTTTTTTCCATTAGTCCTTCTTTATTGTTTTGATGAACTGAAAATATTTTTAACATCTAATTTCTCTTATATGTAGGTGCACAATTATTACTTATTTTTTATTTTTAATAGTTTTATAAATTACATGTAAAGATATTTTTTATTTTTATATATTTATTTATTTTTTTAATGTTCTACAATCACTATCATAAAACTTAGATTTTGACCCCCACACACCTACCAATCACCACCCCTCTCCCTCTCCAAGATGGCATACAATTCTATATAGGACCTACATATACTCTCCTATTGAATGTGTTTTCACTATAGTCATGCTATATAGGAGAACTAAAATAAGTGGAAGAAATCATACAACAAATCAAAACATAATACACACACACACACACACACACACACACACACACACACACATGATCTGCTACATTCTGTGAATGAATTCCATAGTTCTTCCTCTGAGCGTGGAAGGCATTTTGCCTTAGAGAATCATTGGGATTTTTTTTTTAAGTTCTTGCGTTATGATAAAGTTCCAAGTCTACCAGAAAAAACTCTCACACTGCAGTCATTGCTGTGCACAAAGTTCTCCTGATTCTGTTCCTTTTGCTGAACATCAGATCATAGAAGTCCTTCCAGGCTTCCCTAAAGTCTTCTTGTTCATCATTTTTTATAGCACTATAGTACTCCATTACATTCATATACCATAATTTATTCAGCCATTCCCCAATTGATGGACATCTCCTTGATTTCCAGTTTTTGGCAACTACAAAGAGTGCTGCTATAAATATTTTTGTACATGTGGTACCCTTTCCAATTTTTATGATTTCTTGGGGATACAGTCCTAGTAGCAATATTGGTGGGTCAAAGGATATGCACATTTTTGTAGCCCTTTGGGCACAGTTCTAAACTGCACTCCAGAATGGTTGGATGAGCTCACAACTCCACCAACAATGAATTAGTGTTCCAAATCTCCCACATCCTCTCCAACACGTATCATTTTTCTGTTCTGTCATGTTTGCCAATCTAACAGGTGTGATGTGTTACCTCAGAGTTGTTTGGATTTGCATCTCTCTAATCAAAAGTGATTTAGAGCATTTTTTCATATGATTATAGATATCTTTAATGTCTTCCTCTGAAAATTGCCTGTTCATATCCTTTGACCACGTATCAATTGGGGAATGACTTGTATAGTTGTACATTTGAGTCAGTTCCCTATATGTTCTAGAAATGAAGCCTTTATCCCTGAGATTAGCTGTAAAAATTCTTTCTCAATTTACTACATCCCTCTGGATTTTGGTTGCATTGGGTTTGGTTGTGCAAAAAACTTCTCAGTTTAATGTAATCAAAGTTATCCATCTTGCATTTCATGATGCTTTCTATCTCTTCTTTAGTCAAAAATTCTTCCCTTCTCCATAAATCTGATAAATATACTATTCCTTGCTCCTCCAGTTTGTCCATGTTATCAGTCTTTATACCTAGATCATGTACCCATTTGGACTTTATTCTTGTGTATGGTGTCAGGCATGGGTCTATGCCTAGTTTTTGCCACACTGTTATTCAGTTTTCCCAGCAATTTTTGTCGAACAGTGAGTTCTTATCCCAGAAGCTGGGGTCCTTGGGTTTATCAAACAGGAGGTTGCTATATTCCTTGCATACTGCGTCTTGAGTGCCAAGTCTATTCCTCTTGTCTACCCATCTGTTTCTTAGCCAATACCAAGTGGTTTTGGTAATTGCTGCTTTATACTACAATTTGAGATCTGGTAGCTCTCAGCCACCTTCTCTAGCATTTCTTTTCATTAGTCCCTTTGATATTCTGGACCTTTTGTTCTTCCAGATGAATTTTGATATTATTTTATCCAGCTCTAGAAAATAATTATCTGATAGTTTAATTGATATGGCACTAAATGAGTAAATTAGTTTATGTAGAATTGTCATTTTTATTATATTAGGTCAGCCTACCCATGAGCAGCTGATGTTTTTCCCCTTACTTAAATCTTACTTTATTGGTGCAAAAAGTGTCTTGTAATTGTGTTCATATAGTCCCTGGGTTTGTTTTGGCATGTAAACTCCCAAGTATTTTATAGTGTCTACCCTAGCTTTAAATGGGATTTCTATTTCTATCTCTTGCTGTTGGACTTTGTTGCTAATATATAGGAATGCAGAAGGTTTTTGTGGGTTTATTTTGTACCCTGCAACTTTGCCAAAGTTGTTTATTATTTCAAGTTGTTTTTTTACTTGAATCTCTGGGATTCTGTAAGTATATCATCATATCATCTGCAAAGAGTGCTAACTTAGTTTCTTCTTTGCCTGTTCTTATGCCTTCAATTTCTTTATCTTGTCTAATTGCTACAGCTAACATTTCTAGTACCATACTGAATAGTAGTGGTGATAATGGGCATCCTTGTTTCACCCCTGATCTTATTGGAAATACATCTAGCTTACTCCATTGCACATAATGCTTGCTGAAGGTTTTAGTTAGATACCGCTTATTATTTCATGGAAAGTTCCCTTTATTCCTATGTTCTCCAGTGTTTTTAGTAGGAATGAGTGTTGCATTTTGTCGAAAGCTTTTTCTGCATCTGTTGAGATAATCATGTGGTTTTTGTTAGATTTTTTGTTGATATGATTAATACTGATAGTTTTCCTAATGTTGAACCAGCCCTGCCTTCCTCGTATGAATCCTACTTGATCATAATGTATTATTCTCGTGATAACATGCTGTATTCATTTTGCTAAAATCTTATTTAAAATTTTGCATCTATATTCATTAGAGAAATTGGTCTATAATTTTCTTTCTCTGCTTTTTCTCTTCGTGGTTCAGGTATCAAAACTCTATCTGTATCATGGAAAGAATTCGGGAGGACTCCTTCCTCCCTATTGATTCAAAAATATTCTACATAGTATTGGAATTAACTGTTCTTTAAATGTTTGATAAAATTCACTTGTAAATCCATCTGGCCCTGGAGATTTTTTCCTAGGGAGTTCATTGATGACTTGTTCATTTTCTATTTCTGAGATGGGGTTGTTTAAGTATTCAACTTCCTCTTCTGTTAATCTGGGCAATTTGTATTTTTTAAAATACTCATCTATCTCATTTAGATTATTGAATTTGTGGGCATAAAGTTGGGAAAAGTTATTTCTAATTATTGTTTTAATTTCCTCCTCTTTGGAGGTGAGTTCACCCCTTTCATTTTTAATATTAGTTATTTGATTTTCTTCTTTCTTTTTTTAAATCAAATTGACCAAAGGTTTATCAATTTTATTAGTTTTTTCATAAAACCAACTATTGGTTTTATTTATTAATTTGACAGTTTTCTTAATTTCAATTTTATTAATCTCTCCTTTGGTTTTCAGTATATCTAATTTGGTATTTACTTGGAGATTTTCAATTTGTTCTTTTTCTAGCTTTTTCAGCTGCATGCCCAAGTTGTTGATCTCCTCTTTCTCTATTTTATTTATGCAGGCATTCAAAGATATAAAACTTCCCCTAAGAACTGCTTTTGCAGTATCCCATAAGATTTGTTAGGCTGACTCATTATTGTCATTCTCTTGAATGAAGTTGTTGATTGTTTCTATGATTTGTTCTTTAACCCACCCCTTCTTTGGGATTAGATTATTTAGTTTCCAACTGATTTTTGATTTATCTTTCTATGGCCTTTTGTTACATATAATTTTTATTGCAGTATGATCGGAGAAGGATGCCTTTCTGCACTGGATTGAGAGGTTTTTATGTCCTAGTATATGTTCAATTTTTGTAAATGTGCCATGTACTGCTGAGAAAAAGGTATATTCCTTCCTATTCCCATTCAGTTTTCTCCAGAGATCTATCATATCTACCTTATCCAGAGTTTTATTTACCTCCTTAACCTCTTTCTTGTTTATTTTGAGGTTAGATTTATCAAATTCAGAGAGGGGGAGGCTGAGGTCCCCCACTAGTATAGTTTTGCTGTCAATTTCTTCCTTCAACTCCCCCAACCTCTCCTCTAAGAATTTGGATGCTGTATCACTTAGAGCATACATGCTTAGTAATGATATTGCTCCATTGTCTATGGTGCCTTTCAGCAGGATATGGTTTCCATCCTTAACTCTTTTGATAAGATCTATTTCTGCTTTTCCTTTGTCTGAGATTAGGATCACTACTCCTGCTTTTCTTACATTAGCTGAAGCACAATATATTCTGCTCCAATCTTTGACCTTTATCCTGTGTGGGTATACACCCATTTCAAATGTGTTTCTTGTAAACATCATATTGTTGGATTATGGCTTTTAATGCATTCTGCTATCCATCTCCGTTTTATGGGAGAGTTCATTCCATTCACATTCACAGTTATGATTACAATTTGTGTATTTCCCTCTATCCTCTTTCCTCCCATTTGTGCTTTTAGCTCTCCTGCCTCTCTTCCCCTCCTCAATAGTATTCACTTTTCACCACCTCCTCCTGAAGACTTCCCTTCCTTCTTTTAGCCCCCTTCCCTTTTACTCCCCTTAACCCTTATTCCTTCTTCCCTCCCTTTTAGCTTCCCTCCCCTTTCTTCCCCCTTCCCCTCCTACTGCCCATAGAGCTAGTTAGGATTATCTACTTAAGTTTATTGTTACCTCCTTGAAACAAATCAGATGAGAGTACCTCTCAAACAATGCTCATCACCCTCCCCTCTTTCCCTCTCCTATAATTTTGTGCTTCTTCCTGAGATGTAATTTACCATTTTCTGCTTCCTCCTTTTCACACCTCCTGTACAATCCCTTCGGCATACTTAAATCATATTTTTAACATGACGTCGTTTACTTCATACCCATTCCCTCTGTGTATATCCCTTTTATATTTCATAATAGATGCACAATTCTCAAGATTAACAGGTATTATCTTCCTGTATAGGGAGGTAAGCAGTTTGCCCAAATTGAGTAACAATTTTTTTTTTGTTTTTCTTTTCCCCCCTGCTTACCTTTTTTATAATTCTCTTGATACCTGCATTTGAAGATCGAATTGTCTATTAAGTTCTGGCGTTTTTGTCAGGAAGGTCTGGAAATCTCTCACTTCAGCCTGAAATGTTATGCTGAACTTTGCTGGGTAGTTAATCCTTGGCTGTAGTCCCAACTCCTTTACCTTATGGAATATTGGATTCCAATTCCTTCGATCTTTTAATGTAGAAGCTGCAAGGTCCTGTGTTATCCTGACTGTAGCTCCTTGATCTTTGAATTGTTTCTTTTTGGCTTCCTGCAGTATTTTCTCCTTCACTTGACAGTTCTGGAATTTGGCAACAATATTCCTTGTTTTGAAAATGGAGTTTTGAGTTTGGGACGCCTTTTGGGAGGTGAACGGTGGATTCTTTCAATGACTATTTTGCCCTCTGGATCTAGCACTTCTGGGCACTTTGCCTTGATTTCCTGGAAGATATTGTCCAGATTCTTTTTTTCATCATGTCTTTCTGGTAGTCCAATAATTCTTAAATTTTCTCTCCTGGATCTATTTTCCAGCTCAGTTGTTTTTCCAATTAGATATTTTACATTTTCTTCTCTCTTTTCATTCTTTAGATTTTGTTTGACTGATTCTTGCTGTCTCATTGAGTCATTAGTTTCTACTTGCCCAATTCTAATCTTTATCAAATTGTTTTCTTCAGTTAACTTTTGCATCTCCTTTTCCATCTGTCCAATTTTTCCTTTTATGGAGTTATTTTCTCCAGTTAATTTTTGTACTTCTTTTTCCATTTGTCCACTTTTCCCAGTTAGGTGTTGTGTTTCCTTTTCCATTTAACCAACTGTTCCTTTTAGGGAGTTATTTTCTCCAGTTAATTTTTGTGCTTTCTTTTCCATTTGTTCAATTTTCCTTTTCAAAGAGCTGTTCTCATCAGTGAATTCTTTTTTCTTTATAATTTTAAAATCATTGGTTAGTTTTTCTTCTATTTCCTTCTTCAGCTATTCCAGGAGAGTTTTGTGCATGCGAGAAGTTCATAGTCCCTTCTGAAGTTTCAGATGGAAGTACAGTCTCCATACTGACCTCTTTTGTATTTGTGTTTTGGTCCTTATCCCCATAGAAAGATTCTATGGTTTTTTGTGCTCATTTTGCGTTTTTTTTTTTTTTTTAAACATGATGTTGATTGTGTGTTTTGGCTTCTGGTTCTTTCAGGTAGAAGCTGCAGAACTTGGTGTTGAGACTACTTGTGTGAAAAAGCTAAGAACAGGTTTTTGTTTATTGTTTCCCAGATCAGCCCTGGGGTTAGTTTGTTAAGTGTGGGGGAGGAGTTGTCTAGTCACAGGAGATCTCCTCAGCTGAACTGAGGCAAAGGCAAACTCAGGGGATTGTGACCCAGCTACTCTATTGTCTTCCCATTTCCCCTTGAGTGCTGAGGCATGCCTAGATTCTAGTCTGAGTTTTCACCCCTCCTGGGGCTCCTTTCCTGGTGCTGAAGTTTGCGTGGGTCCTAGTGCAAGATTTCTCTGCCCTGGGTCCTCTGTCCTTCCAGTTTGCCTCCACCACAGTAGGAGGAATCCCCCTTAGATATTGTCCTAGCCTCAGGTGTTATGAGACTATTTGCCCCCTCTGCTGTTCCCAGTGATTGAGGATTTTTCCGGGTAAATATTTTATGGTTTTTTCATGGTCACCAAGAGGGGAGAAGAGAGCATTTACTGATCACTCTGCCATCTTGGCTCTCGGAAGTTCAAGTAGGTGACTTACCAATGTTCAGTCTTGGGGCTGAAAGTCTCAGGAGTTGCTGCACTGATATCTGGCATGCAGTAGCTCTCATTGGGTTGTCTTTGCTGGTCTCCCACCCTCGGGTGCCACTTTGCTGCTTCCACTTGCTACTCTCAGATTTCCTGGGGCCCTTCCAGTGCACTGCACTGGCAGAGTGAGAGCAACGACTCACTTAAGCTCTTGGACAAACTTCTTTGGATACCTCTGAAAGGAGAATCTGACCAAATTTTGGAGGTGTGGACCAGTGGGAGACAGACCACGGTGGATTCGAAGCCCAGGACAGACTGGAAGGTCCATGGGAAGGATCTGTTCCATGGGATGTGAGCCCTCAGTGCACAGCACAGTGCATCAATTCTAATTCTTAAGGAATTGTTTTCTTCAATGAGCTTTTGGACTTCCTTTTCAATTTGACCAATTCTATTTTTAGGGAGTTATTTTCCTTGGTAAATTTTTGTATAACTTCTTCCATGCTAATGACTCTTTCTATGTGATTTTTTTGAATTCCATTCATTTCTTTTCCCAATTCTTCCTCAGTTTCTCTAATTTGTTTTTTAAAATCATTTTAAAGCTCCTCTAGAAATTCTTTTTGGGCCAGAGACCAAATTACATTGTTCTTTGAGCCATTTTGACACTATTATCCTCTTCTAAGTTTATGCCTTGATCCTTCTTATCACCATAGTAACTTTCTATAGTCAAGCTCTTTTGTTTGGTCATTTTTTTCTGCCTTTTTTGTGATGTGGTGCTGTTATGTGAGAGTTAGGCTCTGGTACTGCACTGTCCCTAGATGTTTATGCTGTGGCTCTGTGTCTTATTGACAGTGTCTGCCAGGTTTCAGGGTTTAGCTGCTTGATTTCTCTGGAGGGTAGGTTTCCCTTCTGGCTTTTAGTGGGGGTTGGAATCTCCTTGTTGATTGCCCCTGGGTTGAATCTTAGCTGCTGGCCTGCTCCAGGGGTTGGGCCTTGGGGTTGGGTGTCTATGGAAACAGGGTCTTTCTGTTGGTAGACCCCAAGGGCAGAGTCTCACTGTTGGCCAGTCATAGGGAAGGGATTCACTGCTGGTAAGCAATGGGGTCAAAGCCTCCCTGGTGACATACACACACACATATGTAAACATTTATATATGCATGCATATGTACATGTACATATATGTGTATGTACATATGCATGTATGTGCATGTGTTTGTATGTATATGTGTGTACATGTGTGTGTATTTATATACACACATACAATTATATATATACTCACATATATATATATATATATATATATATATATATATATATATATATATATATACATATAATACACAAATATATACAAGATTACTGTAGGGATCAGGTTAGGTAATGGATAAGAAAGAACTTTATAACCATAAAGGGTTATTCAAATTCAAGGTATTATTATAATTATTATTGTTAATTGAGTAACTAAGAAATTTAGGACATTATAATGAGCTTTGTGATTATAGACTCAGTTCCTGCCTTGAAGGAGCTTATAATGAATTTGGAGAGAAAAGATCAGAAAACATTAAAAAACTAATTACAACATAAAGCTCAATAATTCAATGGATATAGCTTTGGCATTTATATATTTATTCAAGGTTTTCAAAGCATTTAAAATACATTGTCTCATTCAATTGTCAAAATAAACCTATGGTTTAGGTTCTCCCAATTTTATAGTGAAATTGAGTCTCAGTTCAGATAACTGATTAGCCCATAGCCTCAGACATATTAAGAATCAGAGGTAGGTTTCAATCCAAAGTCCTCTGGATTGAAAAACTGCACTCATCCCACTAATGCACACTATCTCTGCATCCAATAAATGTAGTACAGTCAAGAGGCACTAAAGATGTCTAGAGGTAAACGAAATGACCTTCAGCTGGGGAGGCTTCCCACTAGAACTAGAGTTTGAACTGCATCTGGAATAGCAGTATACCACTATTACATTATGGAATGTGATATGAAAATCAGACTTCTTATTTTGTAATGCATTTTATAGAGTAAATTTTTTAGTATTATGGAAGATATTTCTCATTTTAGTTTATCTAATAGGTACTATTTATATTGTACTTTAAGTTTTGTGAAGTGCTTTACATATGTTATCTCATCTTATCCTCACATTAACCTTAGGAAATAGGAGCTATTATTATACCTCTTTTACGGATGAGGAAACTGAGGTAGATGGAGTTAAAATGACTTGCATAGGGTCACACATTTCCTGTGTGACCAGTTCTTCCTGATTCCAGGTGCAGTGCTCTATCTGCTATGACATCTAGCTGCCATGTGCAGCCCTAGCAGCCAGCACTCACATCATCATCGTCATCACCATTAGTGTCAGAAGCAGCAGGGACATCCCATAAATATAGTGCTTAAAGATTTATAAAACATTTTAGAAAAGTTAGGAGGCAGAGGCAAAACAACAGGCTGGGACCCAAATAAGCTCTTACAACATTCTGCTTCAGACAACTTTTAAAAAATACCCTAAATCAAATTTTGAATCAGTAGAGCCAAAGGGAGTAGAGTCAGAAGGAGACATTTTCCCACCCTACAAAAGAAGGTTAGCAGTAGAGGTCTTTAATATTAGGTTGGTTGCATACATTATGAATTATTGATGGAATAGTGAATTGACCCAGTTATTCTGGAGATCAAGTGGAAACTGTGCCCAAAAGGCTATAAGGCTTTGTATAACCTTTGACCCAGAAATATGATCACTAGATGTGTAGCCCAAAGAGATCAAAGGAAAAGGACATGTAAGTACAAAAATATTTATAGCAGCTCTTTTCGTGGTGGCAGAGAATTGAAAATTGAGAGGATGTTCATCAACAGGAGAAGAGCTGAACAAATTGTGGCATATGATTGCAATGGAATTCTATTGTACTGTAAGAAATAATGAATGGGGTGGCTTCAGGGAGAAAAAAAAAACATGGCAAGATCTATATGAACTGATACAGAGAGAACTGAGAAGAAACTTAGTTATGCATATCATTATGCACAGTAACAACAATGCTGTGGTGATGACCAACTGTGAAAGACTTGGCTATTCTGATCAATATAATGATTCAAGACAATTTCCGTGGACTTATGATGAAAAAAATATGCTATCTATCTCCAGAGAGAGAGAGACAGAGAGAAAGACAGACAGACAGAGAGAGAGAGAGAGAGAGAGAGACAGAGACAGAGAGACAGAGAGACAGAGAGACAGAGAGAGAGAGACAGAGACAGAGTTGATAAGTTGATTGTAAATTGAAGTATAATTTTCTTTTTCTTTTAAATTTTTCTCTGATATGGCCAATATGGGAATGTTTTACATGATTTCACATCTGTAATTGATATTATATTTTTTACTTTCCCAGAAGGTAGAGGAGGGAGAAAATCTGAAACTCAAAATTTAAAAATATAAGAATGTTTATATATATAATGTGTGTGTGTGTGTTTGTATGTTCCAATCCTGGGAAGTGAGTACTGTTATTATCCTCATTTTATAAAGGAGGAAACTGAAGACAGAAACAGTTAAATGACTATTGTACAATTAGTAAGTGTTGGAGGCGGATTTGTGCTAAAGTCTTCCTTACCTTACCAGGTCCAATGCTTAAACCACTGAACCATTTAGTTGCTTCTAAGCTCTAGCTCAGATCTATCTGTTATGAAATAGTGTAAATGATAGGCTGTTAGGTTTGGTGTGAGAAAGATCAGAATGTAAATCCTGCTGTCAATACTTACTTGGTACATGATCATAGTTTAAGAATCTTTTTGAGCCTCTATTTCTCCAAAATGAGAAGGAAAAATCTTTCTAATATGAACTTCTCTGGGTTGTTGTAGAGCTTAAATGAGATAGAGTAAGTTAAATGCTCAACAAATTTTAAAAGTACTTTGTAAATGTAAGATGTTGTCTCATGCAACCTCCCAAAACATATTTATTTCAATTAGCTGGACAAGTTTTTGGAGAGGCAGAAGTTTTGCATAAATTATCCAGATAATTGCAGCTGTGGTGATACCTCCAAGCACATCTACATTAGCTAAATGCCTCACCAGATTTTTAAATGCTTTCCTAACTTGGTAATATGTCTCCTACTATTGGGCATGATTAAGGCTAGAATCAAAGGTTTATTAAGAGACTGGAAAAAGACAACATTCTTAGATGGGGTTAGTCTCACTGAATCTGTGAATCTCATAGAGTCTCTGGATTCAATAGATATGAATTGAATTAAATATCTATTACCCCAAGATGTGCATTATTTACTACCAATGTATGTTGTTCACTTATCTTCTAGAGTAGCAAATCAGCTCATTTCTTTTGATTCATTTCAGTCTTAAAGAGCACTGGAAACAAAGCACATTATTCAAACAGATTTCAATAAGCTTTTAGAAAAAAAAGAGGGCAAGTCTATGTAAACACCACCTGGGCCATTGTGCTTTCCATTAAAGGGAATCCTGGCAACTGGGGAATAAAACCCTCTTACATTTTAGAGGGGTGTATCAACAAGCCAGACTAAGAACTTTATTGCCTATAATAGAGCATTCATTTCAGAGTGAAATCCAAATTGTTTTCATTAGAGTGCTAATTCAATTCCAGAAATATTTTTTCCATCCTTTTCTCTTTTTTTAGCATGGTTCAGAAGCTATGGACATGCAAAAGAAGCATATGCCATCAAAAAAGTTGGGAATTTGGGGCAAAGAGAACCAATATATGAATGAGATAGAACTAAAGATGGAAGTACACAATAAACCACAAACTTGGGAGGTTGTATGGTGACAGTGGAAAGGGAGCTGAAATTAGAATAAAAACAGAATTTGATTTCCAGTTTTTACACAGTGAAATCACAGAAATGTCAATTCACTCAGAAGAATGTAACTCCTTTGGAAGCAGGCTTTCTCTGTCTCTGTCTCTGTCTCTCTGTCTCTGTCTCTGTCTCTCTGTCTCTGTCTCTCTCTGTCTCTCTGTCTCTGTCTCTCTGTCTCTGTCTCTGTCTCTGTCTCTCTGTCTCTGTCTCTCTGTCTCTCTCTGTCTCTGTCTCTGTCTCTCTGTCTCTGTCTCTCTCTCTCTCTCTCTCTCTCTCTCTCTCTCTCTCTCTCTTACATTTTCTTTGTATCCCTAATGGTAGCCAACTGCCTGATGTATAGTAAGTGCTCACTATATGACCCTCTGTTTCTTCATCTGTAAAATGTTGGTAACAAGTTACTTAATCCTTGTGAAGAAAGCATATGATGAACTTAAAGTGCTATATAATAAGTAGTTAGCATTTCTATAGCACTTTAGATTTTGCAGAGGGCTTTGTATGTGTTATTACATTTCATCCTCTCAATAATATAAGTGCTATTACTTCCATTTTATAGACGAGGAAACTGAGGAAAAGGGAGGCTAAATGACTTGTCCAAGGCAAATGGACTATTAAGTTTCTGAGGCTCAAGTCTTCCAAACTCTAAGTTTAACACTCTATTCACTGTGCCACCTCACTGCCTATTATTACCTATTAAATAGAACATCGTGTTATAGACCAAAGTCTGGTCTTAGAATTGCAAGACTCAGATTCTTGTTTTTGATCTGAACCTCTGGGTGACCATAGTCAAGGTTCTTCCCATCTTTGAACCTCTATTCCTTCATGTGTTGATGGCCTTAGAATCAGAAAGATTTCTACCATATACTGGCTTATATAACTTTCCAAATTACTTAATTTCCAACTATTCCAGGCAACATTCTAAGTCTAGAACTTTCAGAGAAGTTGTCAGCCAGCATTGATAAAACAAGTTCTTCTCTGGTAGCTCACTAAAATGATGAAATCATAAGCCCATTAGAAAAATAATACTTATATTACTTATCTTACAGTGTGAGTGTGAAGAAAGAGTTTCCCCATGAAAATCTTTAATGCCTGTAGAAGTACCATTTACTCTTGTAACTTAAGTCCATAAGGTCATAAATTTAGAGCTTGAAGTAAGCTTAGAATCCACTGATTCCAACTCTGGAATTTTACAGATGTGGGAATTGAAGCTCAGACTGCTTAGATGACTTACCCAAGTTCATATAGCTAGCAAGTGTCTGAGGAAGGATATTAAAGCTTACATTTTCCTGACTCTCTATGCCCACTGCACTGTCTACTGTGCTAGCCAACTCCAACTACATGGTAAAGATAATAAATTCAACTGACAGGCAGAAAGGGGAAAGATCACTGCACACTAACACAATTGGGAAAGGACCTTTGAAAGAAGTACAGTACACCTTGAAAAATAAACAGGATATACAAACACACATATCCACACACATGAGATTATGTGATTTAAATATACTTTTTTGTGGAATGAATATTGAATATGGAATATGAAACCTAGAGTCAGGAGAGATCTAAGTTTGAGTCTGCCTTTGACATTTGCTCTCTGACCAGTCACACCAAATCTCTGAGATTATAAAATAAGGAATAATGACTCCATATCTTTTCATAGGTTGTTTCTCATGTCTGGAATGTGTTCGCTCCTCCCTTTTGCCATATGGCCTCCTCAACTCAAATCTCACCTCCTGTAAGAGACCTACTTTCTTCTCCCCTTTTCCTTAAAGATTATTTCTCATTTACCCTATGTATAACTTGAAGATACATAGTTGTTTGTATATTGTCACCCTGACTAGAAATTGAGCTTCTCTAAACCTTAGTACAGTGCCAGACACATAGTAAGTATAAATGAGTGCTCACTGATATGTTCATCAACTGACTAACTCTAGTTACCCAGGTCCCTAGGTTGTTGGGAGACTCAAAAGAGAAAAAAAGCTTACAAATAACAAGGTTATCATCAGCTGCCACTCTCATTACTCCAGTATCAAACTAAGGACTAAACTCCATTTTAATGTGTGACTTGACTTTGTGTCCTGGCCTAGGCCATTATAAAAATTTTTCGTAAGTTCTGCCTGGATTTTTGCAAATCAAGTCATAAAGAAAGCCTTGGCAGGTGAGCAGTGTTACTATGGACTCTCTACAGAATCTGCTCATAGCACATGGACCATAAATTCACAGCCTTCATGACTCTTCCCTCTTGATGTCACGGTATATCACTTTGTCTTTAGGAATATGTTCTGTATTTCAAGGTAACTTTGGTTATAGCAATGAATCTTCTTTTTCAACAAGTGCTATAGGGTAAGTAAAGATTCTCACTGAGTTCTCTAACATATGATCAGACTTCTCCTTAACAAAAATGGGAGCAATAATAACTAGAAGAAAAATTATATCACCACTATTATTTCTCTCAGAGCTTGCTTTTTTTAAAAAAAAAATCTCTCTTGAAATTAATGGGGATCTTTTGACCATACTATTACCTTGGGCAAGTGCCATCACAATTCCAAGTTAGAGTTTCCTACTCTGTTAAAGGATAGGATTGATCCAAATGGTTTTTATGACTGCTTTAACTCTGATATTCTATGGTTTTTATGGTTCTGTGTCATATGCCTTAGGAGTATTACCATTCTATCAGTTGTGGGCTGTTTTGTGAAAATCAAACTTTAAACTTGCTTGAGAAAATTACAGTGTGTGTTTGGAACAGTAGTCTATCTAAAAGAGCATTAGAGGAGGAGTCAAAATCCAGTAACTGAATATATTTCTCCCAAAATTTAATGAATGCCTCCTATTTGGTAGTCACTGTGCTAGACATTGGGAATCAATTACCAAACAAATGAAATGATTTAGAGTAAGCTTTGTGATGCAATAACTTGTTTCATTTGTTTTTGTCTTTGCACCTAACACCTTCTGGCACAAAGCAATAAATTCAAGATGAATTATTCAGTGAAATACATTTCCTCCTCTGTAAAAGAAGAGAGGTAGACTTGATAGCCTTTTAACATCTTTTTTTTCTTTTTTTTACAGAAAGAAATCTATAATCTTATGCTAAATAAAAATTCTGGGACATTGGTATTTTTTTAAATTTCATTTTGTTTTGAAAAAAGGATGTCCTTATACTACCCCACTTTCCAAATTATTAGTTGTTGACCTAACCTTCTGTGTATGTCCAAATTGAGAGAATCTTCCTAGTTCCTGAATTTCTGAAGGGAAATAAAATTTAATGATCTAGTGGAAAGTGGCTTAGGAACTGATGCCCAAGGGAAAGCTTAAAAACAAGAGTTTGGGTGACTGGATTTGCTTAGCTGGTGTGGCAATCCTAATAATAACAGCTTACAAATCTATTTCCTTTTAAGACTTACCAAGGACTTTTCTCACAACTACCATTATGTAAATTAGGTGGAATAAGTATTAATTAACTCAGTTTTATAGATAGGGAAACTTCTGCAGGGCTACAGAGCTAGTAGAAATAGAGATAGGATTTGAATTTAAGCCTTCCTGAGACTAGGGTCATTATATCCTATGTCATCTTGTAACTCTGAACAGAAAATAATTCAGGCAACATCAATTTGGAATTTAAAATTTAGTTTCTTACAGGCAATTATTGAAGGAAAAAATTCAAATAGATTAATTTTCTGGTACCTGGGTCCATTTTGCTCATGTAAATAGAAATATGATTTTAATTTAATTCAACAAACACTGATTAAGGTACTACAGGGCTATTGTATAGTGATTAAAGAACTGGTCTGGTATCCTTCTAGACCTACAATCAGGTCAAGCTCCTGATATCCACACAGGTTGCAACCCAGTAATAGTCACTTAAAATTAATTTCCTGATGCATTATAGGTGGAAAACATTCCTCATGAATCACCTTCTATGCTACCTAAATCATAGGTCCTTTAATTAAAAAAATTTTAGCCATAGGAAAGATTGATAAAAATAATAATAATAAAAAAACAATCCTTTGCCTCAAATAACTTACATTATCCTCTGAGAAATAGTAGATAAGATAAGAGGGAGGCAAGTGAGAGAGGTCTTTAAATTACATCTTTTTGTTATGAAGTTACCTATTAATAGGTATTTCTCTAAATCTGAGAATCATAAGGATAAAATATAAGAAATGAGAGAATGTGAAAAGGGATAAGTATACCTTTCTTGAGCAGGTAACCTCCAGACAAATGGCAAGAGAAAGGAACCTTGGTCTTGGCAGATGTATGTTCAGTAAGGAAAAAGGAAATTTAGCATGTGACATATGGGTTCTTATTCATTTTACTAAGGCTGAATGTAAATTTTGGAGAAAGTTTAACAAGGAACTTAGGCAGATGACATTTTAATAACAGGTCATATGTGTTTATTGCCCTAAGATTTACAAAGTCCAATACAAAACCAGAGTATTTCAGATGCGAATGCTAAAACCCAAGGAGTTTTAAAGTGGCCTACCAAGGGACACAAAGCTAGTACAGGACACTCAAGATTCAAATCCATCCTTCTAGACTGCAAGGCCAGCAATCTTTCCACTATGCTATGAAATACATAGCAATATAGGATAACAGTGGATAAATCTCTTTTTTAAAAAAAGACATAAATGTAAATTGTTGCATCATCACTTAAAGTATGTTCATAGATGGAAAAAGATTTAAAGCTGAAAGGGACTTTATGTCAATTCCCTCATTTTGCAGACAAGAAAACTGATCTGCAAAGAGAAGTAGTGACTTTTCAAGGTTATATAACTCATAAATGGCAGGGTCACATTTCCAACCAAGGTCCACGATAAGATATGTTTAAGTCCATTTTCTGGATATGGACACTGGTGATAAAGTTAAGATAAAAGTTAAGATCATTTGTTCAAAGTCTCAAATGGTTAGGAAATATCAGGGCTAAAGCTAGCATTCAAGGTTTACGACTTTGCATCTAGTGATCCTTCCACAATGCTGTACTGATTCCATACATGATTCTATGGATGAATTATGAAAACAGAATGATCTCTTGTATTTAATGCAGACACCTAAAAGTCACTCCTTTTGGTCTTTTTCTAGGTACCAGTTGATCAATAAATACTTGTTGAGTATCTGGTACTATAGTAGAGGCATGTACACTAATGAGGAGATAATAAGTATATATACACAAATCTCAAGAAAATAAACAAAAATATATTCAAAGTAGTTAATGACCAGGGAGTTTGTGAGGGGTGTATTACTGTCAGGAGAATCAGGAAATAGTGTTTGAGTTGTATCTTATCAGAAAAGAGAGACTTTCAAGTAAAGGAAAGTAGGAGATACATTTAAGGAATGTAAGATGGCTATTGCAAGGTCAGGGATATGGACAATGGATTGTGATGTAAGAGGAACAGAAAAGAAGACCAGTTTATTTAGATACAAAATATGAGAAGAGGATTAATTTTGAGATGCAAAAAATTTTGTGATTTAGATAGGCAAAGGGAAGGAAAAGCACTAAAACCCATGTATTGGAGATCATTTTATTTATTTCTAATTTATTATTTATTCAATTTTAACATTCTTTTCTTTTTAAATTTTGAATCCTAAATTCTGTCCCTTCCTCATACTCCTTCCCTTACTCACTGAGAAGGGAAAATATAATATCAATTATTGATGTAAAACCATGAAAATCATATTTCCACATTTCAAAAAAAAAGATAAAGTAGGAAAATTGTACTTCAATTTGCATTCAGAGATCATCATTTCTCTCTCTGGAGCTGGATAGCACTTTATTTTTTCATAGGTTCTCTGGAATTGCCTTAGATCATTGCCTTGATCACAGTAGCCAAGACTTTCACAGTTGATAATCATTACAAAATTGTTGTCACTGTGCACAACGATCTCCTGGTTCTCACTTCACTTTGCAGCAGTTCATACAGGTCTTGCCATGTGTTTTTATGAAACCACCCCCTCTTCATTTTCCACAGCAAAACAGTACTCCATCACAAATATATACCACACATTGTTCAGCCAACCTGCAGCTGATGAGCATTCTTTCGATTTCCTTATTTTTTGCTACCACAAAAAGAGCTGCTATAAATATTTTTGTAGACACAGGTTCCTTTCCTTTTTCTTTGATCTCTTTGGGGTACAGACCTAGTAGTGTTATTGTTTGGTTAAAGGGTATGTACAATTTTATGGCTCTTTGGGTATATTTCCAAATTGTTCTGCAGAATGATTGAACTAATTCACCACTCCATTGCAATTCATTAGTGTACCTGTTTTTCTCTCATCCCCCTCCACTACTTGTTATTTATGATAGATGTGAGGTGGTACCTCAGAATTGTTCTAATTTGCCTTACTCTCATCATTAGTGACCTAAGGAATTTGGTAAGATGGAAGAATAAAGTAGAAAATTGCCTGGCTATCCGAACCCCCACCCTATTAACTCAAAAATAACACCTAAAATTGAATTTTAGAGAAGCAGAAATGATTAAAAGTAAAGGTAAAGTAGTTCTCCAACCTAAGACAACTTGGGAGGACCTTAAGAAAGATCTGACTTAGATTTCCAGTTCCAGAAGCCAAGATGACGGAGTGATTGGTAATTGCTGTCTCCCTCCCCTTGTTGACCTTGATGAACCCAGAGAATATCTCCACAGGAAAAAGCCTGGAACAGTGGGAGCAGAAGAAGGGGTAAACATACTCTCAGCCCACGAGGCTAGAAAGATTACTAAGGAGGGTTCCTCTTGCTGTGACTTAAGGCAACCAGTGCAGGATCAGAGCTGTCCCAGACAGCTCCACCTCAGCAAACTGGGAGAAGATCCTGAACTGCAGGGGAGTGAAGCCAGCAACTGCCAACACTAGGACCCCAGGTGTGCCTAGGTAACTCAGAGGAATCGGGAGGACACTAGTGTAAACAGCTGAGCTTGCCTATGCTCTATCTCAGCAGAGGAACCTCCAGCATCCAGACCACACCTCCCCCACACTTAACAAGCTAGCTCCAGGGTAACTGTGGAGAAACTTCTGAAGGCCCTCACCTGTCCTTTGCTTTCAAACACAAGTCAGCTCAGCACCAGGTAAGCTGCAGCATTTAGTTTCTAGCTGAAAGAACCAGAGACCACAATATGCAAAGCCTCAACTTTTAGGCACAAGAATTTTGGGACACAGCTCCCTGTGCCACAGACACAGAGATACACTTTAAAAGCCAAGAAAAGGGTTATTATCATGAGTAAGAAGCAAAACAGAAAAGAAAGGACCATAGAATCTTTCTGTGGGGACAAAGACCAAAATACAAATATCAAAGAGTTCAGCATTGAGAATGTACTCCCATCTGAAACTTCAGAAGGGAATAAGAACTGATGTGAAGCATAAAAAACCTTCTTGGAAAAGCTCAGGAAAAAGATTTTGAAACCCAAAATATAGAAATAGAAGAAAAACTGCCCAATGATTTTAAAAATATGAAAAAAATTCACTGAAGAGAACAACTCCTTGAAAAGGAAAATTGGACAAATAGAAAAAGAAGTACAAAACCTAACTGGTGAAAATAAGTCCATAAAAGGAACAATTGGACAGATGGAAAAGGAGATGCAAAAGTTAACTGAAGAAAACAATTTGATAAAAAATAGAATCAGGCAAGTAGAAGCCAATGAATTTATGAAACATCGAGAATCAGTCAAACTGAATCTAAAGAATGAAAAGATAGAAGAAATGTAAAATGTCTAATTGGAGAAACAACTGATCTGGAAAATAGATCCAGGAGAGAAAATCAATATCATCCAAGAAATCATCAAGGAAAATTGCGCAGAAGTCCTAGACCCAGAAGGCAAAATAGTCATTGAAAGAATCCACCATTCACCTCCTGAAAGGGATCCCAAAATAAAAACACCAAGGTATATGGTTGCCAAATTCCTGAACTATCAAGTGAAGGAGAAAATACTACAGGCAACCAGAAAGAAATGATTCAAATATAGAGGAACTACAGTCAGGCTCACTCAGGAACTTGCAGCTTCTACATTAAAAGATAAATGAATTGAAATATGATATTCCATAAGACAAAGGAGCTGGGACTACAACCAAGGATGAATTGCCCAGCAAAGTGGAACGTAATATTTCAGGCAAGGAGATGGACATTCAGTGAAATAAGGAATTTCCAGATCTTCCTGATGAAAAGGCCAGAACTCAATAGAAAATTTGTTCTTCAAACATAGGTCTCAGGAGAGGCATAAAAAGATAAACAAGAGGAAAAAACACTTGCTGCACCTGTGGGCAAAATGTTTACATCTCCATAAGAGAAAATGGTATTTGTTAATCTTGAGAATTGTATATTTCTTATGAAACATAAAAGGGATATACATAGAGGGAGTAGGTATAAATTAAATGATGTGATGATAACAAACAAAATTTAAGAGTGCAGAGGGATTGTAATGTGAGATGTGAAAAGGAGGCAGAAAAAAATAAATTCTATCACAGGAAGAGGCATAAAAATATATTACGGTAGAGGAAAAGAGTGGAGGGACATGAGCACTGTTTGAGAGGTTCTCTCATCTGATTGGATTCAAGGAGGGTACAACAAACTCAGTTAAGTGTAGAAATAAAATTAGCTCTATAGGCAGTAGGAGAGGAAGGGGAAAAGAAAATCAAGGGAGGCTAAAAGGAAGGGAAGAAGTAGTAAGGGAAAAGGAGATTAAAAGGGAGGGGGGCTAAAAGAAATGAGGGAAGACTGAGGGAGGCAGTGGTCAAAAATTAAAACTGTTGTGGAGGGGAAGGGAGAAGGGAGAAATAAATGCATAAACAAGGGGACAGAGCATGGAGGGAAAGACACAGATAGTAATCATAACTGTGAATGTGAATAGGATGAACTCATCCATAAAAAAAGGAAAAGGATAGGATAATGGATTAAAAACCACAATACAACAATATGTTGTTTACAAGAAACACATTACAAATGGGAGCATACACACGGTAAACGTAAAAAGTTGGAGCAGAATATTTTGTGTTCAGCTGATGTAAAAAAAAAAGCAAGGGTAACAATCTTAATCTCAGAAAAAACAAAAGCAGAAATAGATATAATCAAAAGAGATAAGGAAGAAAACTATCCTGCTAAAAGGCAATGAAGTAATTTCATTACTAAACATATAAGCTCCAAGTGGTATAGCATCCAACTTCTTAGAGGAGAAGTTAAGGGAGTTACAAGAAGAAATAAACATGAAAATGATACTAGTGGGAGACCTCAACCTCCCCCTCTCTGAACTTGATAACTCTAACATCAAAATAAACAAGAAATAAGTTAAGGAGATGAATAGAATTCTGGATAAGGTAGATATGATAGATCTCTGGAGAAAATTGAATGGGGATACAAAAAAGTATATCCTTGTCTCAGCTGTACATGGTACATATAAAAAAAAAAATTGACCATGAGCCACAAAAGCCTCAAAATCCAGTGCAGAAAGACAGTCAATGCAGCCTTCTCAGATCATAATGCAATAAAACTTATATGTAATAAAAGGCCATGGAAATATACACTAAAAAACTAACTGGAAGCTAAGCAATGTAAACCTAAAGAATGATTGAGTTAAACAACAAATTATAGAAACAGTCAACAACTTCATTCAAGGGAACGACAATAATGAGAAAACCAACCAAATTTTATGGGATACTGCAAAAGCTGTTTGTAGGGAAAGTTTTATATCTTTGAATGCCTACATGAATAAAATAGGGAAACAGAAGATCAGTGAATTTGGCATGAAGCTGAAAAGACTCGAAAAAGAACAAATTGAAAATCCCCAAGTAAATACCAAATTAGAAATACTAAAAACCAATGGAGAGATTAATAAAATTGAAATTAAGGAAACTATTGAACTAATAAAACTAGGAGGTGGTTGGATGAAAAAACAAATGAAATTTATAAACATTTCGTCAATTTGATGTAGAAAAATATAAAAGCAAATTACCAATATCAAAAATGAAAAAGATGAACTCACCTCCATTGAGGAGGAAATTAAAACCATAACAAGAAATTACTTTGACCAACTTTATGCCCATAAAGTGGACAATCTAAATGAGATGCGTGATTATTTTAAAAGATATAAATTGCCGAGATTAACAGAAGAGGAATTTGAATACTTAAATAACCCAGTCTAAGAGAAAGAAAGTGAACAAGCCATCAATGAACTCCCTAGGAAAAAATCTCTGGGGCCCAATGGATTCACAAGTGAATTCTGTCAAGAACAGTTTAGTTGAAAGAACAGTTAATTCCAATATTATATAGGCTATTTGGGAAAATTGGGGAAGAAGGAGTTCTTCCAAATTCTTTTCATGATACAAATATGGTTTTGATACCTAAACCAGTAAGAGTCAAAACAGAGAAAGAAAATTATAGACCAATTTCTCTAAAGAATATAAATGCAAAAATTTTAAATAAGATTTAAGCAAAAAGAATACAGCAACTTGCCACAAGAATAATACATTATGATCAGGTAAGATTTACAATAGGAAAAACTTTAACATTATTGATCATCTCAACAACAAAACTAAAACTAAAAGAAACCAAATGATTATCTCAATAGATGCAGAAAAAGCTTTTGACAAAATACAACACTCATTCCTATTGAGAATACTGGAGAACATAGGAATAAATGGAACTTTCCATAAAATAATAAGCAGTAGCTACCTAAAATCTTCAGCAAGTATTACATGCAATGGGGATAAGCTAGATGCATTTCCAATAAAATCAGGGGTGAGACAAGGATGTCCATTATCAGAACTATTATTTGATTTGGTACAAGAAATGTGACTTATAGCAATAAGAGAAGAAAAAGAAATTGAAGGAATTAGAGTAGGCAAAGAAAACACTAAGTTATCACTCTTTGCAGATGATATGATGATGTACTTAGAGAATTCCAGAAAATCAAGTAAAAAACTACTTGAAACAGTAAACAACTTTGACCAAGTAGCAGGTTACAAAATAAACCCACACAAATCTGCGTTACTATGTATTACTAACAAAGCCAAACAGCAAGAGATAGAAAGAGAAATACATTGAAAGTTACAGTAGACACTATAAAATATTTGGCAGTCTACCTGCCAAAACAAACCCAGAGACTATAGGAACACAATTACAAAACACTTCTCACACAAATAAAGTCAGATCTAAGTAAGTGGAAAAACATCAGATGTTCATGGGTAGAAACAATCCAATATAAAAAAAAATGACAATTCTACCTAAGTTAATTTACTGATTCAGTGCCATACCAATTAAACTGTCAGATAATTATTTTGTAGAGCTAGAAAAAATAATGTCAAAATTCATCTGGAAGGACAAAAGGTCCAGAATATCAAGGGAGCTAATGAAAAGAAATGGTAGGGAAGGTGACCTAGCTCTACCAGATCTCAAATTGTATTATAAAACAGCAATTATCAAAACCACTCAGTACTGGCTAGGAAACAAAAGGGTAGACCAGTGGAATAGGTTAGGTACCCAAGACACAGTAGTCAATGAATATAGTAATTTACTGTTTGATAAACCCAAGGACCCCAGGTTCTGGTAGAAGAATTCACTTTTCCACAAAAATTGCTGGGAAAATTGGATAACAGTGTAGTGAAAACTAGGCATACACCAATGCTTGACACCCTATACAAGAATGAAATCCAAATGGGTACGTGATCTAAGTATAAAACTGATACTATAAACAAATTATTGGAGCTGGGAATAGTGTGTTTATCAGATTTGTGGAGAGGGAATAATTTTGACTAAACAAGAGATAGAAAACATTATGAGGTGTAAAATGGATTATTTTGATTACATTAAACTGAAAAGTTTTGGCACAATGAAACCCAGTGCAACCAAGATTAGGAGAAAAGCAGAAAACTGGGAAAGAATTTTTGTGCCGAGTGTCTGTGATGAAGGTCTCATTTCTAAAATATATAGAGAACTGAATCAAATGTACAGAAATATAAACCATTCCCCAACTGATAAATGGTCAAAGATATGAACAAGCAGTTTTCAGAGGAAGAAATTACAGATATCTATAGTCATATGAAAAAATGCTCTAAATCACTATTCATTAGAGAGATGCAAATCAAAACACCTCTGAGAGATCATATCACACCTATAAGATTGGCTAACATGGCAAAACAGAAAGATGATAAATAGTGTAGAAGATGTGGGAGAGTTGGAACCCTAGTTCATTGTTGGTGGAGCTGTGAGCTGATCCAACCATTCTGGAGAGCAATTTGGAACTATGCCCAAATGGCTATGAAAATGTGCATACCCTTTAACCCAGCAATATCACTTCTAAGACTAGATCTCCAACACATCATAAAAATGAGAAAGGGTCCCACATGTACAAGAATATTTATAGCAGCACTCTTTGTGGTGACCAAAAAGTGGAAATTAAGGAGATGCCCATTAATTGGGGAATGACTGAATAAATTGTGTTATATGAATGTAATGGAATACTATCATAATATAAAAAATGATGAACAGGAAGACTTCAGAGAGGCCTGGAAAGACTTATATGAACTGATGCTGAGTGAAAGGAGCAGAACTAGGAAAACTTTGTACACAGCAACGACCACAGTGTGCAAGAGTTTTTTCTGGTAGAATTGGCAATTCATTGCAATGCAAGGACTTAAGAAATTCCCAATGATCTCTTAAGGCAAAATGCCTTCCATATTCAGAGAAAGAAATATGAATTCGATCACAGGATGTATCACATCATTTTCTTTTGTATCATGTTTTGGTTTCCTTCATGATTTCTCTCATTCATTTTAATTCTTCTATGCAACATGACTAAGGTGAAAATATGTTTAATAGGAATGTATGTGTAGAACCTATATAAAATTGTATGCCTCTCAGGGAGGGATGGGGGAGGCAGGGGGTAATGAAGAGGAGGGAGGGGAAAAATATCTAAATTATATGGAAGTGATTGTAGAACACTGAAAAAAAATAAAATAGTAAGAGTAAAGAGACCAAAATCAAAGAAACAACAAAAAAAAAAACCTAAAAGAAAGATCTGATTTGATGAGTGGGGTGGGGGAGAGGTAGTAATGACAGTAGGGAGAGTTCCTGGCCAGAACAAAGTACATATGGTTATGAGCAGATACCACAGAATAAAAGAACAAGTCCTGAGGCAGTTATGTTGGCAA
Organism: Notamacropus eugenii; assembly: GCF_028372415.1. Taxonomy (NCBI): domain Eukaryota; kingdom Metazoa; phylum Chordata; class Mammalia; order Diprotodontia; family Macropodidae; genus Notamacropus; species Notamacropus eugenii. Next base: position 511,527,547 of record NC_092872.1, on the reverse strand, counting down.
CAGTCCTAATTTCAAGAAGTAAACTCCTATAGATGGGACAGTGTGAGTCATGGACTGATTAGGGTAAGATTGCAGGACCCATTGCTGTTCCTGGATGCTGAGTTCAGCAACATTAAATAAACACAGCTTTAGGCTATAGGTATGGATGAGGAGGAATGAGCACATATCACCAAGTGTGGTCTCAGAGGGATAAGTTCACTGATGTTTGTGGTCATTGTCAGGAAAATGGAGTCCCTAGCTCTGGTTGCAGGGCAGAGATGTAATCTGATGCTTATGGCTGCCAGAGTAAGTGCAGGGAGCAGGAACTTTTACAATGACAGTGGTCCTGGTAGTACTGGTTGTGACTCAGTGGTAGAGAAGTCTACCTGATATTATTCATAAATTAAGGCTTAAGACAGAGGAACAAGACCACAGATGGCCTTGATTCATAGAATGCTGAGAGAACCAGAAAGTCAAAGAAATTCAGATAGAGCTCTGCAAACAACAACACAAAAACACCTGGGCTTGCTTTTTATTTTTGCGTATTTGTGTTACTCCCTCACACAAACACACACTGCGGGAATGGAGTACAACTCTAACAAAAAGTTAACAACCAAGAAATAGGTCATTAAAATGAGGAAAAAGCAAAACAACAGCAAAAGAGAAAGAGCCTGATTATAGATAGTTACTCTTGTGAGAGACAATGTCAGGATCCAAACTCAGAAGAAGACAACGAACAGCTACTTGAAAAACTTAAAAGAAAAACTTAAATGGTCACCAACCCCACAAAAATCTCTTGGAAGGCCTTAAAAAAGACTTAAAAAATCAAAAAGTCAGGTTCAGGAAAAAAAGGGAAAAGAAATGATTATTGTTATAAAGTCAAGAAAATTGTGAAAAAATCAATCACTTTGAAAAAGAGATCCAAAAACTTATGAAAGAAAATGACTTAAAAATTAAAATTGCACAAGCAGAAGCTAATGATTTCACAAACCATTAAGAAAAAAACACAATCAGAAGAATGAAATAAGAAGAGAATATGACACATCTCATTAGACCTGGAAAAAAAAGATTAATGAGAAATAATATAAGAATTATTTTACTGTCCAAAGTCAGGATCAGAAAAGATTCTAGATACTATTCTTCAAGAAACTACTAAGGAAAATTTCCTTGAATTTTTAGAAGTAGAAGGTAAAATAGAAAGTGAAAAAAATCCACTCATCACCGCTTAAAAGAAATACTCAAAAGAATATTATAGCTAAGTTTCATAGGTCTCAGGAGAAAATATTACAAACAACTAGAAAGAAGAAAAAATATATTGTGGAGGTATAGTCAAGATAATACAAGACTTGGCAGCTTCTACATTAATAGATGGAAGGGTATGGAATATGATATTGCAAAGAATAAAGTAGTTGGCTTTAAAACACAGAATGTGAGGGGCGGAGCCAAGATGGCGGAGTGAAAGTAACGACTCACCTAAGCTCCTGGAAAAACTCCTCTGGATATCTCTGGGGGGAGAGTCTGACCAGACTTTGGAGGTGTAGAATCCAGTGGGAGACGGACTTTGACGGATTCGGAGCCCAGGCTGGACTGGAGGGTACACGGGAGGGATCTGTTCCGCGGGGGTAAGACCCTGGCGCACAGCGCAGCGCGGTCGGCGCGGCAGGGCGGAGGGGACACGAGGGGCCCGAGAGTGGCGGGTGAGACCAGCGGAGCAGGAGATAAGCCAGGCCGAGCCAACGATATCAGCGCAACAGCCCTTGAAATCTTCAGCCTAAAGACGGGACTTCAGTGGGTCACTACTTGAACATCCAGGAGCTGGGATGCCGGAGTGATCAGTAAGTGCTCTCCACTCCCCCCCGATGACCGTGAGGGAACTATAAAATTCTTCCCCAGATTAATCCTGGATCAGTGGGAACAGCAGAAGGGGGCGGGTGGTCTCATAACACCAGAGGCTGGAAAAGTGGCAAAGGGGGATTCTTCCTACGGTGGTGGAGGCGATCTGGAGGGACAGACGACCCAAGGCAGAGAAAATTCGCACTGAGACCCAGGCAAGCCTCAGCCCTGGAGACGAGCCCCAGGAGGGGCGGGAACACGCATTAGCCTCTAGGCATGCCCCAGCCCTCCAGGGGAAAAGGGAAGACAATAGGGAAGCTGGGATCACCATCCCCTGACCTTGCCTTTGCCTCAAGTCAGCGGAGGAGATATCCTGAGACCAGACCACCCCTCCCACACACCTATCAAGCTAACCCCAGGGTTGATCTGGGAAACAACAACAACAACAACAACAACAACAACAACAACAAAAAAAGCCTGCTTTTAGCCTAGACAAACATCAACTGAACTTAAAAGATCTGTGTCTTCTGACTGAAAGAACCAAAAGCTATAACACTCAGCCAACATCATGAATCGGAAAAAGACGAAAAGTGAAAAAACCATAGAATCTTTCTATGGGGATAAGGACCAAAACAAAAACACCAAAGAGGTCAGAGCTGAGACTGTACTTCCATCTGAAACCTCAGATGGGACTATGAATTTCTCGCAAGCACAACTAGATTACCTGGAACGTCTGAAGAAGGATATAAAAGAAAAACTGGCCAATGATTTTAAAACTATAAAAAAAGAATTCACTGATGAGAACATCAATCTGAAAAAGAAAATTGAAGAAATGGAAAAGGAAGTTCAAAAATTAACTGGAGAGAATAATTCCCTAAAAGGAAGAGTTAATCAAACGGAAAAGGAAACTCAAAACCTAATAGGGAAAATTGATCAGATGGAAAAGGAAACCCAAAACCTAACTGGGAAAATTGGTCGAATGGAAAAAGAAGTACAAAAATTAAATGGAGAAAATAGCTCCTTAAAGGGAAAACTTGGTCAGATGGAAAAGGAGATGCGAAAGCTAACTGAAGAAAACAATACGATCAAGATTAGAATTGGGCAAGTAGAAACTAATGACTCAATGAGGCAACAAGAATCAGTCAAACAAAATCTAAAGAATGAAAAGATAGAAGAAAATGTAAAATATTTAATTGGAAAAACAACTGACCTGGAAAATAGATCCAGGAGAGAAAATCTAAGAATTATTGGCCTGCCAGAAACCCATGATGAAGAAAAGAGTCTGGACAATATCTTCCAGGAAATCATCAAGGAAAACTGCCCAGAAGTACTAGACTCAGAGGGCAAAATAGTCATCGAAAAAATCCACCGTTCCCCACCTGAAAGGGATCTCAAACTCAAAACCCCAAGAAATATAGTTGCCAAATTCCAGAGCTATCAAGTGAAGGAGAAAATACTACAAGCAGCCAGAAAGAAACAATTCAAATATCAAGGACACACAGTCAGGATCACACAGGACCTTGCAGCTTCTACATTAAAAGATCGAAAGAATTGGAACCCAACATTCCATAAGGCAAAGGAGTTGGGACTCCAACCAAGGATCAACTACCCAGCAAAGTTCAGCATAACATTTCAGGCAAGGAGAAAGTCATTCAACGAAATAAGGGATTTCCAGAGCTTCCTGACCAAAACACCAGAACTCAATAGACAATTTGATCTTCAAATGGAGGTCTCCAGAGAATCATAAAAAGGTAAACAGAGGGGAAAAAACAAAAACAAAAACTTGCAACTCAATTAGGGCAATCTGTTTACCTCCCTATAAGGGAAGATGATACCTGTTAATCTTGAGAACTGTGCAGCTATTATGATAAAAGGGATATATGTAGAGGGAATGGGCATAAAGTAAATGATGTCATGTCAAAAATATGATTTAAGTATGAGAAGGGAATGTAATAGGAGGTGTGGAAAGGGGGAAGCAGAAAATGGCAAATTATATCACAGGAAGAAGTACAAAACTATAGTAGAGGGAAGGAGGGGAGGGAGATGAGCATTGTTTGAGAGGTACTCTCATCTGATTTGTTCAAAGGAGGGAACAATAATCTTAAGTAGATAATCCTAACTAGCTCTATAGGTAGTAGGAGGGGAAGGGGGAAGAAAGGGGAGGGTGGCTAAAAGGGAGGAAAGAAGCAATAAGAGTAAAGGGGACTAAAAGGGAGGGGGGCTAAAAGAAGGAGGGGAAGGCTGCAGGAGGAGGGGGAGAAAAGTGAATACCATTGAGGAGGGGAAGGGAGACGGGAGAGTTAAAAGCACAAATGGTGGGAAAGAGGGTGGAGGGAAATACACAGATTGTAATCATAACTGTGAATGTGAATGGGATGAACTCTCCCATAAAACGGAGACGGATAGCAGAATGGATTAAAAGCCATAATCCAACAATATGCTGCTTACAAGAAACACATTTGAAACGGAGGGATACACATAGGATAAAGGTCAAAGGATGGAGCAGAATATATTGTGCCTCATCTCATGTAAGAAAGGCAGGAGTAGCAATCCTAATCTCAGACAAAGCAAAAGCAGAAATAGATCTAATCAAAAGGGATAAGGATGGAAACTATATCCTGCTAAAAGGCACCATAGACAATGAAGCAATATCATTACTAAACATGTATGCTCCAAGTGATATAGCATCCAGATTCTTGGAGGAGAGGTTGGGGGAGTTGAAGGAAGAAATTGATAGCAAAACTATACTAGTGTGGGACCTCAACCTCCCCCTCTCTGAACTAGATAAATCCAACCTCAAAATAAACAAGAAAGAGGTTAAGGAGGTAAATAAAACTCTGGATAAGGTAGATATGATAGATCTTTGGAGAAAATTAAATGGGAATAGAAAGGAATATACCTTTTTCTCAGCGGTACATGGAACATTTACAAAAATTGACCATGTACTAGGACATAAAAATCTCACAATCCAGTGCAGAAAGGTAGAGATAATCAATGCATCCTTTTCAGATCATAATGCATTAAAAATTACATGTAATAAAAGGCCATGGAAAGAGAAACCAAAAATCAATTGGAAACTAAATAATCTAATTCTAAAGAAGGACTGGGTTAAAGAAGAAATCATAGAAACAATCAACAACTTCATTCAAGAGAATGACAATAGTGAGACAACGTACCAAAACTTATGGGACACTGCAAAAGCAGTTATTAGGGGAAGTTTTATATCTCTGAATGCTTACATAAATAAAATAGAGAAAGAGGAGATCAATGACTTAGGCTTGCAGTTGAAAAAGCTAGAAAAAGAACAAATTGAAAATCCCCAAGTAAATACCAAATTAGAAATACTGAAAACCAAAGGAGAGATTAATAAAATTGAAATAAAGAAAACTATTGAATTAATAAATAAAACCAATAGTTGGTTTTATGAAAAAACTAATAAAATTGATAAACCGTTGGTTAATCTGATCAAAAAAAAGAAAGAAGAAAACCAAATTAGTAACATTAAAAATGAAAGGGGTGAACTCACCTCCAATGAGGAGGAAATTAAAACAATAATTAGAAACTACTTTGCCCAACTTTATGCCCACAAATTCGACAATCTAAACGAGATGGATGAATATTTTAAAAAATACAAATTGCCCAGATTAACAGAAGAGGAAGTTGAATACTTAAACAACCCCATCTCAGAAAAAGAAATTGAACAAGCCATCAATGAACTCCCTAGGAAAAAATCTCCAGGGCCAGATGGATTCACAAGTGAATTCTATGAAACATTTAAAGAACAGTTAATTCCAATACTACATACACTATTCTTGAAAATTGGGGAAGAAGGAAAATTATAGACCAATTTCCCTAATGAATATAGATGCAAAAATTTTAAATAAGATTCTAGCAAAACGAATACAGCATCTTATCACGAGATTAATACATTATGATCAGGTAGGATTCATACCAGGACTACAGGGCTGGTTCAATATTAGGAAAACTATTAGCATTATCGATCACATCAACAACAAAGCTAACAAAAACCACATGATTATCTCAATAGATGCAGAAAAAGCTTTTGACAAAATACAACATCCATTCCTACTAAAAACATTGGAGAACGTAGGAATAAAGGGAACTTTCCATAAAATAATAAGCAGTATCTATCTAAAACCTTCAGCAAGCATTATATGCAATGGGGATAAGCTAGATGCATTCCCAATAAGATCAGGGGTGAAACAAGGTTGTCCATTATCACCACTATTATTCAATATGGTACTAGAAATGTTAGCTGTAGCAATTAGACAAGATAAAGATATTCAAGGAATAAGAATAGCCAAAGAAGAAACTAAGTTATCACTCTTTGCAGATGATATGATGATTTACCTAGAGAATCCCAGAGATTCAAGTAAAAAATTACTTGAATTAATAAACAACTTTAGTAAAGTTGCAGGGTACAAAATAAACCCACACAAATCTTCTGCATTCCTATATATTAGCAACAAAGTCCAACAGCAAGAGATAGAAAGAGAAATCCCATTTAAAGTTAGGGTAGACAGTATAAAATACTTAGGAGTCTACCTGCCAAAACAAACCCAGGGACTATATGAACACAATTACAAGACACTTTTTGCACAAATAAAATCAGATTTAAGTATGTGGAAAAACATTAGTTGCTCATGGGTAGGCCGTGCTAATATAATAAAAATGACAATTCTACCCAAATTAATATACTTATTTAGTGCCATACCAATTAAACTATCAGACAATTACTTTCTAGAGCTGGATAAAATAATATCAAAATTCATTTGGAAAAACAAAAGGTCCAGAATATCAAAGGGACTAATGAAAAGAAATGCTTGGGAAGGTGGCCTAGCGCTACCAGACCTCAAACTGTACTATAAAGCAGCAATTATCAAAACCACTTGGTATTGGCTAAGAAACAGAGAGGTAGACAAGTGGAATAGACTTGGCACTCAAGATGCAGTAGGCAAGGAATATAGCAACCTTCTGTTTGATAAACCCAAGGACCCCAGCTTCTGGGATAAGAACTCATTGTTTGACAAAAATTGCTGGGAAAACTGGATAACAGTGTGGCAGAAATTAGGCATAGACCCATACCTGACACCGTACACAAGAATAAAGTCCAAATGGGTACATGATTTAGATATAAAGATTGATACCATGAATAAACTGGAGAAGCAAGGAATAGTGTATTTATCAGATCTATGGAGAAGGGAAGAATTCTTTACTAAAGGAGAGATAGAATGCATTATGAAATGCAAAATGGATAACTTTGAGTACATTAAACTGAGAAGTTTTTGCACCACCAAACCCAATGCAACCAAAATCCGGAGGGATGTAGTAAATTGGGAAAAAATTTTTACAGCTAAGCTCGGGGATAAAGACCTCATTTCTAGAATATATAGAGAACTGACGCAAGTGTATAATCATACAAGTCATTCCCCAATTGATAAATGGTCAAAGGATATGAACAGGCAATTTTCAGAGGAAGAAATTAAAGCTATCTATAATCATATGAAAAAATGCTCTAAATCACTATTGGTTAGAGAGATGCAAATCAAAACAACTCTGAGGTACCACATTACACCTATAAGATTGGCAAACATGACAGAACAAGAAAATTATAAATGCTGGAGAGGATGTGGGAGAGTTGGAACACTAATTCATTGTTGGTGGAGCTGTGAGCGCATCCAACCATTCTGGAGAGCAATTTGGAACTATGCCCAAAGGGCTACAAAAATGTGCATACCCTTTGACCCAGCAATATTGCTACTAGGACTATATCCCCAAGAGATCATAAAAATGGGAAAGGGTCCCACATGTACAAAAATATTTATAGCAGCACTCTATGTAGTTGCCAAAAACTGGAAGTCAAGGGGATGTCCATCAATTGGGGAATGGCTGAATAAATTATGGTATATGAATGTAATGGAGTACTATTGTGCCATAAGAAATGATGAACAAGAAGACTTCAGAGAGGCCTGGAAGGACTTATATGACCTGATGCTGAGTGAAAGAAGCAGAACCAGGAGAACTTTATGCACAGCAACAACCACAGTGTGTGAGAGTTTTTTCTGGTAGACTCAGATTTTTGTAATAACACAAGAACTTCTGAAAAAAAAAAAAATCCCAATGGTGGACCTCAAGGCAAAATGCCTTCCACACTCAGAGAGAGAAATATGGAAGTCACTCACATAATGTAGCAGATCATGTTTGTGTATGTGTATCTGTTTGTGTATCATGTTCTGATTTGTTATACGGATTCTTTCATTTATCTTAGTCTGACTACATAGCATGACTATAGTGAAAATATACTCAATAGGAAAGTATATGTAGAATCTATACAGAATTGTATGCAGTCGTGGGGAGGGAGGGAGGTAGTGGGGGGTGGGTGGGGAGGGATAAAATCGCAATTGTATGGCAGTGATTGTTAAACATTAAAGAATTAAAAAAACCAAGAAAAAAAAAAAACCAAAAAAAAACACAGAATGTAATCCTGAAGGAGAATGAATGGATTTCGATTAATTAAAGGGCATCCAGGTATTCTATATAAAAAATAATTCATTTGTTTTGAGTTTTCAACAATCATTTCCATGAATTTTAAATTTTCTCCACTCCCTTCCCATTCCATCCCCAAGATGGCATGCAATCTTATATGAGTTCTACACTTATGTTCTTATTAAACACATTTTCACATTCGTCATGTTGCATAGGAGAATTTAAAAAAATGGGAAAAGATATGAGAAAAAAAAACATAGCACAGAAGGAAATAATATGCTTCATTCTGCGTTCTGATTCCATAGTTCTTTCTCTGGATATGAATTTCATTTTATCTCAACAGTCCTTTGGGTATATTTTAGATTCTTGCATTTCTGTGAATGGCTAAATCTTTCAGAAACAGTCCTCAAACACTGTGTCTCTTACCTTGTAATATGCTCTCCTGACTCTGCTCCTTTCACTCAGTATCAGTTCATGTAAGTTTCCCCAGATTTTATGGTCTGACTGCTCCTTATTTCTTATAGTGCAATAGTATTTCATTACATTCATATATCACAGCTTGTTCAGCCATTTCCCCAGTTGATGAGCATCCCTTGGATTTCCAGCTCTTGATCCACACAAAAAGAGGTGCTATAAATACTTTTGTACATGTGGGACTTTTCTCCATTTTTATGATCTCTTTGGGATATGGCCCTAGAAGGGATATTGCTGTGTCAAAGGGCATGCATATTTTTGTAACTTTTTGGGTACAGGTCCAAATTACTCTCCAGTATTGTTGTATCAGCTCACAGCTCCATCAACAATGAATTAGTTTTCCAAACTCTCCCACATCTTCTTCAACATTTATCATCTTTCTCTTTTGTCATGTTAGCCAATCTGATGTGGTAACTCTGAGTTGTTTTGATTTGCATCTCTCTAATCAATAATTATTATTTTTTTATTTTAAATTTATTTATTTAATTTTAACATTCATTTTCACAAAATTTTGGGTTCCAAATTTTCTCCCCATTTGTCCCCTCTCCCACCCCAAAACACTGAGCATTCTAATTGACCCTATCACCAATCTGCCCCCTCTCCCATCATCCCTTCCTTCCCTTGTCCCCATCTTCTCTTTTGTCCTGTAGGGCCAAATAACTTTCTATACCCCTTTATCTGTATTTCTTATTTCCTAGTAGCAAGAACAGAACTCGACAGTTGTTCCTAAAACTTTGAGTTCCAACTTCTCTTCATCCCTCCCTCCCCACCCATTCCCTTTGGAAGGCAAGCAATTCAATATAGGCCAAATCTGTGTAGTTTTGCAAATGACTTCCATAATAGTCATGTTGTGTTAGACTAATTATATTTCCATCCATCTTATCCTGCCCCCCAATTGCTTCTGTTCTCCCTTTGGATCCTATCCCTGCCCAAGAGTGTTGACTTCAAAGTGCTCCCTCCTCCCATTGCCCTCCCTTCCATCATCCCCCCCCCACTCAGCTTATCACCTTCTCCCCCACTTCCTGTATTGTAAGATAGGTTTTCATACTAAAATGAGTGTGCATTTTATTCCTTTCTTTAGTGGAATGTGATGAGAGTAAACTTCATGTTTTTCTCTCATCTCCCCTCTTTTTCCCTCCACTAAAAAGTCTTTTGCTTGCCTCTTTTATGAGAGATAATTTGCCCCATTCAATTTCTCCCTTTCTCCTCCCAATATATTTCTCTCTCACTGCTTAATTTCATTTTTTTTAAGATATGATCCCATCCTCTTCAATTCACTCTGTGCATTCTGTCTCTATGTGTGTGTGCATGTGCATGTGCATGTATGTGTGTGTGTAATCCCACCCAGTACCCAGATACTGAAAAGTTTCAAGAGTTACAAATGTTGTCTTTCCATGTAGGAATGTAAACAGTTCAACTTTAGTAAGTCCCTTATGACTTCTCTTTGCTATTTACCTTTTCATGCTTCTCTTCATTCTTGTGTTTGAAAGTCAAATTTTCTTTTCAGCTCTGGTCTTTTCATCAAGAATGCTTGAAAGTCCTCTATTTCATTGAAAGACCATTTTTTCCCCTGAAGTATTATACTCAGTTTTGCTGGGTAGGTGATTCTTGGTTTTAGTCCTAGTTCCTTTGACTTCTGGAATATCATATTCCACACCCTTCAATCCCCTAATGTAGAAGCTTCTAGATCTTGTGTTATCCTGATTGTATTTGCACAGTACTTGAATTGTTTCTTTCTAGCTGCTTGCAATATTTTCTCCTTGGCCTGGGAACTCTGGAATTTGGCCACAATGTTCCTAGGAGTTTCTCTTTTTGGATCTCTTTCAGGCGGTGTTCTGTGGATTCCTTGGATACTTATTTTGCCCTCTGCTTCTAGAATCTCAGGGCAGTTTTCCTTGACCATTTCATGAAAGATGATGTCTAGGCTTTTTTTTTGATCATGGCTTTCAGGTAGTCCCATAATTTTTAAATTGTCTCTCCTGGATCTATTTTCCAGGTCAGTTGTTTTTCCCATGAGATATTTCACATTATCTTCCATTTTTTCATTCCTTTGGTTTTATTTTGTGATTTCTTGGTTTCTCATAAAGTCATTAGCCTCCATCTGTTCCATTCTAATTTTGAAAAAACTATTTTCTTCAGTGAGCTTTTGAATCTCCTTTTCCATTTGAATAATTCTGCTTTTTAAAGCATTCTTCTCCTCATAGGCTTTTTGACCCTCTTTTGCCAATTGAGTAAGCCTATCTTTCAACGTGTTATTTTCTTCAGCATTTTTTTGGGTCTCCTTTAGCAGGGTGTTTACTTGTTTTTCATGCTTTGCTTGCATGTCACTCATTTCTCTTCCCAGTTTTTCCTTCACCTCTCTAATTTGATTTTCAAAATCCTTTTTGAGCTCTTCCATGGCCTGAGCCCATTGAGTGGGCTGGGATACAGAAGCCTTGACTTCTGTGTCTTTGCCTGATGGTAAGCATTGTTCTTCCTCATCAGAAAGGAAGGGAGGAAATGCCTGTTCACCAAGAAAGTAACCTTCTATAGTCTTATTTTTTTTCCCTTTTCTAGGCATTTTCTCAGCCAGTGACTTGACTTCTGAATATTCTCTTCAAACCCACTTCACCTCCAGATCCTCCCAGCCAGAGCTTGGGGTCTGAGATTCAAATGCTGCTTCCCAGCCTCAGGGCTTTTGGCGGGGGCAGGGCTGCTATTCAGTGTGAGATTAAGTTCTGGTGTTCAGGTGGGGGCAGGGCAGCCTCACTGACTCAGCTCCCTCATGGGGTTTATGCAGAGACCTTCAACAATGGATCCAGGCTCCTGCCTGCTTGGGGAGCCCTGGTCTGCTCCTGCCTCAGTAGCTGCCTCCTGAGGGGGCTCGAGCCACAGGGACACCCCACTCGCCTCTCGACCTGCCAAAGAGACCCTCTCACTGACCCTTGTCACCTGTGGGTGGGGTGATCTGCACGGCCACTGGAGATTCCGTCCCTGAAGCCTGCTTGGATCTGCTTCTTTTGGCACCATGCTGCCGAGGCAGGGTTGGGCTCTGCTCCGGGTCTAGGGTGCGAGGGACCTTTTGCGAGAGGTTTTCAGGCTCTCTGGAGCAGAAATCTCCTCCACTCCATTGTTCTGTGGCTTCTGCTGCTCCAGAATTCACTGGGAGTTCTTTTTTTACAGATATTTTATGGGAAGTGGGTTCAGAGCTAGCGTATGTGTGTCTTTCTACTCCACCATCTTGGCTCCGCCCCCTTTCCAGTGAATTGTTTCAATGACTATTTTGGCCTTCAAATCTAGTACCTCAGGGCAATTTTCCTTGATGGTCTCTTAGAAGATACTGTCCAGGCTCTTTTTTCACCATGGCTTTTCAGTAGACCAATAAATCTTTGTTTTTCTCTCTTGGATCTGTTTTCCAGGTCAGTTATTTTTCCAGTGAGATATTTTACATTCTCTTCTATGTTTTCATTCTTTATATTTTGCTTGACTGATTCTTGATTTCTTATAGAGTCATTATATTGTACTCATTCAATTCTAATTTTTATTATTTTTATTTTTTTATTAACTTTTAACATTTATTTTCACAAAATTTTGGGTTACAAATTTTCTCCCCTTTTATCCCCTCCCCCCCCAAACCCAAGCATACTAATTGCCCCTGTGACCAATTGGCTCTCTCTTCTGTCCTCCCTCTCTGCCCTTGTCTCTGTCTTCTCTTTTGTCCTGTAGGGCCAGATAGCTTTATTTACCCCTTAACCTGTATTTCTTATTTCCTAGTGGTAAGAACATTACAGTTGATCCTAACACTTTGAGTTCCAACTTCTTTAGCTCCCTCCCTCTCCACCCCTTCCCCTTGGAAGACAAGCAATTCAATATAGGCCAAATCTGTGTAGTTTTGCAAATGATTTCCATACTAGTTGTGTTGTATAGGACTAACTATATTTCCCTCCATCCTATCCTGTCCCCCATTACTTCTATTCTCTTATGATCCTTTCCCTCCCCATGAGTGTTGACCTCGGATTGCATTCTCCTCCCCATACCCTCCCCTCTATCCTCCCCCCCACCCTGCTTGTGCCCTTGTCCCCCACTCTCCTATATTGTGAGATAGGTTTTCTTATCAAAATGAGTGTGCATTTTATTCTTTCCTTTAGTGGAATGTGATGAGAGTAGACCTCATGTTTTTCTCTCGCCTCCCCTCTTTATCCCTCCACTAATAAGTCTTTTGCTTGCCTCTTTTATGAGAGATAATTTGCCCCATGTAACTTCTCCCTTTCTCCTCCCAATATTTCTCTCTCACTGCTTGATTTCATTTTTTTTAAAGATATGATCCCATCCTCTTCAATTCACTCTGTGCACTCTGTCTCTATGTATGTGTGCGTGTGTGCATGTGTGTGTGTGTACTCCCACTCAGTACCAAGATACTGAAATGTTTCAAGAGTTACAAATATTGTCTTTCCATGTAGGAATGTAAACAGTTCAACTTTAGTAAGTCCCTTATGACTTCTCTTTGCTGTTCACCTTTTCATGCTTCTCTTCATTCTTGTGTTTGAAAGTCAAATTTTCTTTTCAGCTCTGGTCTTTTCATCAAGAATGCTTGAAAGTCCTCTATTTCATTGAAAGACCAATTTTTCCCCTGAAGTATTATACTCAGTTTTGCTGGGTAGGTGATTCTTGGTTTTAGTCCTAGTTCCTTTGACTTCTGGAATATCCTATTCCATTCCCTTCGATCCCTTAATGTAGAGGGTGCTAGATCTTGTGTTATCCTGATTGTATTTCCACAATACTTGAATTGTTTCTTTCTAGCTGCTTGCAATATTTTTTCTTTCACCTGGGAATTCTGGAATTTGGCCATAATGTTCCTAGGAGTTTCTCTTTTTGGATCTCTTTCATGTGGTGTTCTGTGGATTCCTTGAATATTTATTTTGCCCTCTGGTTCTAGAATCTCAGGGCAGTTTTCCTTGATAATTTCATGGAAGATGATGTCTAGGCTCTTCTTTTGATCATGGTTTTCAGGTAGTCCCAGAATTTTTGCATTGTCTCTCCTGAATCTGTTTTCCAGGTCAGTTGTTTTTCCAATAAGATATTTCACATTATCTTCCATTTTTCCAATCTTCTCGCTATGTTCTGTGATATCTGTCTTTCTCACAACGTCCTTAGCGTCCATCTGTGCCATTCTAGTTTTGAAAGAACTATTTTTTTCAGTGAGCTTTTGAATCTCCTTTTCCATTTGGCTAATTCTGCTTTTGAAAGCATTCTTCTCCTCATTGGCTTTTTGAACCTCTTTTGCCAATTGAGTTAGGCTAGTTTTCAAGGTGTTAATTTCTTCAACATTTTTTTGGGTCTCCTTTAGCAGGGAGCTGATCTGTTTTTCATGCTTCTCTTTCATCCCTCTCATTTCTCTTCCCAGTTTTTCCTCCACCTCTCTAACTTGATTTTCAAAATTCTTTTTGAGCTCTTCCATGGCCTGAGCCCATTGGGTGGGCTGGGACACAGAATCCTTGATTTCTGTGTCTTTGCCTGATGGTAAGCATTGTTCTTCCTCATCAGAAAGGAAGGGAGGAAATGTCTGTTCTCCAAGAAAGTAGCCTTCAATAGTTTTATTTCTTTTCCCTTTTCTGGGCATTCTCCCCAGCCAGTGACTTGACCTCTGAATATTCTCCTCACACCCACCTTGCCTCCTGGTCCTCCCAGCCAGCATTTGCGGACTGAGATTCAAATGCTGCTTCCCGCCTTAGGGCTTTTGGCAGGGGCAGGGCTGCTATTTAGTGTGAGAATTAAGTTCAGGTGCTGAGGTCGGGGCAGGGCTGCCTCTCAGCCTCAGTTCCCTCAGGGGGTTTATGTACAGACCTTCCACAATGGATCCAGGCTCCTGCCCACTTGGGGAGCCCCTGTCTGCAGCCACTTCTCAGCTTCTATCTCCCGGGGGGGCCCGAGCCATGGGGGCACCCCACTCCCCTCTCGACCCATCAAAGAGACTCTCTCACCGACCCCCGTCACCTGTGGGTGGAGGGGCTTGTGCCGCCGCTGGAGATCCCGTCCCTGTAGCCCGCTCGGATCTTTTCCTCACGGTGTCACGGCCGCTGCAGGGCTGCCCTCTGCTCCCAGTCCTGGCGCCCAATCCGCAGCGCGAAGGACCTCCCGCGAGAGATTTGCAGGTCTCTCCTGAACAGAAATCTCCCTTGCTCCAATATTCCATGGCCTCTGGGTGCAGAATTCACCGTGAGTTTGTCCCCTCTAGCCGTTCTGTGGGTTGTGGGTTCGGAGCTATGTGTACGTGCGTCTTTCTACTCCTCCATCTTGGCTCCGCCCCTCAATTCTAATTTTTAATTTATTGTTTTTCTCAGCTAACATTTCTACCTCTTTTTTCTTTTGTCCAATTTTTCCTTTTAAGGAGCTATTCTCTTCAGTGAATTCTTTATTTAATTTTGTCAATTGTGTTTTTAAAATCATTGACCAATTTTTCTTCTACCTCTCTAATTTGGCTTTTAAATTCTTCTTTTTTTTTTTTTTTTTTTTTTTTTTATGTTTTTTTTTTTTTTTATTTAGCTTTTAACATTCATTTTCACAAAATTTTGGGTTACAAATTTTTCCCCTTTTCTCCCCTCCCCCCCCAAACGCCAAGCATTCTAATTGCCCCTATGACCAATCTGCTCTCTCTTCTATCATCCCTCTCTGCCCTTGTCTCTGTCTTCTCTTTTGTCCTGTAGGGCCAGATAGCTTTCTATACCCCTTTACCTGTATTTCTTATTTCCTAGTGGTAAGAACATTACAGTTGATCCTAACACTTTGAGTTCCAACTTCTTTAGCTCCCTCCCTCTCCACCCCTTCCCTTTGGAAGGCAAGCAATTCAATATAGGCCAAATCTGTGTAGTTTTGCAAATGACTTCCATAATAGTTGTGTTGTATAGGACTAACTATATTTCCCTCCATCCTATCCTGTCCCCCATTACTTCTATTCTCTTTTGATCCTATCCCTCCCCATGAGTGTTGACCTCAAATTGCACTCTCCTCCCCATGCCCTCCTTTCTATCATCCCCCCCCCCACTCTGCTTATCCCCTTATCCTCCACTTTCCTGTATTGTAAGATAGGTTTTCATACCAAAATGAGTAGGCATTTTATTCTTTCCTTTAGTGGAATGTGATGAGAGTAGACTTCATGTTTTTCTCTCACCTCCCCTCTTTATCCCTCCACTAATGAGTCTTTTGCTTGCCTCTTTTATGAGAGATAATTTGCCCCATTCAATTCTCCCTTTCTCCTCCCAATATCTTTCTCTCTCACTGCTTGATTTCATTTTTTTTTAAGATATGATCCCATCCTCTTCAATTCACTCTGTGCACTCTGTCTCTATGTGTGTGTGCGTGTGTGCATGTGTGTGTGTGTAATCCCACCCAGTACCCAGATACTGAAATGTTTCAAGAGTTACAAATATTGTCTTTCCATGTAGGAATGTAAACAGTTCAACTTTAGTAAGTCCCTTATGACTTCTCTTTGCTATTTACCTTTTCATGGTTCTCTTCATTCTTGTGTTTGGAAGTCAAATTTTCTTTTCAGCTCTGGTCTTTTCATCAAGAATGCTTGAAAATCCTCTATTTCATTGAAAGACCAATTTTTCCCCTGAAGTATTATACTCAGTTTTGCTGGGTAGGTGATTCTTGGTTTTAGTCCTAGTTCCTTTGACTTCTGGAATATCCTATTCCATGCCCTTCGATCCCTTAATGTAGAAGCTGCTAGATCTTGTGTTATCCTGATTGTTTTTCCACAATACTTGAATTGTTTCTTTCTAGCTGCTTGCAATATTTTCTCTTTCACCTGGGAGTTCTGGAATTTGGCCACAATGTTCCTAGGAGTTTCTCTTTTTGGATCTCTTTCAGGCGGTGTTCTGTGGATTCCTTGAATATTTATTTTGCCCTCTGGTTCTAGAATCTCAGGGCAGTTTTCCTTGATAATTTCATGAAAGATGATGTCTAGGCTCTTTTTCTGATCATGGCTTTCAGGTAGGCCCATAATTTTTAAATTGTCTCTCCTGGCTCTATTTTCCAGGTCAGTTGTTTTTCCAATGAGATATTTCACATTATCTTCCATTTTTTCATTCTTTTGGTTTTGTTTTGTGATTTCTTGGTTTCTCATAAAGTCATTAGCCTCCATCTCTTCCATTCTAATTTTGAAAGAACTATTTTCTTCAGTGAGCTTTTGAATCTCCTTTTCCATTTGGCTAATTCTGCTTTTGAAAGCATTCTTCTCCTCATTGGCTTTTTGAACCTCTTTTGCCAATTGAGTTAGGCTAGTTTTCAAGGTGTTATTTTCTTCAACATTTTTTTGGGTCTCCTTTAGCAGGGAGCTGATTTGCTGTTCATGCTTTGACTTCATGTCTCTCATTTCTCTTCCCAGCTTTTCCTCCACCTCTCTAACTTGATTTTCAAAATTCTTTTTGAGCTCTTCCATGGCCTGTGCCCATTGAGTGGGCTGGGACACAGAAGCCTTGATTTCTGTGTCTTTGCCTGATGGTAAGCATTGTTCTTCCTCATCAGAAAGGAAGGGAGGAAATGCCTGTTCACCAAGAAAGTAACCTTCTATAGTCTTATTTCTTTTCCCTTTTCTGGGCATTTTCCCAGCCAGTGACTTGACCTCTGAATATTTTCCTCACACCCACCTCACCTCCTGATCCTCCCAGCCAGTGTTTGGGGTCTGAGATTCAAATGCTGCTTCCAGCCTCAGGGCTTTGGGCGGGGGCAGGCTGCTATTCAGTGTGAGATTAAATTCAGATGCTCAGGTGAGGGCAGGGCTGCCTCTCAAGCTCAGTTCCCTCAGGGAGTTTATGCACAGACCTTCAACAATGGATCCAGGCTCCTGCCTGCTTGGGGAGCCCTGGTCTGCCCTGCCCCTCAGCTTCTGTCTCCCGAGGGGGCCCGAGCTATGGGGGCACTCCACTCCCCCCTCGACCCGCCAAAGGGACTCTCTCACAGACCCCCGTCACCTGTGGGTGGAGGTACTTGTGCGGCCGCTGGAGATCCTATCCCTGAAGCCCGCTCGGATCTGTTCCTCTCGGTGCCGTGGCCACGGCAGGGCTGTACTCAGCTCCCAGTCCCGGCGCCCAGTCCGCAGCACGAAGGACCTTTTACGAGAGGTTTGCAGGTCTCTCTGGAACAGAAATCTCCCTCGCTCCAATGTTCTGTGGCCTCTGGGTGCAGAATTCGCCGTGAGTTACTTCTTTGTAGTTGTTCTATGGGTTGTGGGTTTGGAGCTATGTGTATGTGCGTCTTTCTACTACGCCATCTTGGCTCTGCCCCCTAAATTCTTCTTGAGCTCTTCCAGAAATGCTCTTTGGGCTTGAGAACAGTTAATATTCCCTTTTGATGTTTCTGATGTTAGTACAGTGTCAGTGCTGTCCTCCTCTGTATTCTTATTTTCATCTTCTCTGTCTCCATATTAAGATTCTGTGGTCTTTGCTTTTCTGTTTTGCTACTCCCTTGTCCTAGCTTTTAAAGTAGATCTCTGCTTTTGTGGCACAGGTGGTTCTGTCCCGCATTTGCTCTGCTGAGAACTTAAGCCTTTGTGTATTGTGTGGTCTCTGGTTCTTTCAGTTAGAAGGTAAAATGCTACAGCTTACGTGATGCTGATCTGACTGGTTTGTTTCAAGGCAGAGTCCAGGTGAAGTCTTTTTGAGTTTGCCAGGGGTTACACTGAAGCTCCTGGTGTGTGGTGTTGGGGAGGGATAGTCTGTCTGCAGGAGATCTCCTCCTTCCCTGAGCTAGAGCACAGGTAGACTCAGTGGCTGGTCCACCTCCTTCTGTGATAATGTCTGCCCAATTGCCCTGACTGTGCTAAGACAAACCTGGGGTCCTCATGTTGGCACTTATGTGTTCCACCCCCTTCGGGCTCAGGATTTCCTCCTGCTTTGCTGAGATGGAGCTGTCTGGGACACTCCCTATCCTGCAAGGGTTCCCTTCAGCCACAGTAAGATGGACTCTTCTTGATGATCTCCCTTGCCTTCCCGGTTGGGAGACTGTTTAACCTTTTGCTTTATTCTACTATTCTAGGATTTTTCCTGGGGAAATATTCTCTGGGTTTTTCAAGGTCAACAGGGGGAGGGTAAGAGCACTTACAGTTTACTCCACCATCTTGGCTCCTGGAAGTTCAACTAGGTGATTTTCTAACAATTACTCTGGGTGCTGATAGTTTCAGCCACTGCTGTAATCAGGGGCCCTACACTTCTCTCTCACTCAGCTCCTCTGGACTCCCCTCATGAGGTGAGAGACTTGGGAATCCTCACTACCCCTGTTGATTCAGTGTTCCCCAGTCTTTCCTACTCTGCTCCACTATGGCAGTGTCTGCGCTGGTGCAGCCTGTGTGCTTTGGGCAACAGGATCTGTGTAACAGATCCTTCCTATCAACCTTCAGAGTTGTCCTGGGCTGAAAATCTGCCACACTCTGTCTCCTAGTGGATTCTGACACTCTAAAATTTGTTCATACTCTCTGTTTAGAGGTATCTGAAGGGTTCTGTTGTAGAACCCAGGTGCCTCCAAACTTTCACTCTACCATCTTCACTTCCAGGTGTTCTTGAGAAAAACACCAGAACTTAACAGAATTAGTGAAATATATGAATGATGGAAAACATAAGAAAGATAACAAAAAAACCTAAAAAGATTAAACTTTTTTACTTCTTATATGTGAAAATGACATTTGTAACTCTTAGGAATATTATTACTACTAGGGTAGTTCAAAAGAGTATATGTAGAAGGCTTGGGGTTCAATTGATTATGATGGAATGATCTTAAAAATAAAAGTGGGTAAAACAAAGAAAATGGAGTAAATGATCTCTTACAAAAGAAGCATGAATGAAATAACTCCTATGATGGAGGGAAGCATGAGGAGAAGTGTGGTTAGTGTAGGAACCTTATTGTCATTCGAAATGGGTTAAAGAGGGAATAACATATACATCTAGCAGGATATAAGGATATAAGAGAAACATGAGGGCAATGGCAGGAGATAAAGGGAAGACTCCTAGAAGAATGCAGTGGGGATGGGATGAAAAGAGAGAGAGAAGGATAACCAGTAAGGAAAAATAAGATGTAGGGAAATGAACAACTAAAAATTATATCTTTGAATATGAATATAATGAATTCACATCCCCAGAATGGAAATGGATAGCAGAATGGATCTAAAGCTAGAGGCCAATGATATGTTATTTACAAGAAACACATTTACAAATAAAAGATGCATATAAGAGTAAAAATATAGGGCTGGAGTTGAATTTATCATTCTTCAGTTGATGTGAAAAAATAGTAATCATGATCTTATACGTAGTTTAAGCTTAAATAAATTTAATTGAAAGACAAACAAGTAAGAAGATTAATTGATTCTGTATCATTCCCATCCTATCTATAGTCACTGATTTTGTTGGGCAGTTCAATTTGTCCTATAACTGCTTAAGTCAGGGACCTTTGTTCTTCAATTCAGAGTTCAGCTAACCTACAATGATTTTGTTTTAAAAATACAATTTTCCTGCTAATCAGTGGTCTATTCTTGCCTCAAGGAATTTGACTAAATTTGGGTATGTTTGTGAATGCAAGAGAGTTGGGCCTGGTATCTTTACAACACCAAGTTACCCTTCATGGATGTCTCATTTGCTGTCCAAAAGTCTGGGCCCCTGTTTTGTACCTGCATTCAAATAATGAGCACATGGTCTTCTAAGAGAAGAGGAAGTATTTGTGGCAAGCTCATATTGCCAAATGTCAAACGAATCATGTTATTACCTAGCCTTAAGCTTTGTAAGCATGTTATTCCCTATGTTTAAACATTGTAAGCAATCATGTTGAAGTCATGTACCTTATCTTGTTCTTTATTCTGTACTTCCTGAAATTTATAAAAGCAAAATTATCATTTGGGTTGCATAAATAGATACAATACATTGACATGTTTATTGACAGGCAGCATGACCATGCTAATAAATGCTGCCTTACTCAGAAATTTGTCTCACTTTATCCTTTTGTTAAATTTCTATCATGATGTAGGGAAACTAATTTATGTTAAAAGGTACCGTAGACAATGAGGTAATATCACTTCTAATAATATATGCACCAAAAGCTATAGTTCTCAAATTTTAAAGAAAAAGGAAAATTACAGGTAGACATAAATAGGAAAGCTATAATACTGGGAGACTTCAAACTTCACCTCTTAGAACTTGACAAATCTGACAAATGAAAAATAAATATTAAAGAAATGAAAGAGATGAACAGAATCTTGTCTAGGCTACATATGATAGACATCTGGAAAAAACTGAATGAGAATAAAAAGGAATATAGAACTTTTTCTTTTTTTCTCAGCAGCATATGGCACCTTTTCAAAAACTGACCACATACTAGATATAAAGACTTCATAGTCAAATGCAAAAATACTAAATGTATCCTTTTCAAATAATAGTAAATGACCATAAAAACACAGACTAAAAATTAGCTGGAGACTAAGTAACCTAATCTTAGGGAATGAGTGGATTAAAGAGCAAGTCATAAAAATAATAATCAATTTTACTAAAGAGAAGGGTAAAATAAGACAATATATGAAAATTAATAGGATGCAAAAAAAGCAGCAATCAGAGAAATTTTCATATTTCCAAGTTCTCACTTCAATAAAAAAAAAAGGAGCAGATCAATGAAGTAGGCATGCAACTGAAAAAAACAACAAAAGAATAAATTAAAAATAACCAGTTAAACACCAAATTAGAAATCCTAAAAATTAAAGTTGAGATTAATAAAATTCAATATAAGAAAACAATTGAGTTAATGCATAACATTAGGACATGGTTTTTATGAAATGAAATAATAGAATAAAACCATTGTGTAACATAATTTTTTAATTTTTTTAATATATTGATTTTATTTATTTTTAATGCTCTACACTCACTACCATAAAACTTAGCTTTTTTTCCCTTGCTTACCCCCCAACACCCCCCTCCCTCCCCAAGATGGCATACAATTCTATATAGGATCTACACATACATTCCTATTGAATACATTTTCATTATAGTCATACTTTTTAGAAGAAGTAAGATAAATGGGAGAAATCATATAACAAACCAAAACATAATACACACACACACACACACACACACACACACACACACACACACACAAATGACCTGCTACATTCTGTGGTAGAATTCTACAGTTCTTTTCTCTGAATGTGGAAGGTGTTTTGCCTTAGAAGACCATTGGGGATTTTTTTTTTTTTTTTATGTCCTTGTGTTGCTACGAAGATCCAAGTCTACCAGAAAAAACTCTCGCACACTGTGGTCGTTGTTGTACACAAAGTTCTCCTGGTTCTGCTCCTTTCCTTCAGCATCAGATCATATAATTCTTTCCAGACCTCTCTGAAGTTTTCTTGTTCATCATTTCTTATGATGCAATAGCATTCCATTACATTCATATACCATAATTTATTCAGTCATTCCCCAATTGATGGGTATCCCCTTGATTTCTAGTTTTTGGCCACTACAAAGAGTCCTGCTATAAATATTTTTGTACATGTGGAACCCTTTCTCCTTTTATTGATCTCCTGGGGATAAAGTCCTGTGCTGTACACTGTGCAATGTGATCTCACCCCCATGGAACAGATCCTTCCCATCGACCTTCCAGTCTGTCCTGGGCTGGGAATCTGCCACAGTCTGTCTCCTTTTGGATTCTGCACCTCCAAAATTTGGTCAAACTCTCTTTTTAGAGGTATCTGAAGGAGTTTGTCTAAGGGCTTAGGTGAGTTGTTGCTCTCACTCTGCCATCTTGTCTCCACCCCACTGCTTAATGTAATTTTAAAAGAGAGAAAATCAAATCATTACTATCAAAAATGAAAAGGCTGAATATACCACTAATGAATATGAAATGAAAGCAATTATTATAAGTTACTATGTCCAGTTTTATGTCAATATGTTTAATAATTTAAAAGAGATGGGAGAACACATACAAAAATATAAACTGCCCAAATTAACAGAAAAATAGACTCCCTAATTAAACCTATTTTAGAAGAAAAGAAATTGTGCATGCAATAAATGAGCTTTCTAAGGGGAAAAAATCATTAGGACCACATGAATTTAAAAGTGAATTCTACCAAATATTTAAACATCAACTAATTCCTATATTAAATGAATTATTTGAAATTTTAGGAGAAGGAGTCATATAAAACTCCTTTTATGAAACAAAAAATGGTACTGATACCTAAATCAAAAAGAGGCAAAATGGCAAAAGAATATTATGTACCAATTTCACTAAAGAATATTGAAAAAATATAACACTCATTTCTATTTACATAAAAACACTCAAAAGCATAGACATAGATGGATTTTTCCTTAAAAGGAATAGTAGTATTATCTATAGACATAATAAGTTAGAAGCCTTCCCAATAACATTGGAAGTGAAATAAGGAAAATAAGGATGCCCATTATCACCCATATTATTTGGTATTGTAATAGAAATTCTAACAACAACAATAATAAAAACAAATAAAATGAAGGAATCAGAATGATAAATGAAGTAATAAAACAAAAACTTAATTGAAACAATTAATTTTAACATAGTTACAGGACACAAAATAATCCCACATCAATCATTAACTCTATATTACCAATAAAGTCCTTCAAGAAGAGATAGTAAGAGGTATTTCATTTAAAATAATTATAGACAACATAAATTACCTGGGAGTATACCTGCCAAAACAAACCCAGGCACCCTATGAACATAACTGTTAAACACATTTTTATTCAAATGAAGTCAGAGTTAAATTATTGGAGAAATATTCATTGGTCATGGGTGGTCCAAGTCAAAATAATAAAAGTGACAAATCTACCTAAACTAATCTACTTACTCGGTGCCATCATAATTAAATTACTAAAGAAATAATTAAAAAATAAAAACAAAATTCATATGGAAGAACAACAGGTAAAAGGAATTAATGAAAAAAAGCAAAAGAAGGAGGTCCAATGTACCAAATCTTTTACTGTATTATAAGTTAGTAATTATTGAAACTATCTGGTCCTGGCTAAGAAATGGAATGGTGGGTCCTTGGAATAGAGTACACACACATATATATATATATATATATATATATATATATATATATATATATATATATATATATATATATATATATATATATATATATATATATATATATATACATGTAGGTAACCTTGATAAATGTAAACATTTAATCTTTGGGGATAAGAATTCACAACTTGGTAAAAAAAATTTTGGGAAAATTGAAAAGCAGTTTGGCAGAAACTAGGTATATTCCAGTATCTTCACCCATTTATCAAGATAAGGTCAAAATAGATACATGACCTAGACATAAAAGGAGGCATCATAAGTAAGTTAAAAGAACATAGAACATATTACCTATCACAAATATGGATAGGAGAAGAAATTATGGATAAACAACAGATACAGAGAATTGTGAGATACAAAATGGATATTTTTTTTAAAAAATTAAAGCATTGTTTGTACAAACAAAATCCATTTGGCCAAGATTAGAAGGAAAACAGAAAATTGAGAAAAATTATAGAGTTTCTTGTATAAAAGCCTCATATCTTGCATATATAGAGAATTTTATCAATTTTTTAAGAATGCAAATAATTCCCAAATGTAAATGGTCGAAGGACATGAACAAGCAGTTTTTGACAGAAGAAATAAAAGCTATATCTAGACATATGAAAAAATGCTCCAAATCATTATTGAATAGAGAAATTCAAATTGAAACAGCTTTGAGATACCGTGCCACACATCTCAGATTGGCTAAAATGATAGAAGGGGAAAATGGAAATGTTGAAGAGAAAATGAAAAATTTGGAGCATTACAGCAGTGTTGATGGAACTGTGGACTGATTCAACTATTTTAAAGAGCAAACTGAAGTTATGCCCAAAGGGTTATTCAACTTTGGCCCAGAAATACCACTATTATGTTGGTTTTCAAGGAGATTAGGGAGAAAGAAAAATAACTTATGTGTTCTAAAATATTTATAGCAGCTCTCTTTTTGGTGGCAAAGAATTAGAAAGTGAAGGCATGCTCATGAGTGGCAGAATAAGTTGTGGTACATCGATTTGATGTAGTATTTTACTGTGATGTAAGAAATGATGAGTTGATTGATTTTAGGTGGGGAAAAACATGGAAAAGCCTGCATGAAATAATGAAGAGTGAAATGAGCAGAACCAAGAAAACATTGCATGCAGTAACAACAATTTTGTAAGAAGAGTAATTGTGAAAGACTAAAATATTATAACATTGAATATTAGTAATAATACTGAATAACAAGATAATTATAAAATAGAAAAATAATATAAATATTCAAATCACCTGCAAAGGACCTGTGAAGGAAGATGCTATCCACCTCCAGAGGAAAAAAAATGATGTATAGAGTATGTATTGTATGTTTTATATACACAAAAATAAATTTAAAAATAGTGATTTGGAGCATTTTTTCATTTAATTATGCATAGGTTTTACTTCTCCTTCTGAAAACTTGTTGTTTATATTCTTTGACTATTTACCAATTGGAGAATGGTTCTTATTTTTTATAAAATTTACTCAGTTGTGTACTCAATATCTATCTATCTATCTATCTATCTATCTATCTATCTATCTATCTGTGAAATGGCATCTTTATCAAATAAACTTGCTGTAATTATTTTAAAATATTGCTTCATTTTCTATGGTACCTCTTAGAATACTATAGTTTCCTTGATTATCCCTTTTAATTAGGAAAATTTTTATTTTTCCTCTGTCTGAAATCAGGATTACTATCCCTGTCTTTTTTAGTTCAACTGAAACATATGGAATTTTAATCTATCCCTTTACTTTAGTTACATGCGTGGGTTTCTATTTCAAGTGTGTCTCCTGTAAACAACACGTTGTTGCTTTCTGTTCCTAATGCATTTTGCTGTCTGCTTCTGTTTTATTTGTGAATTCATCCTATTCACCTTCAGGATTAGATTACTCACTGTATTTCCCTCCATGCCATTTTATTCTCAATTTTTACCTTGCTCCTCCTCATAAACGTATTTTGCTTCTAATTACTATCTCCCTTAATACACCCTCCCTTTTATCATCCCTATTTTTAAAATTTTTATTGATTTTAATTATTTTCAGTGTTCTACCATCACTACTATATAACTTTAGATTTTTTTCCCTTCCCACCCACTTACCTTCCCCCTCTTTCCCCGAGAAGGCATACAATTTTATATAGGTTTTATACATACATTCCTATTAAATACATTTTCACTATAGTCATGCTGTATAGAAGAATTAAAATTAATGGGAGAAATAATATAACAAACCAAAATGTAATACAAAAGAAAATGATCTGCTACATTCAGCGATTGAATTCCAGAGTTCTTTCTCTGGATGTGGAAGGCATTTTGCCTTAAAAGACCATTGGGAATTTTTTTAAGTCCTTGCACTGCAATGAAGTTCCAAGTCTACCAAAAAACACTCTTGCACACTGTGGTCATTGCTGTGTACAGTTCTCCTGTTTCTGCTCCTTTTGCTGAGCATCAGATCATATAAGTCTTTCCAGCTCTCTCTGAAGTCTTCCTGTTCATCATTTCTTATAGTACAATAATATTCCATTACATTCATATACCATAATTTTTTCAGCCATTCCCCAAT
The DNA here is from genome assembly GCF_028372415.1 of Notamacropus eugenii. NCBI lineage: Eukaryota > Metazoa > Chordata > Mammalia > Diprotodontia > Macropodidae > Notamacropus > Notamacropus eugenii. The sequence goes on along the minus strand of NC_092872.1, from coordinate 511,501,132 downwards.
TGATGGGAATCCCCTTGATTTCCAGTTTTTGGCCACCACAAAGAGTGCTGCTATAAATATTTTTGTACATGTGGGACCTTTTCCCATTTTTATAATCTCTTGGGGATACAGTCCTAGAAGCAATACTACTGGGTCAAAGGGTATGCATATTTTTGTAGCCCTTTGGGGATACTTACAAACCACTCTCCAGAATGACTGGATTAGCTCACAGCTCCATCAACAACAAATCAGTGTTTCAACTCTCCCACATCTTCTCCAACATTTATCATCCTCCTGTCCTGTCATGTTTGCCAATCTGATAGGTGTGATGTGGTACCTCAGAGTTGTTTGGATTTGCATCTCTCTAATCAATAGTGCTTTAGAGCATTTTTTTCATACAACTGTAGATATCTTTAATTTCTTCCTCTGAAAACTGCCTGTTCATATGCTTTAACCATTTATCAATTGGGGAATGATTTATGTTTTTGTACATTTGACTCAGTTCTCTATATATTTTAGAAATGAGGCCTTTGTCACAGACACTGACTGCAAATATTCTTTCCCAGTTGTCTGCATCCCTCCGAATTTTGGTTGCATTGGCTTTGGTTTTGCAAAAACTTTTCAGTTTAATGTAATCAAAATTATCCATTTTGCACTTCATAATGCTTTCTGTCTCTTCTTTAGTCAAAAACTTTTCCCTTCTCCATAAATATGATAAATACACTGTTCCTTGCTCCACCAATTTGTCCAGAGTATCAATCTTTATACCTAGATCATGTACCCATTTGGACTTTATTTTTGTGTACGCTGTCAGGCATTGGACTATACCTAGTTTTTTTCACACTTCTTTTTCCAGTTTCCCCAGAAATTTTTGTTGAAAAGTGAATTCTTATCCCAGAAGTTGGGGTTCTTGGGTTTATCAGAGAGTAGATTGCTATATTCATTGCCTACTATTTCTTGAGTACCTACCATATTCCACTTGTGTACCCTTCTGCTTCTTATCCACTAGCAAGTGGTTTTGATAATTGCTGCTTTATAATGCAATTTGAGATCTGTTAGTGCTAGGCCACCTTCCCTAGCATTTCTTTTCATTAGTCCCTTTGATATTCTGGATCTTTTGTACTTCTATATGAATTTTGATATTGTTTTTTCCAGCTCTAGAAAAAAAAATTATCTGATAGTATAATTGGTATAGCACTAAATAAGTAAATTAATTTAGGTAGAATTATCATTTTTATTATATTGACTCAGCCTACCCACAAGCAAGTGATGCTTTTCCACTTACTTAGATCTGATTTTATTTGTGTGAAAAGTGTCTTGTTATTGCATTCATATAGTCCCTGGGTTTGTTTTGGAAGGTAAACTCCTAAACATTTTTTAGTGTCTACCCTAGCTTTAAATGGGATTTCTCTTTCTATCTCTTGCTGTTGGGCTTTGTCACTAATATACAGGAATGTAGAAGATTTGTGTGGGTTTATTTTGTAACCTGCAACTTTGCCAGAGTTGTTTATTATTTCAAGTAGTTTTTTTACTTGAATCTCTGGGATTGTCTAAGTATATCTTCATATCATCTGCAAAGAGTGATAACTTAGTTTCTTCTTTACCTATTCTAATTCCTTCAATTTCTTTATCTTCTCTAATTGCTACAGCTAACATTTCTAGTACCATACTGAATAATAGTGATGACAACAGACATCCTTCTTTCACCCCTGATCTCACTGGAAATGCATCTAGCTTATGTCCATTGCATATAATGCTTGCTGAAGGTTTAGGTAGATACTGCTTACTATTTTATGGGAAGTTCCCTTTCTTCCCATATTTTCCAGCGTTTTTAATAAGAATGGATGTTGTATTTTGTTGAAAGCTTTTTCTGCCTCTATTGAAATAATCATGTGGTTTATGTTAGTTTTTTTTTGTTCATATGATCATTAATGCTAATAGTTTTCCTAATATTGACCCAGCCCTGCATTCCTGGTATGAATCCTACCTGATCATAATGTATTATTCTCAAGGTAGACTTGGAACTTCATTGCAATGAAAGGACTTAAAAAAATTTCCAGTGGTCTTTTCTGTTTTTTATGTCTTTTAACTTATATGGAAGTGATTGTAGAATACTGAAAAGAAATAAAATTAATAAAAAGAAAAAAGAACAAAAGAAAAAAAGAAAAAATGGGAATTGTTCTTAGGCCATGGAAGAGCTCAAAAAGTATTATAAAAATCAAGTAAGAGAAGTAGAGGAAATATTGGGAAAAGAAATGAGAGTGATGCAAAAAATCATGAAAAATGAGTCAAGAGCTTGCTAAAGGAGACTCCCCGCCAAGTGCTGAAGAAGATAACACCTTAAAAAGTAGACTAACCCAAATGAAAACAAAGGTCCAAGAAGCTGATAGGAGAAAAATGACTTAAAAAGCAGAATTAGCCAAATGGAAAAGGAAGTCCAAAAACTCACTGAAGAAATGATACCTTAAAAAATATAATGGAATAAATGGAGGATAAAGACTTTATGAGAGAGAAAGATATTATGAAACAAAATCAAAAGAATTAAAAAATAAATAGAAGACAATGTGAAGTATTTCATTGGAAAAACGCCTGGCCTGGAAAATAGATCCAGGAGAGATCATTTTAAAAAGTATTATGCTCCCTGAAAACTTATGATTCAAAAAGAACCTAGACATCATATTGCAAGAAATTATCATGAAATACTGCCCTGGTATTCTAGAACCATTGGGACAAATAGAAATTGAAAGAATTCACCAATCACTTCCTGAAAAAGATCCCAAAATGAAAACTCCTAGGAGTATTGTAGCCAAATTCCAGAATTCCCAGGGCAAGCAGAATATATTGCAAGCAGTCACAAAGAAACAATTCAAGTATTATGGAAACACAATCAGAATCACACAAGATTTAGCACCTTCTACATTAAGTTATTAGAGTGTTTGGAATATGATAATTCCAGAGGTCAATGGAACTATGTTTAAAACCAAAAATCACCTAACAGAACACAATCCTTCAGGGGGAAAAATGGAATTTCAATGAAATAGAGGACTTTCAAACATTCTTAATAAAAAGACTGATGTGAATAGAAAATTTGGCTTCCAAATACAAGAATTAGGGGTAGATCAGTGGAAAAGATTAGGCACACAAGACTCAGTAGTCAATGTTTATAGCAATCTACTCAAAGAGCAAAGACCTCAGCTTCTGGAATAGAAACTCACTGTTTGACAAAAAAACTGCTGAGAAAAGTAAAACATAGCATGACAGAAACTGGGCATAGACCAACATCTTATATCGTGTAAGAGAATTAAGTCTAAATGAGTATATGATCAAGGTACAAAGGCTGATACCATAAACAAATTCAGGGAATAATAAATAGTTTATCTGTCAGATTTATGGAGAATGGAGGAGTTATGACCAAACAAGTGATAGAGAACATTATGAATTGCAAAATGGATAATTCTGATTGCACTGAAAAGTTTTTGCACAAAGTAAGGCCAATGTAACCAAGATTAGGAAGGAAGCAGAAAACTGGGAAAGACTTTTTACAACTACTTTCTGTGATAAAGGCCTCATTTCTAAAATATATGGAGAACTGAGTCAAATTTACAAGAATACAAGTAATCCCCCAATTGATAAATGGTCAAATGATATGAACATGCAGTTTTCAGAGAAAGAAATTAAATCTATCTATAGTCATATGAAAAAAAATTCTCTAAATCACTATTAATTAGAGATACTACAACTCAAAACACCTCAGAGGTACCACATAACACCTATCAGATTGGCTAATGTGACAAAACAAGAAAGATGATAAATGTTACAGAAGATGTGGGAGAGTTGAAAAATTCAGAAAAACCTGAAGAGAGTTATATGAACCAATGCTGAGTGAAGTGAGCAGAACCAGGAGAACATTATACTCAGCAACAGCCACAGGGTGCAAGAATAGTTTTTTAAAATAAGTAAACGACTTATTTATTTATTTTTTCTCTTACTCTTTTAAAAAATAATTTCTTTATTTTTTAGTTCTTAACATTCTCTTCCACAAGAATTTGAACTTTAGATTTTCTCCCCATCTCTCCTCATCCCCCACCCCAGGACAACATGCACCCCATCCAACCCTTCCTCCAGTTTGTCCTCCCTTGTATTACCCACCCTTCTTCCACCCCCCTTCCTCTCTATTTTCCTGTAGGAAAAAATAGATTTCTGTACTCCATTGCCTGTGTAGCTTAATTTCCAGTTGCATGCTAAAACATTGTTTAACATTCTTAAAGCTTTGAGTTAGATATTCTCTCCCTCCCTCCCCACACACCCTCATTGAGAAAACAAGCAATTAAACACAGATCATACATGTGTAACAATGCAAAGCACTTCCACAATAGTTATGTTGTTATAGATTAACCACATTTCCCTCTGTCCTATTCTGTCCTTCATTTATTCCATTCTCTCCCTTGACCTGTCCTCCCACAATAGTGTTTGCTTCTGTTTATACCTTTCCCCAGTTTGCTCTCTCTTCAATTATATTCCCTCTCCAATCCCCTTCCTCTTTGCCTTCCTGCAAGGCAAAATAGATTTCCATATCAAATTGATTGTATTATTCCCTCCTTAAGCCAAATCCCATGATAGTAAGGCTCAATTATTTCCTTTCATTTCCTTCCTCTTCTACTCCATTATAAAACCTCTTTCTTCCCTCTCTTACGTGAGATGATTTGCTACATTCTCCCTTTATATTCAGATCACTGTGTGCCCTGTGTGTGTGTGTCACACACACATACACATACATACATACACCCATATACACATATACATATCTACACATATATAATCTACACTGCATACATACACATATATACCTCCATATATATGTATATATACATATATATATATATATATTCCCTCTAACTATGCTAATAGTGAAAAAAGGCTCATGAACTACAAATAACATCTTTCCATATAAGAATATAAACAGTTTAACTTTAATGAGTTCCTTAAGGCTTCTCTTTCCTGTTTACCATTTCATATTTATCTTGATTCTTGCATTTGAAAGTCAAATTTTCTATTCAGCTCTGGTCTTTTCAATAAGAATGCTTGAAAGTCCTCTATTTCATTGAAATTTCATTTTTTCCTCAGAGGTACTATGCTCAGTTTCTCTGGGTAGGTGATTCTTGGTTTTAATCCTATCTCCTTTGATCTCTGAAATATCATATTCCAAGTCCTTCAATCCATTAGTGTAGAAGCTGCTAAATCCTGTGTTATCCTGATTGTATTTCCATACTACTTGAATTGTTTCTTTTTGAATGCCTGTCATATTTTCTCCTTGACCTGGGAACTCTGGAATTTGGCTGCAATATTCTGAGGAGTTTTCTTTTTGGGATCACTTTCAGGAGGTGATGAGTGAATTCTTTCCATTTCTATTTTACTCTCTGGTTCTAGAATATCAGGGCAACTTTCCTTGATAATTTCTTGGAAGATGATGTTGGTTCTTTTTTTTCATCATAGTTTTCAGGTATACCAACAATTTTTAAATTATCTCTCCTGGATCTATTTTCCAGGTCAGTTGTTTTTCCAATGAGATATTTCACATTATCTTCTATCTTTTCATTCTTTTGGTTTTGTTTTACAATTTCTTGGTCTCTAATAAAGTCATTAGCTTCCATCTGCTCCATTCTAATTTTAAGAAGTAATTTTTTCAATGAGCTTTTGAATCTCCTTTTCCATTTGGCCAGTTCTGCTTTTTAAAGCATTCTTCTCCTCATTGGCTTTTTGGACCTTTTTTGCCATTTGGGTTAGTCTGTTTTTAAAGGTGTTATTTTCTTCAGCATTTTTTTGTGTCTCCTTTAGCAAGCTATTGATTTGCTTTTCATGATTTTCTTGCTTTGCTCTCATTTCACTTCCCAATTTTTCCTCCACCTCTGTTACTTGATTTTCCAAATCCTTTTTGAGTTCTTCCACAGCCTGAGACCATTGCATGTTTTTTGGGGAGATTTTGGATATAGAAGACTTGACTTTGATATCTTTCTTTGATGGTATGCTTTGTTCTTCCTCACCTGAAAGGATGGAAGAAAATACTTTTTAGCCAAGAAAGTAACCTTCGATAATCTTATTTTTTTCCCTTTTCATGGCATTATTTTCCCAGTCAGTTACTTGACTTTTGAGTCCTTTGTCAAGTGGAGAGTATACCCTAGGTACTTGTAAGTTCCCAGTTCCTCCAAGGTGGCACAATCAAGGGAGAGGAGTTTACTCCTCTCCTGACCTGCATCCTGGTCTGTGAGCAACCATAAGCATTCTTTTCTGCCCAGGATCTGTGAGTATGATTCCCTTTCCACAGTTATCACCAGCTTCACCATGCCAGCACTCCTCCTCACTCCTGAACTGCCACTCAGGACTGAGATTCATATCAGCTGCTTGATTCTCCCAGGATCTTTAGGCCGAGGTTTCCAAAAGCATATGCTGTTTCCACAGTAGCTGCTGCCACCCTGGGGCCAGACCTCTCTCCCCTATCATCCAGTTGAAAGAGCTTTCTTATTACCTCTGAAGCTGTCTTTGGTGTTTGTGGGTTGAGAAATCTGAGAACCACAGTTAATACCTCTGATTCTGCACCCTGAAGGCTGCTCCAGTCCTGTCTGTGCCAATGCCATTCTACACTCCACTCTGAGCCCAGTAGGATAGACCTATCCTGTAGGCCTTCCAGACTGTCTTGGGCTGGAAATCTCACTCTGTCGTTTTTTTTTCTCTTATGCTGCTCTGCAATTGGTTTTGAGTCATTTTTTACAAGTATTTTGTGGGCTATGTGAGGAGAGCTAGAACAGGTCCCTCCTTCTACTCTGCCATCCTGGCTCCAGTGGAGAACTGTTTTTGATAGACTCAGCCATTCTGAGCAAGGCAAGGACCTAAAAATTGTCCAAAGGACTCATGATGGAAAATGACATCCATATCCAGAGAAAGATCAGTGGAGTTGGACTGCAGAGTGAAGCAGATTCTTTTCTTTTGTTTTTTTCTTTCTCATTTTTTTCCCTTTCATTATAATTCTTCTATGCAACATGACTAATGTGAAAATGTGTTTAATAGGAATGTATATGTAGAGTTCTTTTCAGATTACATGCTGTCTTGGGGAGGGAAGGAGGAAGGACTGGGTGAAAATTTAAAACTTATGGAAGTGAATGTCAAAAACTGAAAATAAATATATTAAATGTTATAAAATTCAGGAATCAAGAGAGGCATGTAAAGGCAAATAGGAAAGAGAAATCATAGGGGACCTATTAAAGACTTATTAAAGTTCAGTCCTGCATGGATAGATGATATTTGCAACTCATGAGACCTTTCTCAGTATTAGGGTAGTTGAAAAGAATATGTGAGTTGAATATGAAGGGGTGATATCTAAAAATAAAATTAAGGGGCAAGAGAGGAATGTACTGGGAGACAGAGAGAGGTACAATGTAGTAAATCATGTCATATAAAAGAGTCAAGAAAAAGATTTTATAATGGAGGTGAAGAAGGGGGAGGTGAGAGGGAATGAATGAACCTTACTCTCATCGAACTTGGCTTAAGGAGGAAATAGCATACACGTAATTTGGTATGAAAATTTACCTTTCCCTACAGGAAAGCAGTAGGGTATAGGGTAAGAGAGCGGAGATGATAGAAGGGAGAACAAAAGGGAGAAAGGAGTTATCAGAAGCAAACACTTTTGAGGTGGTACAAAGTCAAAGGAGAGAATAGATAAATGGAGAGTGGGATAGGATGGAGGGAAATACAGTTAATCTTTCACACCATGACTGTTATGGAAATGTTTTGCATGACTACACATGTATAACGTATATCAAATTGCCTTCTCAATGAGGGTGGGTGGTGAAGGAGGAACGGAGAGACTGTCGAACTCAAAGGTTTGAAAATAAATGTTAAAAACCATTTTTACATCCAACTAGGAAATAAGACATACAGGCAATGGAGTGCAGAAATCTATCTTTCCCTACAGGAAAATAGAAGGGAACAGATAAGGGTAGGGAAGTGATAGAAGGGAGGGCAGACTGAGGTTAGGGGCAATCGGAATTCATGCTGTCTTGGGGTGGGGTGAAGGGGGAGATGGAAGAAAATTTGGAATTTAATGTCTTGTGGAAGTGAATATTGAAAACTAAAAATAAATTAATAAAAAAATTAGAAACTCATCAAAGGGAATCTAATAACTCCATCGATTGTCAAGAAATACAAACAAAATCAAAAGACTGACAAAAAGAAAAATCTTAAACATATCATAGGAAACCTACTGATGTGGAAAAATATATCAAGAAGATAAATTTAGTAATAATTGGTTACATTCATATGGAGTCTCAATATTTACAAAAGACTTAGAAGACATAGACTAATTTAATTCTTACAATGACCCCATTAAGCAGCTGGTGAAAATATTATTTCTCATCCTTATTAAATGAAAACACTGAGACCAAATAAATTAAAGATGAGGATCACACAGTATATTACTGGTAGAGGTAGGGCAGGAGCACAGGTCTCTTGCTTCACAAGTGAGTGCCCTTTGAACTAAAATGTCCACTTTCTTCTGGCACATAACAAGGCCATGAACAAGAAAACCTCAAATGAGGTACACAAAGAAATAGACACAACTGAAACAACTGAATAACAAATACAAAGTTTGATGCTTGTCCCATGTACCTGCAAGTTTTTTTCTTTGTCTTCCCTTGCCTTCCCTTGCCTTCCCTTCCCTTCCCTTGCCTTCCCTTCCCTTCCCTTCCCTTCCCTTCCCTTCCCTTCCCTTCCCTTCCCTTCCCTTCCCTTCCCTTCCCTTCCCTCCTCTCCTCTCCTCTCCTCTCCTCTCCTCTCCTCCCCTCCCCTCCCCTCCCCTCCCCTCCCCTCCCCTCCCCTCTGCTCTCCTCTCCTCTCCTTTCCTCTCTTCTCATAGAGCATTGTGTCTATAATCTAGAGGGCACAAGTACAAATCTACCCCACACACTTACTGGATATGTAACTATGGGCATCATTTAAATTTTTCTCAGACTTGGTTTTCTTATCTATAAAATTAGTGGATTGAACTTAATCGTCTCTGAGGGCTCTCCTGTCTAAGTCTGTGGCCCTGTGATTTCTTCTCTCCAAACTTTACCATCAGAGAAGAAGAGAATAATCTTAACCAATAACTACAGGCTCACTGGTATAGTGTGATTGCAAATAGCACTGGGCTGTCATGTTAACTTAGAGGTATTTGTAATTATGGCTACCAGGTAGGAAGAAAGGTAAAGTAGCCTTATGGATGCCAGAATTCAGAGCTATCCACTCCTTTATTCTCTATCCTGGGCCATGTCCTCATTGATGGTGTGTACCTTTCATAAAGCAATAACTCACATTTATATAGGCCTTTATGGTTTACAAATCACTTTCCTCACAACAATCCTGGAAGGTAGGTCAAATGCTTATTACATCTCCTATGATTTAAAGCTGAAAAAGACCTTAAAGATCACTTGTAAATGAGGACACTCAGTCCTAGAGAGTTGCTTGTTCAAAGTCACTCAGCTTAAATCAGACTTGAACCTAAGTTGTTTATTGGTTGTTTTTTGTTTGTTTATTTTTTTTATAGAAAAGCAATGCTCATTCTCCTGTACTACTTACTCTACACGCTGACGTGACTAAGCAGAGCATGGGCAGAGTATCTGACACAGAGTCAGAGAGATCTGAGTCAGAATCTTGCTTCAGATATATACTAGCTGTGTGATCCTGGCCAATGTACTGATCCTTTCTGAATCTTACTCTCTTTATCTGCAAAATAGGGATAATAATAGCATCTATCCCACAAGAATTTCATGAGGATCAAACTGATATGAATTATTTTGTGAACTTTAAGGCCTTATGTCAGTGCTAGCTATTGTTATTATTGGTTCCATGTCGTAGGAAGCAAAGCAAAATGGAAAGAGACTGAATTTGGAGTAAGAAGTCCTGCTCTGTTCTTTAATATCTGAAGGAACTGAATTAGTCACTTTCTTACTTTAGGCCAAGGAGTCTTCCTCAGTATAATGATAAAGTTGGGATGAAATCAAATGGCCTTTTCATCTTTGGTCCCATGACATATATTCAGGTAGCAGAAGAGGGAAAAGTGAAGATGTGCAATTTCTCAAGGTAGTAATTAAACTGGTAAAACTGTACAGATCTTGTCAGTATGAGGTCAAAGATGCTTGAAGTTGAATGGGCACTGCTGTGAATTAGGGCCTGGGAAGTCACAGGTGACTAGATCCAGTAATAGCACCAAAGAAACATAGCCAGGAAGAGAAGTAGGGGTATGTATGGGGAAACCAGAGTGATGTGCTCAACCTGAGGACATAACACGTCAGTAATCTAAAATAAGTCATCCAAAATACAAGTCAAACAGTGAGAAGTCAGGGAGTCTGAAGAGATTGCAGAACCAGTAACAGGCATCACGGACTACTCTCACTGAGACTAGATCAATCCATCAATCCAAAAGCATATATGAAGTACCTATGCCATGCTAGATGCTGTGCTAGGTACTAGGACTACAAGGACTAAACTAAAACAGTGACTTCCTTCAAGAAGCTTACATTCTATCAAAGGAGACAACACGTACAAATGCAAATATATATTCCTATATATATATACATGTGTATATATACATATATACATATATGAAATATGTGTATTACACATATTACATGAACCTGTAATTTCATGGGAATATAGAGTTGCCAGGAGGACCTTCCTCTATCAGCTTTTTTTCTGCAATATGCAAAACATGGCCCAGATCACTAGAGGTTAAGTTACGAGAGTCACATAGCCAGAATGTGTCAGACTGGAATCCAGGTCAGCCTGGCTCTGGGGCTAGCTTTTTATCTATTAAGTTGTATTTCATAACAACAGTACAGGAAATCCAAACACAGTACTTTTTGGTGGGGGAGGGCAAAAGCAGCTGGGGAGGGGACAAGATCAGGAAAGACTCCTGAAGAAGTTTGTAATTGAACTGCAATTAAGAGAAAGGAGGTTCAGTCAATCAACCAATAGTGATGGTTTTGGCACTATACTAAGCACCAGATTACAAAAGACAAAAAATATTCCCATGCATCATCGAAGAGTTTTCTGTCCCTCCTCTTAAGCTTTTCAGGATTGGAGCCCATGTGGGCCAAACTGAGCCAGACCCTGCAGGTGGAAATAAGCAATCCTTCACACCTGATTGTGAGGGAGCATGCCCAGTGGCACTAAACAGAAATGAACAGCAATTCTTAGTGAGTAAATTTTGGCAGTCCCAAATGGCTGCACGACCATTGAAAAATATATCTTGAGATTTTGACATCAGCTCTCCTTCTAGAGCAAGAGAAAAGGAACCAGGGACTATTGCCTCTGGGACTATATATTGCAGGATCCAGAACAACTGGTAGAGAAGCAAGGTAGCAAGGACTTGAGGTTTGACTCTTGCCTCTTATGTGAACTTTCACAAAATTTAACCTTTCTGAATCACAGGTTTTTTTAACCATAAAATGGGGAAAATAATAGCACTTGGTGCAAGGATTATTATGAAAATGAAATAAGATCATCTTATACAAAGCACTTCGCAAACCTTAAAATTCTATGTTTATGTTAGCTGTTACTATTCAGAAACTTAATGGAGACTTTCTAGCCTAGTGTCTTCGAAAGGGCTGGGTTTGAATTCTGACTCTGCCAGTTACTGTCAGTGTGGCCTTTCTTCCTTTGTCTTCGATTTTTCATTTATAAAATAGATTTGGACTAAATGGCCTCTAAAGTCCCTTCTAGCATGAAATCTGTGATGCTACAAACTGAAATTCTTTGATTCCAAAAAAGAAAGGAGAGCTTTATGATTTTTCTCATGTAATCTCCAACAATAGCACCCTCTCCCCACCAAACACCACAGCTACATAAACAAAATCTCAAAATCATTTTATTAAGAATGTCTTTAAGCTTAGGTGAATATTGTGTAAATTCATCTGTGAACTCTTCTGTTTTTTCCAATTAGGAAGTTGCAGCGTGCTAGTGCAAAAACCATTAGACTGGGTCTGAGAGTGACTTAATTGCTTAAGTGGCTTAAAGCCACTTAATAGCTGTATGACCTTGGCTTGGCACTGTTTTCTGGGCTTCAGTTTCTTTCTTTATAAAATTTAGCTGCTATTGATGGTGAACTCAAAGAGTTTTTTTTTTCAAGAATTCAATATTTTAAGGTCACTTCTTACTAAGACATTTTGTGAATCTGATTCTACCTCTAAAACATTTTGTGAATAAATCGCCATTGCAGAGTTCTTCCATCAAAAGCTGTTTGTATCAAGGTTGAGTAGCTTTAAAGTTTCTTAGGATCTCTGTCACTAATGGTTTATCTAGAAAGAAGGGGGAAAAGAAGCAAGGTGGAGGAGGCCCTGCTAGGACATGACCCAAAGCCTGTGACACTGGCAAGACCAAAGCTGTTGCTGTTTTGTTTATAAGTTGATCCCATGTGGATATGTGTGATGGGGGTTTCAAGGAAAAATTTCCAACCCAGAGAAATTATGATCTCAAGTGATAAGGCAGGTGGTGAATTAATTTTGAGAAAAAAAATAAAACATTGCATTACTAAGTAAATCTTTTTCAATCTATTGAGAATTTAATCTTTTTGTTTATTTTAGGTTTTTCTTTTTTTGTTAAATGCAGCCAACTCCCTAACATCACCATATGAGTAACTGAAATTTTGCCTAATTTCTATCACTTGCTTGACTACAGGTGTTTCAGGGATTTAATGTATCTTTAAAGTGCCCAAATGCCCACAACAGCAATCCAACAGCTGCTGCTAGTTATTTGTATCCAGCATCAGACTAGATGCTATAACACTGCAGGAGAAACACGCATGCACGCACATGCACAAATGCACACACATTTTTAAAGAAAGCTAATTTCTTTGTTTCAGATTTTAAACATGAATATAATTTTCACACATCTTGTAAAGAGGTATACCAGTGTCAGAGATACCATGCTGTTGACAGATGGAAGAGATAGTTTTGCAGTCTAGCCATCAACAGTTAATGCCACAATTAATGCTCATTAAGTCAACACGGTTTACAGGTACCTGCTCTCTTTCAAAAGGGCTTCAGGGCAGCTGGCTAGAACACTGGGCCTGAAGTCAGTAAAACCTGGGCTCAAATTCTGTTTCAGACACTAATTGTGTGACTGTGGGCAATTCATTTAACTCTGTTTGCCTCAGTTTCCTCATCTGTAAAATGAGCTGGAGAAGGAAATGGCAAACTACTCCAGTATCTTTGCCAAGAAAACCCCAAATGGGGTCACAGCAACATTATTCAAGGCTTTTATTAGCACTTTAAAAGGTGAATAAGAGAGCCCAAGGACATTCTGGTTGGTTTAAACTAACCAGCAGATTTCACTTATTTCATTATTGCCATTCTCCTCTCTCTTTCCTTCCTCAACCATCAACACTGATGAATTTGTGGGCTAGCTATTGTATGTGTTTGTAGGAGGATGTGGGAGGGGGAAGATTATTCAAATGCTATGCTAGTATGGATTCAGTCTATAATTAGCTATGTGAGCCTGGGCAAGTCATTTCTCATTTGGGGACCTCAGTTTCCTCATCTATAAAACAAAAGGGATGAACTAGATGAAGATCAAGGTTGTTTCCAATTCTAAAGTTCCATGATTCCATTGTTTCAACTTGTCCATGGATCACTGATAACTTCTTAGTTTTTGTTGTTTTTCAATATTGTCATTTTTTTTTCTGTTTTGAAAAGTTAAGTTTCTGTTTCTCAATGGTTGAAATTTAGGAGGTGTGGATAATTCAGGGAGACCTAATAATCTGACAAAAATAGGTTGCTCTGGACACCAGCACAGAAAATCTCATCTCCCAGGAAGCTTTTGAATCTTCTTGTTTCATCATCAAGCACAGACAGGGCTTTGCACAAGGTAAGCAATGGGGAAAATAATTCTTGTTGAATTAACTGACTAGTTTTTATCTTGTAATATAGACTCCCCTTATCTATAGCTCTCCTGTAGTTCTGGAGTATATGTCTGTGTACAGCATAAAAGGAATGGGATATTCGCCAGTCCATAATAACCAAAAGTTGTGTGTCTTCATGTGAACAACCAGCCCATTTTGTTGAATGACAGGAAATAAATCACATATGATCTTTCATGCCTCATCAGCCTATTTATAACAGTTTGCCCTTTATTATGACAGATTTTATGATATTTTGTGATGACCAGCCATGGAGAAAAAAGGTTTAATGCACTGACATCTAATTTTATTATCTCTGGTACCTATTCATTTTTCAGAAGCGTTTCTTTGAATTCATGCCAGTTTAAGCTACAGAGCTTTAAAAACTAGATGATGACAGGGTCGGGAATTAATCCAGTAAATCAGAAAGGGATTGGAAAGACAAATCACAAATAGATTTCCATCTTTTAGCATCCCGCCCAGCATGTTAATAAGTACCATTCACCAAATAGAAGGCATGTCATTTAGCCTGCTCCCTGTCAAAGATGTGTGGGTAGATTTCATTATTGTGAAGACTGATTAATTAATATTGGGAGAGGACTTTGAGCATCTTAAAAGCACCACAGAATGCTAAGCATTCTGTTTGCTTCCCTTAACTGTACTAGGAAGAGAGTTCATTCCTGGATCTGGAAAAGCAAAGATTAAAGCTAAAATGGTTCACAGGTTTACTGATATGTTTATGGCTCTCTCTGTGAAAGCCCCACTCTGATACCTCATCATGACTCAAAGGTGACCCTGAGTTCCCAAAGGCAGTGTTAATAGAGCTCAAGATGAAGAGGTTTGAATTCTGGACTTGATAATTGACTTAACTGTGAGTCTGTCTTCTTATTATCTGCTTTGCTAAGGAAAGTGATGCTTGTTATCATAGAGATGGCACAGTTAATGTAATGATAATTTATATGGGAAGATCTTTCCCATTCATTAATAAGCCCATGTGACCTTCCTGGGTTACATGCCAGCCTGAGTTACATGAGTCTGAGTCACATAGAGACTGTGGTGGGAGGAGTTTGCTGAATAAGTAGAACAGGAAGGGTGGAACAGGAAGAGGCAGAGCTAGAGCAGAGCTGAGAGGAAATTGGTCAGAATCTATTCAGAGGTAAGAAGGATGCAGGCAAGCAGGCAGCTGGCTAGTATGAGTAAAAGAACTTGTTTGTTGTTTTGTTTAAGGGGGCTTGTGATTTGTTTAATGGAGCTGGTTTGTGGGAAGGCTAGCAGGGGAAGGCTTGGGAATAATATTGTACCCTGCATTGTTATTGTGTATAGATCTTTATTATTATGATGGATTTGGCTTTCTGGTGTCTGAATAAATATTTTGATTCTATTATCCATGTGGAGATTTCATGATTCAGAATTGAACTGGAATAGTCATGGCTACTCTGGGCTCTGTGAATATCGCATTGGTGCTACAGTGAGAGAGTTTGGAATCAGAAAGCTCAACTCATGGCTCTACCATTGACAAGTTATTTGACCTTGAGCAAGCCACTAAATAGCTCCATGCCTCAATTGCCTCACCTGTAAAATAAGAATTTAGGTGAACTTTAAGGCTCTTGTATCCTTAAATTCTATTATTTATAGAGATGTTGAATTGTCTGATCAAAACAACCCACACAGAACAGAACTATGATGTGGTATGATCTTTATCATCATGGGTGGTAGAAGTGCTTTCATAGTTGACAGCTCCATCCTTAAAAAACTGACTTTTTTTTCCTTGTCTATCTCAAAATTTTTAAAAAAAGGGCTTCACACAGTAATTCCTATTTATTAGACTGCATATTTATTTACATATTCGAATTGACCTTTTACATGGTCATAGAATAAAAGTCTAGAACTGAAAATAATTCTGGAGAACTAGTCTGACCTCCTGATTTCATAGGTGAGGAAAATGAGTTCAGAAATATTAAGCATCTTGTCCAAAATCACCCATATAAATGTCAGAGGCACTTCCTCTATCAAAAACCATTCTCTTTCCACTGCACCACACTGCTTTTTGGAATGCATATGTTTCCTTCCCAAGTTTGGTTGCAGTGACAGCTAATCACTGGGTAACAAATTGGGATCACTATTTTGTTCACGCATTTCATTCATCATTGTGGAAGTATTTGGCCTCAATTGTCCTTCAGAAGAGCATTGTCAGAATTTCCCAAGAAGACTTGATGCTCTTGAAAGATGTGGAATTTTAGACATTTTAGTTTAGAGATATATCCATAATTCTCTGATTTTCTCCTTCCTCTTCATTCTGCCTTTTCTACTTGGACCCACAGAGCATTTCACCTTTCATCATCTTATTATTTTCTTCTAACTCTGGTTATCTCTGTTTGTATCTCTTCTCTCTTTTAGATTGTAAACTCTGGGAAGACAAGAGCTATCTTTTATTAAATTTTGTGTACCCTTCAGGGTCTCACACAATGCTCTTCACACAGGAGACACTTAAAAGCCATTTGTCAAATTGAGTTGTGCCTTTTGAGCCTGAGTCTTGAATAACGTGCTGACTGCAAGTTTCCTAAACTGTTTGATATCTATGAAACTAATTTCCAAGGACTCCATTTATTTTCAGTGTTCTACCATCACTACTTTATAACTGAGATTTTTTTCCCCTCCCTCCCCCTCCTTTCCCCCACCTGTCCTCACTCTCCACAAGACAGCATAAATTTTATATAGGTACATTTATATAGGTACATTCCTATTAAATACGTTTTCACTATAGTCATGTTGCATAGAAGAATTAAAATGAATGGGAGAAATCATATAACAAACCAAAACATAATACAAAAGAAAATGATATGCTACATTCTGCAATTGAAATCCATAGTTCTTTCTCTGGATGTAGAAGACATTTTGCCTTAAACGACCATTGGAAATTTTTTAAGTCCTTGAATTCCAATAAAGTTCTAAGTCTTCCAGAAAAAAATCCTCGCACACTGTAGTTGTTGCTGCGTACAAAGTTCTCTTGGTTCTGCCACATTCACTCAGCATCAGATCATATAAGTTTTTCCAGGCCTCTCTGAAGTCCTTCATTTCATGTTCATTTTTTTATTAGTTAATTTTATTTATCTTTCAGTATTCTACAATAACTACCATAAAACTTAGATTATTATTTTCTACTCCCTCTCCCTTACCTCCCCCTCCCTCCGTGAGACAACATACAACTTTGTATAGATTCTACACATACATTCCTATTAAATACATTTTCACTATACTCATGTTGTATTGAAGAATTAAAATGAGTGGGAGAAATCATCTAACAAATCAAAACGCAATACACTCACACGCGTGCACACACACACACACACACACACGTAAAATGATCTGCTACATTCTGTGATTGAATTCCATAGTTCTTTCTCTGGATGTGGAAGACATTTTGCCTTACAAGACCACTGGGAATTTTTTTTTAAGTCCTTGCATTGCAATGAGGTTCAAAGTCTACCAGAAAAACTCTCACGCACTGTGGTTGGTGCCATGCATGAAGTTCTCCTGGTTCTGCTCCTTTCACCCAGCATCAGATCATATAAGTCTTTCCAGGCCTCTTTGAAGTCTTCCTGTTCATCATTTCTTATAGCACAATAGTATTCCATTACGTTCACATACCATAATTTATTCAGCCATTCCCCAATTGATGGGCATCCCTTGATTTCCAATTTTTGGACACCACAAAGAGTGTGACTATAAATATTTTTGTACATGTGGGACCCTTTCCCATTTTTCTAATTTCTTGGGGATACAGTCCTAGAAGTACTATTGCTGGGTCAAAGGGTATGCATATTTTTGTAGCCCTTTGGGCATAGTTTCAAATTGCTCAGAATGGTTGAATCAGCTCATGGCTCCACCAACAATGAATTAGTGTTCCAATTCTCCTACATCTTCTCCAACATTTATCATCTTTCTGTTTTGTCATGTTAGCCTATCTGATATGTGTGATTTGGTATCTCAGAGTTATTTTGATTTTCATCTCTCCAATCAATAGTGATAGAGAGCATTTTTTCATGTGACTATAGATATCTTTAATGTCTTCCTCTGAAAACTGCTTGTTCATATCCTTTGACCATTTATCAATTTCGGAATGACTTCTATTCTTGTACACTTGACTCAGTTCTCTATATATTTTAGAAATAAGACCTTTATAACAGACACTAATTGCAAAAATTCTTTCCCAGTTTTCTGCTTCCCTCCTAATCTTGGTTGCATTGTGTTTGGTTGTGCAAAAACTTTTCAGTTTAATGTAATCAAAATTATCCATTTTGTACTTCACAATGGTTTCTATCTCTTGTTTAGTCAAAAATTCTTCCCTTCTCCATAAATCTGATAAATACACTATTCCTTGCTCCACTAATTTGTTTATAGTATCAGTCTTTATACCTAGATCATTTGAACTCTGTTCTTGTGTACGGTATCAGGAATTGATCTATGCCTAGTTTCCCCCACACTGTTATCCAGTTTCCCCAGCAATTTTTGTCAAACAGTGAGTTCTTATCCCAGAAGCTAGGGTCCTGGGTTTATCAAACAGCAGATTGCTATATTCATTGACTACTCTGTCTTGGGTACCTAACCTATTCAACTTGGCGACCTTTCTGTTTCATATCCAGTACCAAGTGGTTTTGATAACTTCTGCTTTATAATACAATTTGAGATCTGGTAGATCTAGGCCACTTTCCCCAGCATTTATTTTCATTAGTTCCCTGATATTCTGGATGATTTGTTCTTCCAGATGAATTTTGATGTTATTTTTCCAGCTTTACAAAATAATTATCTGATACTTTAATTGGTATGGTGTTAAACAAATTAAGTAGGATTGTCATTTTTGTTATGTTGGCTCTGCCTACCCACAAGCAACTGATGTTTTTCCATTTACTTAGATCTGACTTATCTTGTAATTGTGTTAATATAGTCCCTGGATTTGTTTTGGTAGGTAAACTCCCAAATATTTTATAGTGTCCACCCTAGTTTTCAATGAGATTTCTCTTTCTATCTCTTGCTGTTGGGCTCTGTTAGTAAAAAAACAAAAAAATGCAGAAGATTTGTGTGCATTTATTTTGTAACCTGCAACTTTCCCAAAAGTATTTATTATTTCAAATAGTTTTTTACTTGAATCTCTGGGATTATCTAAGTATATCTTCATATCATCTGCAAAGATTGATAACTTTGTTTCTTCTTTGCCTATTCTAATTCCTTCAGTTGCTTTTTCTTCTCTTATTGCTACAGTTAACATTTCAAATATTATGTCGAATAATAGTGGTGATAATGGACATCCTTGTTTCACCCCTGATCTTACTGGAAATGCATCTAGCTTATATCCATTGCATATAATGCTTGATGAAGGTTTTAGGTAGATACTGCTTATTTTATGGAAAGTTCCTGTTACTGTTGTATTTTTTCAAAAGCTTCTCCTGCATCTATTGACATAATCATGTGGTTTCTCTTAGGTGTGTTGTTGATATGATCAATAATGTTAATAGTTTTCCTAATATTGAATCAGCCCTGCATTCCTGGCTTGAATCCTACCTGATCATAATGTAATATTTTCATGATAAGTTGCTGTATTCTTTCTGCTAAAATCCTATTTAAATTTTTTTGCATCTGTATTCATTAGAGAAATTGATTTGTAATTTTCTTTCTTTATTTTGGCTCTTCATAGTTTAGGTATCAAAACCATATTTGTATCATAGAAAGAATTTGGGAGGACTCCTTCTTCCCCAATTTTCCCACATAGTCTATATAGTATTGGACTTAACTCTTCTTTAAATGTTTGATGGAATTCACTTGTAAATCCATCCAGGCCTGGAGATATTTTTCCTAGGGAGTTCATTGATGGCTTGTCAATTTCTTTTTCTGAGATGAGATTGTTTAAGTATTCAACTTCCTCTTCTGTTAATCTGGGCAATTTATATATTTTTTAAAATACTCATCAATCTCATTTTGATTGTCGAATTTATGGGCATAAAGTTGGACAAAGTAATTTCTAATTATTGCTTTAATTTTCTCCTCATTGGAGATGAGTTAACCCTTTTCATTTTTGGTATTGATAATTTGGTTTTCTTCTTTCTTCAAATTGACTAAAGGTTTATCAATTTTATTGTTTTTTTCATACAACCAACTCTTAGTTTTATTTATTAGTTCAATAGTTTTCTTAATTTCCATTTTATTAATCTCTTCTTTGGTTTTCAGTATTTCTAATTTGGTATTTACTTGGAGATTTTGAGTTTGTTCTTTTTCTCGCTTTTTCGGCTGCATGCCCAAGTCATTGATCTTCTCTTTCTCTATTTTATTCATGTAGGCATTTATAGATATAAAACTTCCTCTCAGAACTGCTTTTGCAGTATCACATAAGATTTGGTAGATTGCCTTATTATTATCATTCTCTTGAATGAAGTTATTGATTGTTTCTATCATTTGTTGTTTTACTCAATCATTCTTTAGGGTTAGATTATTTAGTTTCTAATTAATTATTGGTCTATCCATGGCCTTTTATTACATATAATTTTTATTACAGTATGATCTGAAAAGGATGCATTGACTATCTCTTCTTTTCTTCACTGGATTGTGAGGTTTTTATGCCCTAGTATATGGTCAATTTTTGTATATGTGCCATGTTCCGCTGAGAAAAAGGTACATTCTTTTCTATCCCCATTCAATTTTTTCCAGTGATCTATCATATCTACCTTATCCAGAGTTTTGTTCACCTTCTTAACTTCTTTCTTGTATATTTTATGGTTAGATTTATCAAGTCTAGAGAGGGGGAGGTTGAGATCCCCCACTAGTATAGTTTTGCTGTCTGTTTCTTCCTGCAACTCCCTTAACTTCTTCTCTAAGAATCTGGATGCTATACCACTTGGAGCATATATGTTTAGTAATGATATTGCTTCATTTTCTATGGTGCCTTTTAGCAGGATATAGTTTCCTTCTTATCTCTTTTGATTAGATCTATTTCTGCTTTTGTTTTGTTTGTTATTAGGATTCCTACCCCTGCTTTTCATATATTACCTGACGCACAATAAATTCTGCTCCAAACTTTTACTTTTACCCTGTGTGTATCACCCCGTTTTGGATATGTTTCTTGTAAACAACAAATTGTTGGACTGTGGCTTTTCATCCATTCTGCTATTTGCCTCTGTTTTATGGGAGAGTTTACCCCATTCACATTCACAGTTATGATTACTATCTGTGTCTTTCCTTCCATCTTCTTTCCCACTCTTTGTGCTTTTATTTCTCCCTTCTCCTTTCCCCTCCACAATAGAGTTTTCAGGAAAGGAAGACTGTGGAAAGTGGTCATTGAGTAAAGCAGAGGTTTAGCAACTTACGTAGTTTTATATAGTTACCAATTACTTATGCTCAGGTTGTTTTATTTCAAGATTAGTACTTTTCTTCCTAGTATTGTGGGAGGTAGCATGATGTGAATGTAAACACAGTGGAAATTGGAACACAAAATTCATCAGTCCCTGTCATGGTTCCATTGTTTGCTTGAAGTGTAACTATAGGAAAGTACTTCTATCTTTCTAGGCATCAATTTCCTCTTCTGTGAAATCAGGGAATAAAATACCTTTAGTTGTTAAAATTCTAGGGTTCTCTAAATGGCTACCTTGTCACAAAGTAAAGGAACAAATATGGAAGCTTATTGGCATGTCACTGAATTCTAGTTTCCTCATTGTCCTCATATAGAAAGAAATGACTTATATTCTTTTATTCCCACATCCCCTATTTTGAAAACAGGAATCTGTAAGAAGTACCATTACCCCACCGTGGTCAGTGAGGTCTTTGTTAACTGATGCACTATAGAGTCACTACT